>NW_020450783.1:3412218-3689466 GCF_003343035.1 Apteryx rowi
AATTTCACATTCAGGTGTGCTGATGAGGAGCAGAGTTTCTATCCCAGAATCTACCCCGCTGCAGATCTGTGCTGTGGCTGTTAGGTTATCCACAGGCAAGCACTCTTTTTCTCAATCACTGAACTCAGATTTCAGACCAGAAGTGGATGTTTTGATGCACTTTCCATTTCATGAAAATGTTAGAAAAGCTTTGTTTTCATTCAAATTGCAAATAAAGACAAATTTCAAGACTTTTAAAATTGCCATGGGATGGAATTGTGTCCTCCAACAACAACATGTTGAACTGCAGTCAGACTCCATACTTTCCATAGAAGCTGTTGAAGCACACCTCCACTGCATGCGCGTTTTATCCAGGCAATCAAGTCAGGGAGCTTTACATTTGAATGTCCCTATGAAAGGCTGAGTTGCATGGAGAAATGAACCACTGGCTCCTGCTGGGTGCCCCTAGCCAGAGCTCGGATGGCAACCTATGGGCCTCCTTCCACTTGTGCTGTGTCAACACACAAGCTCAGGGCACGAGGACTCYGGAGGTTGTGCCGGACCTGCTTTGGTCAGTGTTGGGTGTGCCGTATGTGCCTCACACACGCTGTACACTTGTGTTGCTGTTACCTCCGCTCTAACTTCTTTACCATCTGGCCTAGATGCTAGAAAGTGCACCCCCAAAGGCAAGGTGCGGTGATCCTTCCCTGCACATGGGAAGCAGCAAGAAACTCCTTTTACGAGGCTTCCATGGGCCCTACAATCTACCTACAGTCTACCAAATTTTAACCTCCTTGCTGAGACTTATTGACTGCTTTCAGAGYCTTTAAAAGCCTTCCTAGATGGGTGAAATGTTGCCTGATCTATAGAAAACAGTGGCAATTTCCCCAATATTTTTTTCCCCTCAAATACAAGAAAAGGGCCCTAGAAAAGGCCCGATTAAGATCCTTGAAAGTGGAGTCCAGTGTTTATATAGAGGAGTCAGCCTTTGAGACATATGATCGGACATTGCTTTCTCATGTTGCCCTGCTGATTTGTTTCAAACTAGATCCAGAAGGATCACTGCCATTAGAGGAAAGGGTGCATTAATTCTCAGCTCTTACTTCTGTGCTCCTTTTGCCTCTACCACTGTAGATTGAAGTGGCCTTGTTCATGTTGAATGAGACCAAGCCATTGAATGATCTTCTCAAAGGCTCTTCATAGGGACTATAAGCAGAGTGGCAATTTGAAGGAAAAACACTTTCCATCTTACTGCAAGTTCCATAAATAACTGGATCTTCCCTCCTGTCTGCTGCCTTACGTGACCTGTCTTTCATTTTGTACAATGAATTTACACTGTGAGATGGTGCTTCCAGTGGCTGCTTCTTGCAGCCCTTCTCCAGACAGACCCTGGGGCTGACACAGCTTCATGCTCCTGGTTTGTGTTAATGGGTACACTAGGCTTAAGCAAAACATCCTTGTCTATACTGAAATAGGTTTGATGTATGGGTGCATGGAGGAGTTGTTAAACCACTGATTGGTGTCTGAATCTTACTGTTCAGATGAAGATCTGAAAACATTGCTGGTGCTTGTGGACAAAGGGCAGTCCATAAATTACATCATGGAAAATAAAAACCAAATACAGGATCTCATTCTGCTCTGCACACTCTCTCGCAGCRTCAATGTGGTTATAAACACCTAAAGCCATGTCCGGTATTAACTACTGTGTAGTTTTATCATGGAAGGTAATTGGAAGTTTATGAGACTGACAATTTAATGATTTTCTGTAGAAAGTCTCTTAAGCCAGAGAGGCTGTGGATAAGCATAATTGAAAAGCCAAGGCTGACTGGTAGTTTCAGTTTTAAATGGCTTCTTTTGAAGGGGTTATGTGACTGAGCTATCAAAAACTTGGGCCCATATTATGTCCTCAGTTTGTAAGCAGAATTGCCTCTTGAAATCAATGGCCTGATGTGACACCTGAGGTTTGATCAATGCATAACAAGCTATTGAATTCAGGTAGGCATCCTCACGTCCTGTCCAGAGAGAGCAATTCCTCTATAGTTTTCCCTCCCTATTCATAAATTAGTATGTGCATCTTTTTCAAGCTGGGCTGAGATAGCTGGGGAGGGAGCACTAATTCCAGGCATTGATAAAATACAAGGCAATGACAATGAAATCTCATGCATGAGATGCAAATCTGAGTGCTGCAGTGGTCTGACCTGCACAGATTTACAGTCATTATTGTCACAATGGACATCAATGTCTCGCAGAAAAGCAAAAAAGAAGGGCAGCTTCCATAAACAGAAAAGTAAGCATCAAAGCTAAATACTTTGCCTCATTAGGATGAGAGAGGCAGGTAGTACGTCAATGGATCTGAATCAGGGCATAATGAATCTTCTTAACAGGGTGTGCTTCTCAGGCAGGCAAGGACTGCTGCAAAGGGGCAGACTCGTTCTGTAATTCCAGCCTCCTATTTATTTATTTCTGTGCAAGGTAATTTCTAGCACTGAATGTGGAGTGAACCAGAAGTTCAGGGAACGGGGATAAGTTGGGGAACTAAAATAGGTGAAGCTTCTAAGAAGGAAGTACATAAGAGGGCATAGTTTAGCCCAGTACTATATGTAAACAAAACAAGAAGATTGTTCAGTTGTTGCATTCTTCCTTTCACTGCCTGCCATGTATCTGCTGCTTAATATATCCACTGGTCTTTTTCAATGCAGAAATGGCCATGGTTGTGAAAGACAGGTCTCAACCAGGAATACACTAGCACTGCTGTTAGCCCACAGAATTTGCACGCACCTTACTCCAGATCTGTAACATCCCTGCATTTCTTAAACTAAACTTATGATAACAACTGATTGTGCTAGTCTGGATAGGACTCTGTATGGCAAGTGCAAAGGGGAACTTAAGTTTTGTCTAAATTCTGATTTGCACTACAGCTTCCAGAGTTTAACCCAATGGGCAGCTGAGCACTCTAGAGATCGGAGTGACTTATAAATGCTATCATGAGTGTGACCGCAGTAGGATGTCTCATGAATTAGATTAATGCTTGTTCCTGTGGAGCTGTATAGAAAACAAAGTGTCATTTTGTCCAAGTATTTTAGCAGTCTGGATTACAACCTTGTTCTAGTGGGAGCAAGATTTATGAAAGGAGGAGAAATTTCCCGCCATATATAGCATCTATGATTCTCTGCTACTTTGTAGTAGTTTATTTCATTAACAAAGTATTAGCATATCTTTTTCTGTAATTATCCTCTTAATTTTATTGACAAACAAGTTTTTTTGGAAGCTGTACCTTCTAATGTCCTTGGATTATTTGAGGGAAGGGGGAGAAGAACATTTAAGAGTGCTGCAGGATGAGCGTGTGATTTGTATGCAAAGACATTTGCATTCTGTAATCGGTTATATATGAATATAGACGATGGTAGCCATGCAGGGATAGTGCACTTCGTTAAGCACACAGTGATGCAGTGGCACTCTTAACAGTAGCTGAGCTTTTTGTTTGCATATTCCTAGAGGAACAGTAGCGCCTAACATGGCCCATTTTGTCAGGAAAATCCCACTTTGCAGTGACTTTTCCAGGCTGGCAAGACATTTGGTGCGAAGGACTGTCTAATTTGTTTGTACAGTGCCTTAGTCCGAAATAAAAATCAGAAATTATAACTTGCYAATGGCAGCGTAATGTTCTCCTGAAATAAAGGTGTATGTAATCAGTATATACTCCGAACAGAAAGTCTGTTTGCGTGAGTTTGATTTCCTAATAGATCAGAGCATCATGCCATTCTGGGACTCCCATTTTCTTAACTGTGCTTATAAAAATTGCTCAAATGGCAGACAGATGAGGTGAACTGGCCGATGCAGCGTCTTGGCCCTGTGCAATAGGCTATATAATGGGATTATACAGCCGTGGAAATTCCTTACTGCAGACATGATGCTAGCAGCAATTTGAAGAGCGTGCCTGGTCTTGGACAAAGAAACCAAAAGGCAGGAAGCAAGTCTGTGACAGAAATCCCTGATCTTTTGTAATCCAGACCCTTATTAGGACAGATTTGTTTTCATGACCCTCCCAGGCAGTAGGGCTTTTCCAACATGCTCCTTCATCCTTTTGAGCCACTGAGGTCTGGTGAGATCCGCGGTGAGAGCAAATGCAAGAAGGTGGATTGCGACTAGGGCAGATGCAGTCAGTTTGGTGTCGGAGCACGAGCAGGTGCCTGCTCAGGGCCACGTGCGTGCTGTTACAGAAGCCACTGCAGTAAAGCACTGCAGTGAGCTGGCCTCTCTGTGCACAGAGGAGGCAGAAAGACTCTTGCTCCCGTTGAACTAAATGTGACGATCCCTTAATGACTGACCRCTTGTATTTTGTATACTGGGTGGTACAAACCCGACTGAGATCGTGGAACTATAAGAAAGAATGTTATGCAAACAAACAGCCCGTGTTTGCTTATCACTTCTAGGTAGCTGAAATATGAAAAAAACTCGTCAAAATCATACAAGGTTTGTGAACTCAGTTGCCTCCATTTTTGCTTGGAGTCAGAGAAATCCTTGCTTTGGGGATTCTTGCTCAGCTGCTTGAATGACTGAGATGTAACAGTTTAAGCAAGAGTCATTTTCCTATTAATGTGAAGGCAGTTGCTTGTGGGAAAGAAGGACAGAGTTCTGATTTCTTTTGGTAAAAGCTTATTGCTAATGCATCATTTATGGGTTGTAGATTTGAAGGTGGAGAGATATAGGAGGAAGTGTGAGAGTGTATTTTTTTCAGTGATATCACAAGAAAAAAAAAAAAGATTTTCTAAAAAGGTTAGCTTAAAACAAGTGTGATTATCAAGACCATTCAGCCCAAAATCAGCCCATGGTCAAAGGTGCATGAGTTTAATATGTATGCATAAACTGCAGATGTTTGCCCTGATTTGTTCTTGTTAGTTTTACATGGATAGTTTTCACTGGAGAATATGGCTACAAATATACATCCTCCATGGTGATGACTGCTTGCTGCTGCGGTTTGTGCCGAACCACGTTCATAAAAGGAGGTCACTGTACAGTAATGCAAGTCACAGGGCATCTTTACAATACCTCTGTTCAGCTGAGTCTACTTTCCTGTGATCAGTAGGTGTCTTTCTCATCCAGTTAATCAGAGAGTGAGGTTGTTGATAGAAGCATCCTCAGATCTAGATAGTTTTATTCTCCTTAAAAACAAAATGGAAAAAACCTCTCCCTTCCAACAATGTTTTACTTGCAAAGACTCTCAGATTGAAAAAAGTCTTTCTTCCTCCAAAGAATAGAGAGATGGAGGAGAGAGCAGGGTCAGGCCTGGGGTGAAAACTGACTCACTCTCGTCTTTGAAGTCACTACGGGATTTACACAGTTGTCGTCGTCTTTTCCTTCAGTAGGACCATTTGTAATGCTTGAGTAAGCTTCTTGGTATTGCACCATAAATGAAATGTAGTAAATTCAGCACATCTGCAAATTCTGGGGCAATTTTTTTTGCTTGTATAAGTGAACTGAGGCTTTATGCTGTTTTTTTTTTTTTTTCTGCTGTCACCACTAACAGAATGAGAAATGTATTCAAAAGGTGTGAGGAAGCATAAGGCAGTAGAGTCGATGTCGTGGTATGCCCTACGCGCCTGCATTTGGCAGGATTAGGAGTTTAGAGCTTTGGAGYAGCAGTGCTGCTGGAGGCCATTGCAATCCTGAGGGCTAAGAAAATTTCAATTGCTTGTTCTCAGAATCAGAAATTTTGGTGTAGAAGAAAACCAGTCCCAAATAATTACATATCTGATGTTTCCTAGCTAGAATTTTGTTTCTCTTCCTGAGATGATATTAATGCATGAAAAGCTAAAATGGATATATTGTATCAGCAATGAAAAGGCAATGAACAAAGCAATGAAAAACTTGTCTTTTTAAATGCATTGATGAAGCAAAATTACTCATATGAGTTGTCAATGTTCATGAAAGCGAAAGACACTGTCCAAACAGAGAAACAAAATCTTGCAAGTGCTGACAACTTTGTTAAGGCACCTTTGAAGGCAAAGAATTGTACTGTAAAACAAGAAAGAGCTGCAAGGTGAGATTTGTTAACCTTAACCACTAAAACCAGAATTTGTCACTAAGTCATTATTTGTATTAAACTCTCCTTTTTGGAGTACTTAAAGGATAATATCATTAGTTGTAATCCAATCCCAAGTCTTTTATATAGTTTACAAGTTAGCGATAATTAAGTCGAACAGTGTGGTTCTTTGATGTAACACAGAAAATACATATGCAGGACAGTAACAATATGTAACCAGTTAGCTAGTAGTTTGTATTCARCTAGTATTTCTTGCATAAAAATCTGGGTTTATACTGCAGGAAGAGCAGCCTCTGCAAAAAACTGCAAAAGAGACCAGTTGGTTCTTTGGGGCAGGAGGGAGAAGGGGAGGAGTAAGGACAGTTCCCCTCTACAGTCCTGAGTGACGGCCCTCCTCCCAGATACAAAGGTACTTTCTTCAGGCATCATACAGATCTGCTTTTAGTATTGTACCAATTTTTGCATAACTGGAAGTGGCTGTTTCAAATTCAAATCGTGGAGTTGCTTTGAGCTTTTGCTTATGAGGGCCTCTTCTTCAGCATTGACATGTCTTCTCTTGGAAAAAAAACAGCCATAATCTGCTGTAAAACACTAGGCTTGCCACAGTTTACACATGCAATATATTGCTTTGTGTTCCAGGGCATCAACATAATGTATTCCCATGTTTTTCTGTCTTTGCAAATATTTCCCTATGGTCTCATTATCAAACTGCAGGGCAGCCTAAACAAATTGAACTTAAACTCAGTGCATCCAGCTCCATACCTTAAGTCGACCTGTGAAACGTCAGTGGGGCAATACACGGACTGAGTTTAAACACTGGATTTATGGTCAAAGTATTGGAGACCAATCTGAAGAAACTGAAGTCATATATACAAGGTCTTACAGGGGGAAATTGTCTCTTGATACAACCAGCAGAGGAGGTGTTATTTCACCTGTGTATTGAGTGTTTATTTTCGGTTTTTCTTTTCAGAAGAAATTGCTTGATTACATTTTGCATGAAAATTGCATAAAACTTTGAGGCAGCCACCCAGTCACAGATCACTGACTTCTCAGAGGCAGCTGCCCAGGGCATGGGGGATCTTTGCTGCCAGCCACACTAAAGGAATAAAGCCGCATTTGGGAGGCTTCGTGTGATGATGTGTTCAGCTCTAGTAAAAGTTCTTCTTCTAAAGACTGGTGCTGGTTTTCACAGCAGGAAAACAGTAATTTCTGTAAGCAGCCAATCTGAACATAAATGCTGGTATTTTTCACAACACTAGTTTAATGAATTAAGGTTATTTTTTCGAACTATATGCAACAGATCAGTCCACCCAAAGTTTTACAGTCACATGCTGTATACAAACACCAAAGCATATGCAAGCATAGTCTAGCACGTAATTTTACGAAGTTGATAAACTTTCACAATATCCTGCCACTGTGACCAAGTGGCTTAGTTTAGAGACCAGGACAAATAAACTGCAACAGAAATAACTACCAATGATTTCAGCTGGGTAAACTCTGCGTGGTGAATAATACGTTTGGGGACTGAAGCCACGTTTTCTGCTGTGGTCTGTGAATGAGCAAGCTTGTGATATAGAGAGTGCCTGAATGATTCATGGGCATTTATTTCTAGCCATTGGTTACTTCTGCATTCCTTGCCCATATCACTACTCTTCTACTGTATCTACTTGGTATTTCTGGTCCACGTGACATAGTGGGATTTGAAGTTAGGGTTGGGGTGTCTTCATTTTCTTTGCTCAAGCTCAGTAGCAAATTGATATAATTTACTGCTAGGGTTTTATCAACAAAAGCCCCCACTTGCAGATCGATGTAAAGGCTCCCCTGAAGGCCAGGGAGCTGAAAGGAAGCAGGCAGGAATGCTGACAGGCTTGTTCTTGACTGCATGCTATTAATAAAGCAAGCTGCATTGCTCTAGCAGCCATGTGGATAACACAAAGTTTGCCTGGCATCACATGCTAAAAGTGCTTTTGATGATAAATTTGCTCTGCTACCCTCAGCAGTTTTCAGTCTCTGTGGTGCACTTCCCTTCCGTGATGAAATTGCAGTTCAGTGCCATTGGAGGTGTTCTGTGCCTGGAGAAGGCTGGCTGAAGGGAAGAGAGGTTGTGGTTTCCAAAGAGTGTGTTAAGAACGGAAATTACCAGACTATGAAACAGCAGTGGTACACTTTCTGGGTTCCTGAAATATTTATTAAATGGATATCTAACACCTTCAACTGAAATATGCCAGTGTAGCATGAAATTCTCTGAAATAAAGCACACTGGCCTAATGCCGTTCCTTGTGAAATACTGGACAATAGAGTCAAGCAATGTTTAAAGCAAAACAAATAAGCTACTAGTGTAAAGGGCAAAGTTTCTTGTAGGAAGTGTAGTGTAGCAAACATATATTGCAGACACCAAGCTTTACCTGTTTTCCTAAGACAAAGCTGAATATCATTGCTTCAGAGTACAGGGGCATTAAATGGATCCATCTCCTTTCCTTAAGAGTACAAAGCACCAGCTGGAAGTAAAGGTACAAAAATCTGTCCACTCAAATAATGATTGCCTGATGTTTCAGAACCTGAAAAATAAAATGGAGCTACTCAGTATCTTCTGAATAGCTGCAATTAATTCAGATTAATTAATCTGCTTTGAATAATGATATATATCTATTTGATACCTAATAACCCCATTTTCTTGCTTAGTTTTTCAGGTAACCATCTTCAAATGCTTTTTGAAATAATTACRTGTGTATGTGAATAATATAATGAAATACATATCCATTGTCCACTGCTCTTGACTGTTTAATTTACCACATGCAATTACATGCCTGTGGTCCTTTAGCATTTGGAAGATACTGCATGATCTGAACAAGCTACGATACAACAGAGAGCACTACATCTCGTATGATGTCTTCTGCTTGAAAAAAAAAAAAAAAAAAAAAAAGGGCTGCATTTATTCAGTGAGGGAGCCTAAAGGCTACCGGCCCAGCTAGCTTTATATTCTAACTCCTTAGCACTGTTAGGAGGTTTCTTTGTCCAGGAAGAAGTCTGCTGCCTCCCCAGCCTGAGATGCCCCTCGCACATGTGCATCCCTGTACTGAGAAAGGAGCAGAGTGGAGGTGAGGGCCTAGCTCCATACAGACATATTTGCACTGTCTTGTGCCGAGCAAAATATCTGTTGAGCAAATGAAGGCAATTTATGACCCTTTTATGCCACTTAGTTTAGCAATCTAACCTGGAACAGAACAATAGCAGATTATTAAAGCCAGAAGCTAATGAGTGAGCCAAAATGCTTAACTTTGCATGTTTTACGTAGTCTGCATGTAAGATAAAGAATTGCATTTGCAATAGGAATAAATACAGAGTGTATCACTCATGCACAAGTCTAATTAAATTCAACTGGATAACAAGTCAAAGCATGAGAATGTATCACATCCACCCAAAGTTTGTATTTCTCAAAACCTCAAACAAATAAATGTTTTTTGACATCATGCCAGCAAATCTGGGCTGTCCTGGACTAAAGCCTTTGTTAGAGGTAACAAATCGCCTCTAATCTCCTGCAGTTTTATTTTGTAGCATAAATATACCTGTTTTCCTAAGACGAAGCTAAAAATCATTGCTTCAGAGTACAAGTACATTAAATGGCTCCATCTCTTTTCTGTAAGAGTACAAAGCACCAGCTTGTGTCAGCATTGTACTCTGATAGCTCTTCTTCCCCCCCAAACTGCTTTATAAAAAATATGCTTGGAAAATAGAGATATTTGGAATTCACTTATATAATCTCTCCGTAAATATGAAGTCACTGGGGGGTAGCTGTGTAAAAAGTAATGCAGAGACCAGCTGAATGCTCAGATATGAATTGCAGGTAGCTGTCTCCTTTCTAGGAGGTGGAGAGCTGTTTTCACTTCAGTTTTGCTCTCTCTTAATTAACTATGTAGCTAAGTGTCAGTTTTAGCGCGAAGGAGATGCTCGCGACTGGGAGTGCTGCGCGCGGTTGTCCATTTCCTGCTTTAATTACGTTCCGTGTGCAAAAATGTCTTGTGAGATCTCTTAATGTGTACTTACAGTTTTGAGAATACCTCTTGTAGCTTCTTAAATGGGCTTGTGGGATCCCCCTATTATTTAACGCATGGAATTTAATATGTGGCGGTCCTTAGCTATGCAGCTGTGCAAAGTTTTGCCTAACCAATAACAAAACGAGCACATGCAGTACAAGGCATGAGGGAGAGAGAAGGCAGATGTGGTTCGTGGCCGCTGCCAAGGTGGTGCTCAGGGGAGCTTCGCCGACGGCGAGGGTTTGCATAGGCGTTCTGCAATTTCTGCAGCAGCGGCTAGGAGCTGCTGAGGAGAGGGGCTGCTGCTGCGCTAGCCCTCCGCTGAGCCATCCTTAGAAACGCTTTCTGGCCCAAAGACGTTACTCACCAAGCGGAGCAGGCAGATGAAGGCTGGGGAAAGGGCACGCTGGTCGCCTCAGTTACGTAGGCAAAGGAAGAAAGACGCTGCCAAATGAAAGGACTTGCTCAAGGCTCTTAAGAAGCCAAGCCAATACTGAGCAGCTCTTTGAGTTAGATGTACATCCTTCTTTTCCCAAAATGCGGCCAGTGTTCATCTTAAAAATAAATAAATAAATAAATAAAAGTCACTTGATGTTGTGCTAAAACTCTGAGGCCTTGCTAGTACTCTGTAGCATCTCCTGTGACAGTGTTTTGGTCAGGTTATCGATAGCAGGTACAGTGGTGGAGAGAAGAAGCTGAAGGAACATGTGCCTGTAACTCCTTAACTTACATCCACTTTCTGCTTGTATCAATGCAGTAGAAAATAGGTGCAAAGAATTTGTACACAAAGGACGTTTTTGCGATGAAGGTGCTAAACTGGTCTTGGTTCTGCCCTTGATTTGAGCATGTGTAACTTGGACAAATTGTTAAGCCTGTGCTTTACAAAATGRCTTAAGGGAGTTAACCACAAAGAAAGCCTGCATCCCTGTTTTCCGGGGACTTTTTTTTTTTTTTCTTCTCATTTGTAAATGTACATGTAGTCTCCTGCTCTTTATCTCCCCCATCTTATTATATAAAAAGCTCTTCAGGATAGGGACTGTCTGTAATTACAAGTGTGGAGCACTGCGAAGAACAGAGTCCTAACTTTAGCTCGGATTTCTGGGGACTGCTCAACTACAAATAACCATGCTAGAAATAAACAAGAAGGCAAGAACCCCTGGGTTTTGTAAAACAAATATTTTGTGATTAAAAAAAAGAGTGCAGTTTTCGCCAGATTTTGAGAGGCATCAGCAGCTCCCTTTCTTTTGGCATCCTAAATGAGATGAATGTTCACTGATAGCAGTGGGAGGTTAACAGTCACCCACTTTAATCAAAAAACTTTACATTTCAAATGTAATCTAGAGTTAGGCTGGGGAAAGCTTTCAAAAAGCTGCAATGTTGAACTAAATGGCTGTAGTTTAGATTTTATAATTGACTATTTTGGATTATATCATAACTCTTCTTTTTCTTCTATGGATGCTTTTGATTCAAAGAGGAAGAGAAAGTATTTTAAACATCTGCTTTAATTCATTAAGATTAAATATCATGCTTTTATTGTACTTCAGCTTCTAATAAATTATGACATCTTTGGAGTCACCGTCTGTCTTCCTATAATATCTCCATCCTACACCACCACATATACTTAGAAAAGCTCTTGGTAATATTTTTTAGAATACAACTCTTTTATTTCATCTGTTGATTGAGAATTTGACTGCCAAATGTCATAGTTTTGTAGTATCTTGAAGACCTTGGATTATATGAGGTTCTCTGAGCTTTAGAAGAAGGCAAATGGGAGGACTAACAAAATTAATAGCAGTGGAATAATACGGTAACATATTGCATGGCTCATATTTTACTTTTTTCTGTGATTTGCAGGCCAGTGCCTCTGCCACTGAAGTTGCCATGAGTTTTGCTATGGACTTCAGAAGGGGTAGGTTGGGTCCACATGGTTTTCTCAGAGGTGAGTTTTTTTCAAACTACATTACTTAGTTCCTCACAAGTGGTCCTTGACTTCTTCCAGAATCTGTCAGTCCAGCAGGTGATTTGGTCACTGTCTACAAATAAAAAATGCATTTCCCTTTGAAAGTCAGTTTTTACCAAGGGGAGGTAAGTTCTGGCTTCGTGCCACTAAGAAGGGCCAAGGATTTAGAAAATCGATCCATATAACTCTATTGTAACTGCTCCTGCACTGCTGTGAGTAATCCTTTACTGACAAATATGAAAGGGCTGTAATGTCATCTTTATGACTTCTCTTCCTGGAATGAATCTGTGTGCAAATCAGGTTTCTTTGACAAAGTCAAGATCATTCAGTAACCTTCCCCCGTCCTTCCCTTCTCTTTACAACCCCTTTAGAACCAGAAAGAGCTGTATGTAACAGGAGCAAGCTCCCACGTTAAATTCATTTCTGTTAATCTCATCCTGTTAATACTTGGCCAAAGTAAGACTGGCTGTTAAGGATGACAGCATTCTTTGAAACAGAGAGCAGAGTGACAGGCCACACTGTTGCTTTGAGGACTCTTTGCTCTATTCATGTTGTTGACAATGACAGATAAATAGTGAAGGAATTTATCTTCATCCATGTTGTCCCACTGGGATATTTTCATTAGCATCGTGATCATTGGTGGTTTAATGTTATCATCAGTGATTATCTTTGGGTGAGAGAGATCATTTAAGGCAAAAGTTGATTAGAATTAGGTTAATTTTATTTTGGATTACATACTAAAGGGCATTGGGCACCTCTGTGCTGGGTTATTTTGCTGTTGCTGCGCAACCTCTGTGATTTTTCTCTCAAGGCGCTTATGTTTAGTGGTTTGACTTAATTATAGTTTCCTGTATATTTGGCTGTTCTGTTACAACTAATGTTAAAGGAAATGTCTTCCTTGGACACTTTGTTTTTTTGCATTTGACACAGAGTATTTCCTTTTTCTTTCTGCTTTTATTCCTATAGCAGCCTGAAAGATACAGGATACCTTGTTTTTCTTGTTAATTTTTCAGTTCAAGTGTGGACAAAGAGGGGTGGCTATTTGTGTGATATCTCCCATTGAGATTTTATATGTTGCTTGCCTTCAGGGGAGACTGTACCTTCCAGGTAAGGAATATATACTTCCAAGTAAGTGAGCAAAAGAATTTTCTGGAGAGCTCATCAGCAAACGTTTATTGTCTGCTGCTTTCGTTTTGAAGATGAGTGGAATGAGAGAGATCAGTAAACTCTAAACATCAATGCCCAGCAGTTAATGTTAGAGATCAAATTTCAGCTCCATGGCTTGCAACATACCTTGTCTTTTGGGAATAACCTGTCTGGCAAAGTGAATCCACTGAACAGCACCAGTGACATATAAACTGAAGATTCCCTGTTTTTAAGTATTTTCTGCTGCTGGTGGCTTTATAAAACTCAAGGAAGCTTGAGTATAATCCTTGAAACAATAGAGCCACTCTTACATATCATATGCAGCACCACTGATTTTAAGTATCACTATTGATTGCAATGGAATTACTCAGAGAGTAAGGGTTACACAGTCTGTCCTTTATCATCCCCTTTCTCTCCTTCATCCACCTCCTACTGTCTGCTAAATACAGGATCGCAGAATCATGGAAGAGTTGAAGTTGGAAGTCACCTCTGGAGAYAGTCTAGTCTAACACCTCTGCTCAAAGCAGGGTCAGCTAGAGAAGGTTGCCCAGGATCGTGTCTAGCTGGATTTTGAATATCTCCAAGGATGGAGACTCCACAATGTCTCTGGGCAACTTGTTCCAGTGTTTGACCACACTCACAGTAAAAAGGTTTTTTCTTGCATTTAAACAGAATGTTTTGTATTTCAGTTTGTGCTCATTGCATCTTGTCCTGTCACTGGGCACCACTGAAGTGAGTCTGGCTCTGTCTTCTTCACACCCTCCCATCTATGTATCTATATATATTGATGAGTTCCACCCCCCGCCCCGAGTCTTCTCCCCTTCAGGATAAACAGTCCCAGCTCCTGGTGTTCACCAGGACCCCCAGGTCTTTTTCTGCAAAGCTGCTCTTCTGTACTGGAGCATGGGGCTATCCCTCCCCAGGTGCAGGACTTTGCACTTCCGTTTGCTGAAACTTTGAGGTTCCTCTCTGCCCATATCTCCAGCCTATCGAGGTCCCTCTGAATGGCAGCACAGTCCTCTGGTGTGTCATCCACTCCTCTCGGTTTTTATTGTCTGCAAATTTTCTGAGGGTGAACTCTGTCCCATCATCCAGGTCATTAATGAAGATGTTAAACAGTATTAACCCAAAATCGATCCCTGGGATAAACTACTTGTGACTGGCCGCCAGCTGGACTTCATTCCACTGATCACAACACTTTGAGCCTGACAGTTCAACCAGTTCTAATCCACCTCACTGACTATTTTTCTAATCTGTACTTCATCTATTTGTCAATGAGTATGTTAAGGGAGACAGTGTCAAAAGTCTTGCTAAAGTCAGGATAAACATCAGCTGCTCTCCCCTCATCCATTGAGCCAGTCATCACATCACAGAAGGCTATCAGGTTGGTCAAGCACAATTTCCCCTTCATAAATCCATGCTGACTACTCCAAATCAGCTTCATGTTCTTCATGTTTGGAAATGGTTTCCAGGATTATTTGCTCCATCACCTTCCCCAGGATCGAGGTGAAGCTGACTAGCCTGTAGTTTGCTGGATCCTCCTTCTTACCCTTCCTGAAGTTAGGAGTGACATTTGCTTTCTTCCAGTCCTTGGGAACCTTCCCTGATTGCCATCACCTTTCAAAGGTATTTGAGAGTGGCCTCAAAATGACATCAGCCAGCTCCCTCAGTGCTCATGGATACCTCCCATCAGATCTCAAATACCTCCTAGCTTTCTCCTATTCTTACCTACAAGCTGAAAATATCTACAATTAATTAAATGTAGGTCTGTCCAAAATGGCAACAACCAGTTGACAACCATTTTTTTCCCCTTAAAGACGTAGTTACCTAGGTCTGCTCATCCACTGAGTTCTTGCCAAGTGGTATCTTATCACGTGTCTGGTTTAAAATCTTTGATAAGCATTAGAGAAAAAGTCAGACAATTCTCTTACAGTAAAGAAGGAGAAGTTGCATTTCTAATTTTATAGGTGATAATTATCCTAGTGTCATTATTCTGTCTCATGCTTCAGCACAGATTTATAATACTGATATGATATGCCTCCTAGGCCGACTCTCTGAGAAGCAGATAAAATTCCATCTTTTACAAGCCTGCAGGGAAGAGCTAATTCAACCAGGTTAGTAATGATTTATGGGCCTTTATCCTAATCAGCTTTTCTGACAAGCCTCCCATTAGGACATCACTAGATTTGGAAGCAGACACAAAAAATCTGATTTTGTTTCTTATTGTGAGATGTGCAAAACTTTTCAATTCAGGGACTACAGTCTGAGTACTTGGGTCAAACTAACTTAAACTATGCTGCTTCAGGAAAGTATCTTAACAGCTCACTAGGACCACTAAGTGTTTTGTAAAGCTCAGCTGGGGCTACTATTAGGGATATTAGTGAGCATTCAGCTGATGCTTCACATTTTTAGTGAATATTGATCTCTCAAATCTTTATTTTAATTCAGAATCCAGCCTGCTGGGTAAGTACTTATTTGTAAATTAAGAAAATGGAGACGAAGAAATGAAACAGTCTGGTAACATCACTCAAGCCAGAAATTAAAAAGCAGATTTTTTTTTTTCCATCATCGCACATTGAACATGTGCTGACTTTGGGGATTCTTGGCACCTGTTTCACAGAAGAAGTACATGAAGTGCTTCCATGATGATCTGAATAATGATTTACCACCTGCACCTGCTGATGGTTTTTACTGCCTGATGTCCATGAGGGATGCTATCTTCTGTGACATTTTTTCTGGTTACTCCCTCCAAGAGTGACATTTAGAAGGAAGTAAATGTTCATTAAATGGAAGATGTAGGTCTGATGTGTTTAAATGCCTATGTATCTCTAGAGAGCACAAGGACTTTCCTTGTCAGGCAGGTTCGTGAGGTACAGACCAAATTTCATGAAGAGCCCTACCTAATTAGCCTCTTCTACTGCTTCAGTGTATACCACTTTCCATATACACTTTTTTTAGGAATTAGCTTTTACTATTCATTATAGCAAGAAGCACCTTTTTTAAAAAAAAAAAAAAAAAAAAAAGGAGAGTTGATTACAAAATACAAGCATAAATTCTGAGGGCGCAAGGAGGCTTCTGTTATTTTGAATTAAAGGGTATAGAGGGGGCAAGGATTTTGGCAGTATGGTTTGTATCTTCAGGCAAACTGCAGTTTGCATTAGACATACCTGGGACCTAATCTGGAGGTGCTAAGCTTAGTCTGAAGGGTAATTTGTTTGTGATTTTCCTTTGGTTCTGAGTCTTCATTTGCAAACTGTGACGTTTACGTGGACCTGAAGCAACGGTTCATCTCAGATACAAAGAGTATTTAACATTCTGGACAATGCTGGAGAGTCTGCTTTTACGCCAGAGATCTGTGAACCTTTGGAAATGAAGCATGATCCCAGCAAGCTTCAGTTTTGTGCTTCCTGGTGGAAAGACTGGAGGCTTCCTTCTCTGAGAAGGACCAAGTTTTTAGCTTATCACACCTCCTTCCTGCCAGTGGTTTCCGGAGCAGCTGTCTGGAGCTTAAATACTGGCCGGGGTATCAGGAACGTAGCTGTCTTAGAGCTCCAGCAACCAAATTTATGCTCTCTCTAGGTGAATGAGGCTGACCAAACCCATGTTTCTGGAGTAGTGGTCATCCTGTCAAACTTCTGTAGTTGATGCTTATGGCATCATTTACTTCAACATTAGCTGCACCTTTTCCTTTAATCTGCATCTGAGAGCTTAGTTTCACGTTAATGAAAGAAACAACTTTTACTATCTGGAACAACTTTTAAAACAGCAATACGCATCCCTTACCTGCCAAGGAAAATGGAGGTGGATAAGCTCCTACAGCCAAATGAATTAAAAGCAAAAGGAGTAATAAAATATGTATGGCCACATTTGCAGAAAGTCTATACACCATAGTTCCTCTAGAAGCAGTGTCCCTTGTCTGATTTGCACTGCAGGAGGATTTGCCAGTAGTATTTGAAACCTCTCCAACCTGCAAACAGTAAAACCCTCCAAACAGCAAAAGCAACCCCCTTTTTCATTACTTCATTTTCAGTCTTATCCTATAATGGTGTTTGCTTTGTTTTCCAAAAAGCATAATTTCTTTTTGGTGTTTGAGTATACACTCTAAAAAACTGTTTCACAGACACTAAAGACTCCCACACATAGCCCAGGCAAGGAAGAAATATGTGGATTTGATATCTACTTGTTTAGTGTAATGTGTATTTCTTTGATTTCATGGGCACAGTGATAAAAGCATTGCAATTTTTTGCATCTTATGCAGGTAGAATGTATGTCTTACCTCTCAAAACTGCATTTAACAGAAAAATGGGGAGAGAATTAATATYTGACAGCTGTGTAATTTAACCACTTTCAAAATGTGGACTTAGTAACATTTTTTGTATGTGAAATTTTCATTTACAGTTAGAAGTAGCATCCACCCACCCTTGCTCATTCTCCTACAAGTAAGTGTTGCCTTGTGAACGATGCTCTTTTTTATCTCCTAAGTCATMCAAGCAAACATTTCTTACTGGCATGAGCTCCTATCTTTTCCCTGATGGGAAACGTTTTCCTCCACTGTTTTCTGTAGTTAGGATCTTTCTTTAACTAACAGATAAAACAGCATGTGACAGTATGAGGGCTGCCTTAGGGCAATCTAAATATTCATTCAAAGGAAGAAAAGGGAAAGGTATTAGAGACTGGCAGGTATTCAGAATATAGCTAATGCCACAAAACATAGCTTAACATATCAGGGAAAATTAGAGAGTCTCATCCTATAAAAATCTTTATCTGAATTTTTAATATCCCAAAGCTCAGGGCTGTCCAGTGCCAGAATTGTGATTTGGTCCGTTAAAAAGAGAAGAATCATCTGGAAATTGGGGTGACAGATTCATGTTCAGAATATTTATACCACAGTTGTCACTGATGCATGGATTTAGATGAATTATTTTGTAGATTTGCCTTTGCTGTTCGTTCTGTGGTCAGTCTGGGGTTTGTGTTCATTACCGCAGAGCTCGAGGTGCCCTGAGATATGCTCCCAAGCACCCAGTGCTGCTCTGTAAGCAGATGTATGGGAGAAACTGGCTACGAATTGTCAGCGATCTTATCAACACCTTTTATTCTCAGCTGGAGTAGTTTTTAAAAGGTGTTGCAGGGGAAGGCTGCCTCCAGCTAGGAATAAACAGATTACTTGTTGGGCACGTAGCCGAGCAATGCTGGATATGTGCAATGGAGTAAGTAGCTAAGGTGACGCAGGCATCGGCGCTGAAGGCAGCGGAGCTAYTGCACCGGCACGCTGCCACAGCACCCGAGTCTCGCAGTCAGCAGCAGTCAGGACTTCGCATGTTGGTATAGCACATAATTGCAAACTTTGGGTGAAACCCTGCCTCTGCTGAAGTCAGTGGCAAAATTCCCATTGATTTCTAGGGAAAGAAGTAACCTTGTTTCCTACTCCCAGCCTAGCTGTTTCTGTATGAGTGTCCAGTCTAATTATTCAGGTTATTCTAATACTTTAGCTGTGCGCACAGTCACAATGACTAAAATGGCTGTTTTCAAGATTGCTAAGACAGCAGGGAGGCTTTAAACAATCTGGCTTGTAAATTTTGCTATGACACTTTCTCTGAGTAAATCTAATCAAGGTCCCAAAATGTTTTTACTTGCAAGTGAGGAAAAGGTTATCTCATTTTTAATTGACCCAAAGATCACTGAAAGCCTTTGATCTTCAGCACAGCTTTTCAGTATCCACTGATCTGATATTTTGTGTATCCGTGATCTTTACAAATCTTCAGCATAAAAATTAAATTCTCTGTAAAATAYTTTTGAGAAATGTCATGTTAAATTATATACAGTGTTCTCATAATTATGAAACTAGATACTGAAAGAAAAATTAACTAATACCAAGAAAAGGAGGACAATAAATGACTTATTACAGCTAAAGAATCCACAGCTGTCTCTGCCGTATGTGGAAAGTTGTTTAATGCCTGATGCTGTAGAGTGTTGATCCAGGGATGCCTTAAGTTTAAAAACATAGTCCTGGAATCAGTTCTTTTTAAGAGTTTAAGATAAATTCATTTTGAGATGTGTGTTTTCTAGTAGAAACTAGAAATTATACTAAAGTTACTCTTGTTGGCCTACAAAGCTTCACTGGAACATTATTATTCCTTTTTGCTAGAGAAACACATTCTAGTGTAATAAAATACCTTTATGCGATCATAAACAGAATTGTTCTGGACTCAGAGATAAAACAGAAAGAACTTAACTCATCTAGCAGTCTCTAGAATGGAGGTAACGGTCCAAAGAAAACATAGTGTGTAAAAAATATATTGTTGTGCACCATGGAAGTTTTCTTACAGTATGAGTTTTCTATGGCACCTTATCACTGTTTGCATAGGGCAGCCAAGGATGGTGCCTTTGGTGAGACTTCAAGCATGCTCCTCACTTTGCAGTATTTGGGCTAGCGTGGCTATTAATAAAATAAAGCTGTTGTAATGTTTTAATGTAACGTTGACAAAGCTGGAGTCCGGCCATCACGAAGAAGAGGCAGCATTTTTCAAAATCAGATGAAGAGCTTCACCGGGCTTTTTTCCCCCTACTTTCTTTTATTGCTTAGACTGTGAATTTGTTCTGAAAAGTGACTACATAAAAAATGGCAGGGGGAGACCCTGTATTTGTGGTCTCTCAATACCACCCACCAGGTCGGCCCTCTTTGTATGATGCAGGTGCTGCAAACGCGGCCCGGAGCCTGTGAGGCCGAGGGTGCTTGCTGCCTCCAGCATGAACACTGGGGAAGGCCTGGGGGCTCTCTGGGCGAGCCTTGCCTTTCTGGCAATTTTTGAACTAGCATAGGCTCAAGGGTTTTTTCACCAACTAGAGGCATACATTCCTCTTGACCTACTTAAAAATAGATGCGAAGCTTGCCTAAGTTGAAAGGGAATTGGATTTTAGCTGCATGGTTCCACACTGATATTTGAGGATAAGTACCTCAACAAACGGTTGCGAGTGGGTGAGCCTACGAGCGCTTTAGCTTTCCGGGGGCCATCGTTATCCCTGCCTGTTGGTGGCGGTGGCGGCTGGAGCTGAGCTGCTCTCGCGCTCTGCAGAACATGGCTCCTGCGCTGGCAGTGCAGCTGCCTCTACGGCCCATAGCCCCAAAGGTAACGTCATGCTCTGGGCTTATATCCTCRAGTGAGCCCTGGTTTGAGTTCCTTGGTATGACAGGCACAATAGGCAATAAAAAGTGTATACAGGGAGAYGTGCAAAAAAGTACAGCTTTATGAGACAGCTTCAAGCGCAATATTTATCTAACCCAGAGAAATATGTACCGGGCTATCAGGAGCACAGAAGGGCATTTGCTATGGCACCAAACTGAAAAAGACAGAGAATCCAAGCAAGGTTTTTYGTCTATGTAAAAGAAAAAAAGCAAATCTCATAAAGAACAGGTGAGCAAAAGATACTTTGTTCCTCCTTTCCTTTTAGCATTGAAAAGCATGGAAAAAATTATGGCTGTTTGGCAGATATTTTCCTTATAAGCTTCTGTGAAGTACTTTTAATATTCTCTTTAATTAAAGCACTCTTTTCTTGGTTGGTTGCTTGGTTGTTTTGTTGTTTTTTAATGATTTGGGCTGTATTAGTCTCTTTCATCAGATTCTAGAATGCAGTTTTTCCACAGAAGGTAAACCTGTGTGAATTTAGCTGTCCACTAATGATTGCAGCTAGCAAAAAATTAACAGTTAAATTGTGCTACCAAAATGAAATATCAGTGTATAACGACGTTCATTATATGCACTGAGCAGGGAAATTGGCCTCCTTCCGGAAGCCAGCTGTGTCTGGTAGTTATAATGTGTGTTTCCTACAGAATGCCATGGATTGTGAATGTTCGGGATGAAGTAAAAAGCTTCAGTGACTTAGCTTTAGGTTCTGCTATGACATTAGCGGTGAGTGCTGAACAGCATTTCATTCAAAATTAGCATTGAGTGTGAAAATAAAATATACACTTTAATCCAAAAATGTTAATGTTTAAGCTGGTAAAAAGCCTGGAATCAGCTCCAGAGCAGTTCATAGTAATTTTTAGATACAGAGTTGATCATGTTTACAGGTAGAGAGATTATTTTTATTATAATTTTCTTCTTTATCAGTCCCAGCCTAGGTCAGAAGAAAAAATAAATAGAACATGTTTTTTAAAAAAGTAACCTCTCTGAAATGGGAGCTTCTGTAAAAAGTAAAATATCCTGAAGTGTCTTGTATGTTGGCATTTGAATTATTGTGTTCTTATTGGAAGGACACAGGATTATAGGAGAAGTTTCTTGAACACAGAACCTCATTTCTTCTATTAGCAAAGGTGATTCATCTTCACCTAAACCATCATTTCTTCATTTATAAATAATCAAGACTGTCATGGGCTGAAAAGAACAAAACAAATGTCAAGCTTGGCACCTCGAGTCATTCAAGTCAACATGATGAAATATAAAGAAAGAACTCTTCTGTATACTGTATAGAAAAGGCGAATGTAACAGAAAAAAATAGCAATGCTGCAGTATTGCAGATAAATGTGGCTAGATTGAATGATGGTCGTTTTACCCAGTTTGTCACACTCTTAGTATTATTGAAATGGGAACAAGTCTGAGCATGGTTTTCTCAGTTCTCAGGAGGGATATAGGGAATGCATCCCGGATGTAGGCTAGAGGACAGTTAGCAACACGACCATCCCACCTCAGGTATAATTAGTGATCATGACATTGATTGGTGGTATTGATCATGCCTGGTGGCATAARAGAATAGTGCAAATGGAATTAAGCTAGACCCAAAGTCCTCTAAAGTTTACAGAAAGACTCCTGTTGATTTTAAGAAGTTTTGGGTAAAAAYGTTAGGGCAGTGGAAAGGTTAGAATGTTAGAAAGCAATATTCAGCTCAGTAAAGTGAAGCAAATACATTTTAGGAAAAATAATCCAAATCATCAGCAATCACAATGGAGAAACCTCTAAAGCACTTGTGTAGATGAAGAGTTATTAGATAAGGGACGGTGGATTGAAAGCTGAAACAAATCTCTACATGATAAAGGAGCTCAAAAGGCCAGAGAGATTTTGAGTAGTACAGTGATGCATGTGCTTTGGAACAGAAATTAGTTGTTCATGTTGACTTGGCTCCAGTATGGCAGCATCTGGAAAACTGCATTGAGTTCAGGATACTGCTGTGTCAGAAAGATATGAACACCAAAATAGAAGGAGTTCAGGAGAAATAAAGGATTATGAAAGAGATCAAAGGTATGAAATTAGTTTATAAAAATTAAAAGTTTAAAAATTAAAAATTTAACTGTCTTTCCTGCAAATGTAGGAAAAAAAAAGGGGGTGGTGGGGGAGGTTAAGGGGGGAGTTGGTGACATGGCTTAAAAAATTCTTAGAGTCTCAGTGAAGAGAAGGAGGAATGAGAGAGCGTTAAACAAAGAAATAATAGATATTTCCTCCGGATAAAATTCTCGATGATAAAATGATAACGATGAATTACTTAGATTTCAGTACCATTCATGATGCTATATGTTTTGCAAGTACATAAAAAGATCTTCAAGAGTTTAGTATCTTAAAAACAGACAATGGCTGAAATAGCACAGGTTTCCAAGATCAACAGAGTAGTTAGAATGGTTTCAGCGAACCAGAGGTTTTAATAGTTACACAGTGTCTGGCCTCCTGCCAAGGCATTTCAAATGGTTAAGTTGTTTTTCTGTATGGCCGGGTGCATCTCTTACCACTTTATGGGGAASTGCATATTATTGAAGGCAAACTTGTGTTGACGCTGGATCGTTTTATCATCTTTTATGGTGTTCTGATAGGGAAAAAAAGTGAGAAATATGTAATTGAGTTAGTTAAATGATGATTCTATGTCATGCAAAGGTGACAAAAAAAAAAGAACTGGCCCTTTTTTGTGGGTATGCAGATATACTGTTGTATTGGGTTACAACAGTCTATAGATACCAAGGCAGCCTGTAAACACTTATGTAGAGTGAGGTCAGGAAAGAGGTTGTCATCCATGGACTTGACATGAATAAAGTGAAGCACCTGAGTAATAGTTTGCTAGGACTGGCACTATTATTTTTTTCTAGGACATTCTGTTTTCCAACTACCTTGATGTTCAGATCCAAGGTCTCTTATTAAAGTCGATGATTTGCCTTTCTTTACTCTTAAAAAATTCATTGTTGTTTTTCAAAGAACAAGTTGATTCTTAACATACTTTCCATCATGGAGTGCAATCAATTTGTCTTATAAAGTGAAGAATCCTAACTGAAGAATATTTATAAAATGAAGTAGTTGTTTTCTGGTGCATTTAAGTCACGTAGTTTCTGACTATTGCGTTATTCTTTACAGAGCTTTACCAGAACGGTCATGTATGGCTTGAAGGCCCTTGTGGCTTTTGTTATATACTAAACAATAGATTTAGACAATAAATAAACCTAATTGCTTCTGCCAGCAATTTATTTTTATCCCTCAAAATAAAAGGCACCTCCCTGCACTAAGGGCTGTTACAAACCCAGTGCAAATCGGCTTTTTTTCTACATTTCTTGGGCTAAAATGTACAGCAAAGTACATCTCAAACAACTGGTGATCAAAGTCTAGTGATCCCAAGATGTCAGTTCTCTCGTATCACTGTGTTGCAAGTGCAACCTGTTCCTATGACATAAAAAGACAAAATGAGTCATGAGTGCCACAATTCTGATCTCAGGAAAAAAACAGAATTGGTTGTTTTGCTACAGCATTCATTTTTTACAAGGGTGAAATACAGATATTTGAATAGAAGAAATTCTCTTTAAACATAAGAAAAAAACTTCTTTTAATGTAAGGGTGATCAAACACTGGAACAGGTTGCCCAGAGCAGTTGTGGAGTCCCCATCCTTGAAGATATTCAAAATCCGACTGGACATGGCCCTGAGCAACCTGCCTTAGGTAACTGTGCTTTGAGTAAGGAGATTGGACTAGATGATCTCYAGAGGTGCCTTCCAACCTCAGCTGTTCTGTGATTCTGTGAAAAAGCCAAGTGTTTCTAACAATCAAGCATTCTGCTTTGCCAGTTGCAATATTTGTTTTCTATGTGGACTTTGGTATAGGGTCCTGTACCTAGGTTACTTAAATCAGTTGCTCACTGTACTAACTGAACAGCTGAGTTCATGTTGGAAGTGGTGAGTTCCTACACTCACTCTAGGTGACTAGTTAGGTTTTATCTTCTCCACCCGTGTCTTCACAGAAGGGACAAGTCAACAAGTCAAAATTATTGATGGAACTCTTTGAAAACTGCTTTTTGCAAGTCCTTTTCTTTCTTTTCTACATGTCTTTCTTTCAGATTGTCATGATAGCTACCAAAGATCCAAATCCCACATGTCTTAGCCAGTAGAAGTTTGCTGCTTGAAAGCAATGAGTTTGATCTGTGACTTTTACACTAGCCTCCTGGACATTTTACTTTCTGCTTTCCACTTTTCCTGTTATGTAATCTAGTTGTATTCAGTTTAAAAACTAAGCAATGGTCAGGAGATAATCGCGTTATAGATGGGCAGCTTTTTTAGTATTGACTGGATGGCAGAGGAACATCAGTAAAGAACACCCTTAAGGGATATTTTGGATGAAAGAGCAGTGCAAAAGCAGAGTGCTATAATAAAGATATACTGAACTGTATTTCTTTGTATTGCAGTCTTTTTTTGTGCCTATCATTAGCTCCTAAAGATTCGTAACAGGAGAGCTGAGAGAGTTGTGTTTAAATGAATTAAGTAATTGGGCATGCATTTTATGTAATGTAATTAAAATCAGTTTCAGATGTTTTTGTCTTGCGGTATACCAGAAAAGATGCAGATTGGCAAGACTAGGAAGACTATTGCTCGCATAAGAGCATATGCTTGAATTGGACTGAATTCCCACTGTGAGTCTTCGTGCTGGATCCAAGCGCTTCTTTCCCAGTGCACTGGGGTGATTTCCCATGCCCTCAAGCTGGTTCAAAAGGATCCTTTTGGTATGACCCACATGCTTTCTCTCTTTTGATGTTTACAAGAAGCTCTGAGAGACGATTCAACCTGAGGTGCCATGGTCCACATTGTCACAAGTAAGCTGGCTGGAATTACGATTTCTTAGAAGAAAAAGAGTCTTGTGCATTTCGAGATTCTATGCTAAGTTGGTGAGWCTCTTGGGTTCCTTGCAAGTTGTAAATACGGCCTCAGTTGTGGCCACAAGAGAACCCAAATCACAGAATATACAAGCRAACAGGACACACCAGATGGGGTTCATAAAGGAAACACTCTACCTGACAGCGAAACCTGTTCCCCTCAGAGCTGAATGATCAGTCCAAGTCCCAAAACTCATTTTGGAGAGTGCTACACCATTTCAGAGCATGCACTCTTAACCATACTGTTCAATCTGACATAAGATTGAGTGGACTTCCAAAGGAGTGAGTCATACCCACTCTGTTACCCTACAGGCAGGTTTATTGCATTTCAAAGACTATTTTTGCTGCTTCTAGCTTTTGGTCAAGGTATAAAAGTGGGAAATGGTACAGTTCAGAGATGATAAGCAACAGTGCTTAGAACGTAAGGTGACTGATTCTCTTGGTAGCTAAAGAGACATAATGAATGGAATCACAGACATTGTAGATGTTTTAGCCTCCATTGAGATGAATAGAGCTATGCCTAATTACTAGAGTTAATTAAAATAGAGAAAGAAGTGGAGAAAAAAAAGTCTTCACTAGGGTTTCCAATCAATTTTTTAAAAAACTAAGGCCCTTTCAGTTTCTGAAATTTGCCTTTGAATGAAATTATGATCTAGAGAAAATTTTCATGAAAAAAATCCAGATGAGAAAGAGAAGGGAAACCAAAGATCAGAGAATGGGGAACACCTCAAATTCTCCCCTCTCTTTTCTTTTCTCTGTTATCTGAGTTTCACCTCCACTTGGTTTCCATCAAACTTTATTATTTCAGTGAGTTTAGAGGGCTTCAGCTGGATGAGAGAATCAGTGCAGACCAGCCTTATTCCTAATCCTTTTCAATGTCTCAAGGAAGAAGAGAATTTTCTCTGGCTTATTAATGATTTCATTCAGTGAAATCCATTTTGATGTGTGGCTCAGCACCAAGTTATGAGAGTTGCTTCAGAGAGAAGCTGCTTATGATGAAAGAGTCCCTGATAAGCAGTGTGGACTTCTCTTTCACTCCCTTTTTGTACCCTTGTTTTTGATAGTCTTATCAGTTTGTAACTACCCTGCCCACTCTGTAGTCTCAGGGGATCTCAGATTACTTTGTCTCCTGCCAATTTAAATGATGATATTTTGAGGTAGTATTTAGGATGGTCTTTTGATTTCATTGGTTTCAAAGGATAATAAACATCAGGATGGGAATCTGGTACTTTGATTAACTAAGAACATTCTGGTGTTAACTTATTAATACTGAATTCTCAAAGGTCAACTGCAGAGTTGAATTTGTGTTTTGGAGCCTTAGTAGTACATTATGTTTGGGCATGAAATGTCACCCCCACCCTCCCATTTGAAAAATGTGGGATCCAGCTTTTCATTTCTGCAAGAACAGGTTGGACCACAAGGAAATCAGAGACTGCTCTGATTTGGTACTACATTGTAAATTAATAAGTCACAAGACTTAAGCTGCAGTTTGGCTCCAGTAAAGTGRTGTTTGCATTACAACAGGCCCAAACTGAGTAAGGCTGATGTGCAGTAGTGAAGGCTGTACCTCTGGCCTTCATGTTGCTCTGTGTCTTTCCTATTTCCCAAACTTTTTATTTTCTTTATCTCCCATAAGGTAAACTATCCTAGCACTACTGGAATAAAATTCTTGGCCTAGTATTTCAAACGCACATTACTTTAACAGCTTAATAATAAAATCAGGGCAGACCATAATCATTTAATTGACAACTTGCGCTTGAGGACCTTCCCTCAGAAATACCCTGCCATTTCATAAGAAGACAAATCTCCACAATTAAAAAAATAATCTCTGCTGTTAATTACACCCTCCTAAAGCAACTCCCATTCTTTTTTAGCCTGGTTTTCTAAAAAAGGAACCATATATGATCTGTCACTTCCCAGGAACTTTTGAACTCACCAGACAAAGCTGAAAGAGGGTGGAAGTAGTAGGCATATTTATGTTCCTACAGTTTTTGTAAAAAATGGAGGCTGGGCAGAGTAGAAAAGCATAAATGCTTGTTCACTGAGGGGCAGGCTGGCAGAGTTGGGCTGTTGTACATGCTCCCTGGGAGCAGCTGGCGTGCCAGTCAGCGCATAGGCACTGGCTGACCAGTTATTTGAACTGGGTATTGCTTGTGCTGCCTTTTTTCTGGCACAGATGTCATGGAGATGGAGGAATAAGCTGGATTTCCTGCAGCACATGATGGAAAAGGGGGAAAAAAAGATACATAGGCTTTTTTAGTTCTACTGCTTATGGAGCATCTTGCCTAATGTATTTATCTTGACCTCATGATGAACTATCTTGACTTCCTGATGAAGTAAGGAATGATATTCCCATTTTTTAGGTTGGAAACTTAGGCACAGATGAATGAATTCACCTCAGTAAGGCATCACTGGTTATGTGCTAGAAACCAGGAGACTGAACCACAATCTCCAGAGTCCCAGATTACTGTCAGGGCCACTCAGCAGAGCTCTAAATACTCCTGATGGAAGGAAACTCGCAGCCACAGGCTAAAGTCTTAGCAGGGTAGTGCCAGCTCGGTCCCATGATTTTTAATTCCACAGAAGTTTAATGTTTTTGCAGTGGTATTGTTTAGGGCTGATAGCGACCTCAAAAATGTTGTTTTAAATTGTCTTTCAGGAAACTGATTGCATTTTTAAATGGGGACTGTTAATTTCTTTTAAAGGATGAGTTTGTCCACTTAACCTATTGCTAGTGCACTATGAGTACTCCATTGTCTGCTGGAGATGTATGAGCTACTTAATGGAAAAGGTCAGTCAGCACTTATTAACATTAAAATCTCATTTAGATCTGCTGGTCCCCTTGAGGGTGCTTTGGTTCTTACAGTGCACTGGGTTTTATACCACTTTTCAGTGTTTGGAACCAGGGGTATTTCATYGCTCCTGTTGAAAGCTAATAACAGCACTGAAAGGATGAGTTAGGTGTCATGGTGCACGTAGATCATTGCTGCTACGTCTGAACTGCTGTTGAACCTCACACCATACCCCTCTTCTCAGGCTCTTTTAACTTGCAGCAAGTCTCTAAAAAGGTAGAATAGCTATGAAATGCAGATGCTTTTGGTGTGGCCCTGGCACAGCTTTTTCTGCTTCCTGCCCATCTTCCAAGAGGACGGAGGTCCCTCATGAACAACCTACACATACCTGCATGGCATTTGTGGTGGTCAGCTACCAAGATAGCCAGGTGAGGCACAGGTATTGAAGGGAAATCTGGTCTTGCAGGCTTTCAGCAGGCAGAAGGGCACAGGCTTTAGAAGACGTAGCCACTGTGTTTTCTGTTTTTTGTTTTTTTTTTTCTTTTTTATAGCAATTACTGAGATTGCTAAGATAGACATAAATAATGATGGGACATGTCTGTGAACTCTCAAGTGTGCAGGTTAGACTGAAGGCAATACTGACTTTGTTCCTGTTTTATATGTATAGCTGAAGAAATGTTTGGAGAGGAGTTTTTAATTGTGCAAATATAGTTCTGTACTGGCCATATTCGTCCTCAATTTCTGTGGACCTAAAAAATTCTGTTTCCTCTTCAGAGCTCAGCCTGGTGGCCAGATGTTCTTTATGCATAGTGCTAACGGATAGCCATAGTTACTGCAGGATATTTGCTGCTTAACTGACTTTACTTGACGTTACAAATTACTAAATCACAGGCAGGGATTTCTGTTTTACTTTTCTCAGGATATGAAGTGTCCTYCTCACATAAGTAATTTTGTTTTAGTCTAGTGTAACCTACACAGGTATGTAAATACTGTGCTCAGCACCGTAACACCTGAWGTCTTCCCAAAGAACGTTGAAAGCAGTCACTAGTGTCCATTATTTGTGCTGCATTTGCTTCTCTTTTCTCCATAGAGGTAGATGAGGTAGGTTTTGTTTTAGTAGACTTCTGGGTTTGTTCTTTGTTTAAGCATGTGTTCTATTAGAGAGGTAAGGTGAAAAAAATCACCTTTTCCTGAGAACTGAAGGTGATAAAGTTTGTAATAAGTTTTGGTTTGGGGTTTCTTACAGGTTTCATCCACAATCTTGAAGTGGCCCCAGGAAAGCTCTGTCTCCTGCACAGTTGAATCTCTGGTGAAGAAATACTATCTGTGCCTGGCATGCTCAGTTAGTAACTACAGTCTCCATCTCAATGCTGTGGAAGATGGGTTTTAGATCGCTGAGCTGRAGCTGCTGAAGCCAGCAGGTGCTGAGGGGACAGGGCTTCCCAAGGCAAGGCAGTCTCACCYGAACCTCTCTTTCTGAAGAGTCAGGCCACAGCACTCTCTTAATAGCTGGGGTTTGCTAAGGAATCAGCCTCTGTAGGCTGCAATATTGCWTGTATATTGGATTGGTAGTTTATTTCTGTTGCTGAATGACAGTTTCCCCTATTAATTCTCACTTGAATATGCAGTGTGGAACATTTAAATATCTGATGCTATGTATTAATAATAGCATATTGATACGATTAACTAGAAAACTCCTTGGCACAAAGGCTGTGTCTTTTTTTGTTTCTTGACCAGAATGCCACACCCYATTAGTGATAAGAAATAACAAAAATCCTCATTTTGTTCCCAGTGGAGAGGAAACTTCAGTTTTTAGCTTTATTCCTCTGGCATAAGCAAGAAAAATAAAAAGAATCTAGAGTTTCAAACTTGAGAAGAGCCATTGGAGGGAAACCTAATAGCATGTCTAGCTTGTCTGATAAGCATACTCACTTGCATTTTTGCTGTATTTTCCTCTTTTTTTTGTTCTTTCCATTTCATCGAATGGCTAAGTCACTCTGTTCTTTTCTCATCAATCCTGATGTTCTCTTCCTAGAAGTCAGTAACTGGTTGACCTTTCAAATAACCTAGCATAATATTGCCTACTTTATAAAACTCAAGAATTTTTGAAAAATATCTCAGCTTAATAATGCGGAATCTCATTGTTTCATGTTCTCATTCTTACTGATTTGTCATAATAGTCTGTCATAGACAGAGAAACAGACTAGAAACTGATAGACCTTGTTTTCGCACCTCTGTAAAGTCTAGCACTAGTGTAAAAACAATCTTTTGCTCACTCACTTTATGCCATAAATACCTATATTGAAAAAGTAATTGTGAAGAAGAAAAAAGGCATATCCTGTTTTTAGCCCAACAAAACAAAATATAGTCTTTAACCTCATATACGTAGACCAATTCTCTTTCCTTTCAGACATGTTACACAAAGCACTTCTAATCATTTAGAATCGAAGAGCAAAGCAGTGAAGGATAAGGCTGTGATTTTTTTCTTACTATGATTTTTCTGAGATTGCTTTGATTTCTATCCAAATGAGTAATAAGGGTCTTAATCACAATTAGCATACTTGAGAGTAATGTGTTAAATGCTAATTTGAGGGTTGCTGTTTTGTGTATTTTAAGAAATAAAACCCAGAGAACTATGTGATAGGACTAGACACAATTTCTAGAGTTTGCTTTGCCAGAATTACAGGTTAATGTTATCTGAATTTGAAAATTGATTTGAATTTGAGCTTTGTGAAGTGTTTGCAATGAAACTTGAAGCTGAAAAAAGTATCTGGTTTGGGTGTTTGAAAGAAACACTTAGTCTGTGTGCATACATTTCAAATGAACCTGGGCTGATTTATGCATTTGCATTAAAATTATGTGGAGCATCTACTTGCAACTTAAAATCAAGGCAAATTCAGCCACGTTGAATAAATTTCAATCTTGAGTTTTGAGACACATTTGACCCCAAACCTGGAAACAAATTTCAGCTGGCATAAGATGGCTTTACTCTCACTAAAGTACATACACAGATATTATTGGCACTGAAAGATTGGGACTGTACTAATTTATACCAGCTGATAAACTGGTCCAGCATGTTGAAAACTGCAGTCATGAAAACACTGTAAATGTCTGACCAATCTTTCTAAGAGCTTCCTGCATATTCCTTCTGGAATTTGGACTGTGGTAAAATCTCTTCGGTTTTCTTCACCACAAAAGCTTAAAATGCTTAAAAAGCTTTAAACTTTTTCCATTTCAGGCTGAGGGTATTGGAAGCAATATCCTTCCAAAGACAGCAAATTCCAAATTGAACTTCACAGCCTGAAACAGTGTCCTCAGACTCCTTTCTGCAAGTGCCCCAGCACATGGACTGCCTGAAGTCAGCAATGCTAAGACTGCCTGATTTGACTTGAAAAGGCAAAATGATGGTATACTGTGGGGGGAGGAACTGTTAGCTGGCTCTGAGCAGCCCRGGACCATGCCATGATCTTTTCACTGCCTTATGCATGCGGAAGGGAAATGTTAAATAGTGCCTTCCCCCACCCTGTGCAAAGCAGGCATACGGTGTGTGACCAGTGGTGCCAGCTCAGAGTCTTCTTAGGACCTATTTAAAAGCAATTCTTGGTGAATCTGCTGATACTTTCATCTGCAGGCTGGCTGCAATGATCTCCTAAGGGCAGTGTGATTCTGTGATGAAAACGGTCTGGCAGTATATGCTGGATCCAAGATATCCAGCATCCTCTGTTATACCCAAACAGAGCTCCCCTGCATGAGGAGTCATTTTTAACACATTTCTGTTCTTGACTCCCTCTAAACTGTATCCATGTCTGCTTGCCATCGCAGTGGCAGCGTGCTGAGAGAGCCCATCTCAGTGTCTGAGAAGCCCTGGTCCAGGGGGGTAGATCCCAGACAGGGACAGCTGCGGCTTTCCAGGATGGCAAAGCCAACTGAGATCGAGGGAGACCACCAGATAGTCTGTGCACGTGTTCACATTCATCCTACAGTAAGACCATGGGAATAATCAGCAACCAAAGCAGAGAGTAAATCTGACACATTTTCATCCGAAGGCTCTCATGACGCAAAGTCCTAAGTCGCTGAGTGGGATATTTTGCTGTCCAGAGACAACGTGGCACTCTGCTGTGATACTGCTAGGAATAGGAAACAAGACACAATTCTAGTCATTTCAGCAGGTGTATGCAATACATTTCTTTCCATTTATTTTGAGAAACACATCACTTAAGTTGTTTCTTTATGAGGCCATTCAAATAATTCAAAGAAGGCCAGAAATTTAATCCTTAATTAAGATTTAGATAACAATTTCTATTAAGGAACCATTTGCACATGGTAATTTAGGAATTAATAAATGACAAATAGATGTTACAAACTTATTACAGGTGATTATGAGGAATATTAGTAATTTTTTTGCAGATTRTTATAAATATTACTGACCAATCTTGGAAGGCTTTGTTGTTGAGCTAGTGGAGATTTTTTGTCTGAATTTTGTTGGTGTGTTTGAACATTACTTTTGAACATTACATCCAGTTCGTTTCAAAATTAAGCAAATGGTCTAAGCATTAAATAACAAAAGCTCTTCCAAAAAGAGAAAAGGATCCCTCAGATATTTCTAGCATGAGTTTAACAGATGAAGAGCATGTTGCAAAGCTTAAACTCCTGCTGGCCCGACWGTTGTGATGCAACTCTGTCCTTGGTCTTGCCTGACTTGTAAAATATTGAGTCCTGGCAAGTGTCATCTGGGCTTAAGCACTGCTATTCCCTCTGGGTCCTCCTTGCAATATGGCAAGAGCAACCATCGACAGTGGAGGTTGGCTCTCTGGAGGATGATGATCTGCAGCGTCCGCTACCTCCTGTGCTCGGCCACTCCYGCCCTCGGTTCCGTTCCCACCTGGAGACACACTTATGCTGCCCTAAACATGGAGCAGGTGAGCGACGGTGTTGCCCATCAGCACTACTTCCCCATTCAATTAGTCCAACAGGCCATTGCTAGCCAAGCAGCGTGCCACCAGCTGGCCACGTGTCATCCTATTGCCAGCTGAAAATACCCAACTTTTGCTGTTGAATTTTTCCACTGTGCAAATGCCCTGCTGACAGGAAAGTCACAGGTTATGAACTTTATACTCACTATAGTCATGCACACTCTAGTTCAGGCCTTAGGCTGGAGGAATCCTCTTCAGGACACCACTGCATCAGAAAATTCCTGAGCAGCTCTACTTTGCAGAAGACCAAAGTGATGCTAAGGCAACGCGCTGTAATTATCTCTGTGGAATAAAGGCTCTGTTTGGTCCACTAATGTAGCAAACTCATGAAAGAGAAAATCAGATGGAGACATTAGCAACAGGCCAGCTGTGCTAACAGCTGCAGAGAAGAGTGTCTGAAACATCAGAAGACAGTCCCTGCTTTACTTAGGATGGGAATTATACCCTGCTGCACCTTCTCAGCCTCCACTAGTACTGACACTATTCAAAACAGCAGGAGCGGATTAAAAGTCCTCTCCTCCCCACTCTGCATCATATATTCCTTTTTTTTTTTCTTTTTCTTTTTTGTGTGGGCTTGCGGGGCATTTTTGGGGTACTGGATAAATCTGTCTTACCTGCTAGTATATGGAAATGCCTATCTGGACAGTTATAAATGACAGTATGTTGGATTTCATTGCAGCCTTTGAGAAGGTCTTTTGGTTTTTTGTTTTTATGACACCACAGATCAATTTTATAATCATAATAAGACACTCTGGGCTGTACTTTGTTGCCACATAATCACAGTCTTTGTGCAGTTGAGGGCTCTTACCTACCTGCTTTGTGTTGCTCGCTCCAGCCTGACACATGCTTGTGACCAGACAGCGCGCCTCTTGGTGTCCAAATCCTCCACACCCTATTAGGCCTGTCTCCTGGCTTCTTTGGAAGCACCTGCAAACTTTGCTAATGTACCAAATCAAAATCAAATTACAGTTGTCATGTCGTTCTCACTAGTCTGCGTCCCAAAACAATTCAAGGTACTAATAGAAATGTAGACAGCTCAAGTTGATAAAGGTTTAATACGGGTGATTTTTGAATTGCTTTCCTACCGAACAAGAATGAAATAAGCCAAGACTTGTTTCTTCCATCTCAGTGAATTTGATATTCTCTGCAGGGTGGTTTTGATTTTTGAACAGTTCTATCCCTAATTTATGTGTCAATCTCCAGAAACAAGTATTGGGCCAAAACTGAAAATTGCCTTAGCTTTCAACTGCTGTGTTTCTAGCAAAGCAGCCGGTCTTGCTCGGTCAACTTTAGCAGTCTGGTCGGGATTTCGGGCCTTGAGAAGCGGAAAAGTCACTTAAGAGATTCCTGCATGTATTGGAAAGTAATATTTGCTGAATGCTGCCTAAATCCATACTTTCCTCTGCTTAAGTTTGCTTTTATTTTTAATTCATTTCAAGTAAATTCACTTCTCTGTGCAAAAATTTCTGTCCTTAAATTAAGTCAATGTGGGACTGTGATGAACTGGTGAGTGTCTGCCGTAGAATTACAATTTTCAAATCTACGGACAAGATCTGCTTTCAGACTCACGTGATCACTTAGGTTTCTACTCAGCTATGTTTTCTGTGGAAAGGTGTATTGGTATTGCCAAAATACAGAATGCCTTTGGTGCAAATGACCTCTGACTCAGGACTGCTAAAATATTCAGGCAGAAGGCCCCATCCCATATTCCCTGCAATCAGAGGGCGTCTTTCCTTTCACTGAATTTGACAGAGGAATGGCTAGTTTGAGTGAATTTTGGAAAAAAAAAAAAATCCTCACAATATTTGCTGTATTTTAAAAGGCATTTGTGTTGACTCTGAGCCTCCTTTAACTCATCTAAATCTAACCTGCCCTTCATGCTGGCAATGGGATTCAGTCTGAAAATCTTTGTTTCTGTCTTTCCAACTGTGGAAGATTGAATTAACATCATAAGTCTGACAGAGCTTCTTGGGCTGGAAGAACGAAGCTAAATATCAATTTTATCAATTTGCTTTGGAAAATGGAAACACTAATTATTTATGGGGTTGTGCAATATTTCATGACATGCAATTTCGTTTCCAACAGATCACATAATTGTATTACTGGGGATGGGCACTGCAAATCCAAAGTGCCAATCCAAGCCCCTTCATGCCAAAAAGCTTGGATGATTTATAAGGATAAACTTTGATTTTTTCCCTTTCTGATTCCTTCTCTCACCAGTTCTAATGAATTATAGATATGTTCATGCATGTGCACAAATGTAAGAGAGTGCATATTTTCTTCAGCCATTTTCATTATGACTTTCACTGAAATGACCTCTACAATACGATTTTTTCAAGAGAATAAAAAAGAAGAAACAATCTGTAGACATATTGGAAAGGTGTTGTCTTAAGCCACTTCTCTTTTCTCCAGGTAAAATACTCGAAATGATATTAAAAAAAAATCATGGACTGGAAGTTGTTCTTGTTTTCTGTTTTTATACAAAAATCTTTTCCATCTCAGGTATTCTGATCTCAGCTGGAATTTCTGCCTTACTTCTGACATCCAGGTCTTCTTTATTAGAAGAACACTATTGATGAGATATAAAATCAGTTTTTGAAAATGTTATCTAGTAATTAAAGCAAGAGATCAGCAAACAGTGCTTCATGGAACTTTGCAGAAATAATTTCATATAACTGTATATTTTTCTTAACATAAAATTATAGCTGGCACGATTTAAATGACTGTATCCTTTCTTGTGTTTGTATTAAGTGTGATCTGCCTTAACTTATGCAGTATCTTGTCAAAAGGTTTAAAAAAAAAAGAAGTATGTTATCTTTCTAAAGGTCATGTCTCCTATGATTAATGTGTTGTTCTGAAAACAAATATCACTTAGCAATTATAATGTGAACGCACCTATCAAAGTTTAAGAGAAAAGGGGCTTGCTTATGTATTTATTTAGAGACTTGCTACCCAAAGCCATTTGGAAAATGAATGTCTCCCATAGGTATCCACAATTCATTCACAAATCAGACCAAAAACATTGTAAAGACCTTGAGCTCTTTCATATTTCCATGCTGCAACTTGTGATTTCAACCTGACATTTCCAGTCCGCTTTCGAAGAGTGGCTTCTGTGTTAGTTTTTATACCATTGTTAAATACGTGGTTAAAAATGTGGAAGGTGAAGGGTGCAGGGGGGAACGCTCATAGAATATGGATGAAGGCAGAAGGAGCTTTGTGTCTTCGGTGATCATAATTGCTTTCTTTTTTTTTTCTTTTTTTCCCATTGTACAGCCTGGAAGTGCTGCACAGACTGTCCTGAAATGCCAACTGTCTGTCAATGTCATCCATCAAGCGTAGATCAAGAATTCACTCTGACAGATTCCTGTGGCTTAGAAGTAATGTACCTTAAATTTCATAACAGTGACATAAACTCTTGCTATAAAGTGAGACACTTAAGGCCAATGTGGAATGTAAAATAACTACTGTTTTGCTTCCTGCTTATTTTACAGCTCCTTTATTTACTCTCCTTTTTTATATACACTGATGAAGTAAATTAATCAGCTTGCCCTTCCTGGATCATGTGAATTGCCTGTATTGGTACTAGAGTGGGTGTTACCTGGCACAACAGCAGACTGCACTGGTGTAAATGTTATTGATGGTAGTAGCCAAAGGAGCACAGGCTTGAAACACAGGCATTAGGGCTCTGTCTCTGCTTCTGGGTGACCATAGATAAATCATTTTCTTGCTCTGTACTTCAGTGTCCTCTTACATATAGCTAGAGTAAAGATCCTGTACCTCATTTGGAGAGTTTTCTTATTCTAGTTTTTAACCCACTATCATTTTTTCAGTCATATATTTAAAAACTAGAGCAAGCAGATGTGGACTGGAAGAATGAATATGCTGCTTTTAATCTTGTAATTTTGGTACTTAGGACTATGTACTGTGTTTTTTCTCAATGGCTAGATATGTAACACGATTTTTTGGCTTCTCATCTAGATAATTAAAGCACGCCCATTTATCAGAAAAGTTCACATGAGATTTAGCTGCCCTCCTACATATTCACCATTTTATGTCCATTAAAAATTATCTTTTAACTTTATCTTAGATAACGAACCTGTGAAAACTATATAAAAATTATCCCATTGGCAATTTATAGAAGGGAAAATAGGGTGCAATTTTTTTTTCTAACTCAGTATCTATCCAAATACGTATGGAGCATGTATTATCTGTAGATACAGCCAAACATTTCTAGCCTTTGTAATATGTTGTGAGGCTATATTTTTTCTCTAGATTGTTTTAAACACATTATGATAATGGTTTCCTTCCTCAAGAATCCTTAGCAAGGAAACATACGGGGCCTGTCTATGTGTATCCAAATGCAGACTTAATTTTGACATTGCTTTCATTACTCATTGAGCTATTAGATTCTCCATCTGCAGTGGACCTTACATGTTGTACAACTCTTTCTGAGCCAGAATGCCATTCAAATTCATGCTGATGCACCATTCTGCTAGGCAAACCGCCACTGGTTAACTTTGATGTCAGAGGTATGGCTCTGCTCTCATTTGCACCCATTTGCTCCCCTTCTGAGAGATAGGTAGTCTAGGAAGTACTGGACTTGTCAATAAAAATTGTAATATACGCAAAGTAAGTGAATAAAGGAACGCAGTTAACTTTCACACTGAAAAAGAGGTTTTCCCATTCTAAAGAACTGGTCTTCCATATTCATTTGTTCATTTGTAAATACTCAATATTCTTATGTTACTTTCCCAATCAGGAATACCAATGACGACTTTTAAAGCTTCAGGTTTGTGTTGCTAGGCTGTGAGGATGAGTAAGAACTGAGCGTATTGGTGCAAGGTATTTGGAGCATCTACTCAGCAAATGGCAGAGAAAGTGTTAATGCTGCCCTGCTGTGAGAAGAAGGAGCTCAGCTGCACCCACTGATGCCTGAGACTGGCAGCCCAGCAACCCTGGGGATGTGCAATGTCTTCCATGTTATAAGAAGAAACTCTCCACCTAGAAAGGTTTGCTACTATGTAAACGTGAAGTTTTGGAGTGGGTTAGCAGAAGAATGAGAAAAACTTTTCCTGTTATTCTTTCATGGTTTATTTCAGATGTAGTCTTAGCTGCTTGTAGCCTTTCTGAACTCTGTCTTTACTGCTTCACTGAGGGTGGCTGCTTGGTTGGTTGATAAGAGCCCTAAAAGTGCCACCGCAGAGGAAGTGTTCAGCTGTGAGTATAATTCAAATTCTGTAAGGAAAACGTCTTGACTTTCCTTTAGCTTCCTCAGATTGAAATTCTAGGCACTGGTAGGGAACGTGACCTCAGCTGCTCTGCTCTGTCCTCATATCCACTTTCTGTGAAACTCTACTGGCCTGGGAGGAAAAAGGGAAGGAACTGGATTTTAGCTTAAACAAAAGACAGCTGAGGGGAGGCATGCAGCAGTCCTTAAATATTTCAAAAGTTGCTGCAAAGAGGAAGGGGAACAAACTGTTCTTGTGTTCAAGTTGTGAGGCAAGGAGCAACAAAGGCAAATACAGGTGGAACTTTGTAGAAAAAAATTCTCCGATGAGAAAGATAATTAAGGACTAGAATAGATGGCATAGAGAGGCTGAGGAGGCTTAGTCACTGGAAATTTTTAAAGAGTGGTTACAGAACCATCTGTTGGAAATGCTTTACTTGATATGGAGCAGGAGAATGCACCAGATGATGCATCTGAGTCTTTCTTATCCCTTTGTATGATTTAGCAATAATATCCTAAGTAAAGGGAGAAGCCTACACCTAATATCCACAGCAGCTGGCATTCATGTTCGGGTTTAAGAGAGAGAAGCCAATGGATTTATCCAAGCCTAGCTCCCATGTTATGGTAAGAATGGAGGGCTCCAGAAGCTCTTAGTGCGATGCGTGTGCAGCCCGTCAGCCCTGCACGGCACGAGTCGGGACTACGCTCCAGAGAAGCAGAGCACGCGATATGAAAATGGACGAAGCAGTACTTTTTATGTAATACGCATCTTGGGAGAATGCCTGGTGCGGGATATTAAGGAAAAGAGACGTGCATATGACCAGCCCCTGCAGTTCCAGCAGGTTAGCTAATCCAAAACGGTGGTGTGGAATTGCTGTGTTTTACAGCAGTGTTTTTCCACTGAAGAGTCATTTCCCCAAGGAATATGTGAAGGGGACAGTCAAATGTTGAAAATAGAGCTGTAATCAAAATCTTTCTCACATGCTACCCAGCTCTAGCCAAGCAGGTTAAGTATTCTCTGCCTCTTTCCTGCCAGGCACTTACAGTGCCTGATACTTGCCGGTCATTGTATGATTGGCTTGGAAATAACAAGGACTCTTTTTAAGTGTATATGGTGGAGAGAGATGTATGGTTTTGACTTGCAATAAAGTGTTGTCAATTTGAGAAGGATTAGAATTATGCACATTTTTATTCAGTTGAGGAATGAAATAGAAATTCTCATAAAAAATCATAGGCTTTCTTTTTTTATAAATATTTGATATTGTTTGAGTAACAAAATTACTAGACAGAGTAGAGGGTTAGTCTAGTTTGTTCTTCTGTCAAGGAGCACACAATTTTTAACTGGAGGTGAAGGGGTTAGTTGGTAGATTCTTCATAAGTCACACAGTGTTATTTTAAAAAGTTAATTTAGTTTATTTCACTAGCAAATATTCTGCCTCCAGGAATTATCCTCTCTGTAAAAACTGTTCTGAATGTTTTCTATTGTCTATTAACATGATGCTTTGAGGATATTTTCTGTGGAAATGTTCAGACTTAGAGCTGTGCCCACCTGCAATGATATAACTAGCAAAGCAAATTGCATTATCCTCTCAGTAAGCATTTTAGTTCTTTACTGTTTTAACCTGAGTTCCTGTAAATCAGCCAGAGCAATCAGTTTGAATGACTCCTCTAAGAGAAAAACAAACAACAATGGAAAAGCTCTGTTTTTTCAGTTTAATCCAGAGAAAGAAGAGACACTGCACCTTTGCTCATCGAAACCCTTGGTGCATAACTGGTTCCCATTGCTTGCCCTGTGCTGGAAGTTATGAACTTCCTGAGTGTGTAGCAAGGCTGGGAAGTTATTTTTCAGTGTTTGCCTCAATAAGTTCAAATCAATAAGGAGCTGAGCTTGTTTACACTGAAACCCAGTGCATGACTTCTCAGCTTAGTTCAAATGAGCCATCCTTTTCCCCAGCTACCTCTACAGAAATGAATTTCTGTGGGACACTTTGGTTTCAAAACAAGAGACAAAGTGGAAAACTCAAAGGACTGAATGTAAAAGCAAGATGATTAACTGAGTTCTCCCCCTTTCTTATTGCTGGGCTTCTGCTTCTTCCAGTTCGGGGAATTCCCTTAACAGCAGCATTCACAGGCCTAAATAAAACATGGCTAGACCAACAAATTGTTTAGATCTGCTAGCCTTTGTTCTTTTCTCAGCAGAAAGAATGTTTCAATTCTTGAATTATAAAAATTATATGTTGCAATCACAGTCACAGAATAGTTGAAGTTGGAAGGGATCTCTGGAGACCACTGTGGAAGTCTTACAGAAGTAATGGACTTAATTCTAAACCTGGTAGTTCATCTCATTGTTAGATGACTGTAAGATAATATTTTGTTGCTTCGGGCCAGAAGCCCCATTTTTGGTAAGGGGAGAAGTACATTAAAATGATGGCCCAACTGGAAAGAAAATTAAGAAAGGAGGAAAAGAATGAGAAAGCAGAACAGGTTTGTAAGGATCACCTTCTGCCTGAGAAGTAACAATGTGCAGGGGAAGTGGGCCGTTTTTTCCAACTGTATCAGTTGTTCTAATAATATAATTCTTCCTCCTATGAACAGTTCTGTTACAACAGTACTTCCTCAAAGACAGGGTTTAAAAAATAAAAAGCATTGTTAACAATTGCTTGTAAGGGAAAATTAGCAGCCTTACTTAGTGATAACAATTAGTGTATGCTGTTGTTACACAGCAGAAAAACTCCTGAAGCCCGTTTCCTTTCAAATTTTGATCTCTCTGCTCCATAATCCCTCTCTCTTGCCACAACACTTCAGACAACTCTCCACCCCTAGGTAGGCGACAGCGGTTCTGCAGCTGGGGCTGATGCGTGTGCATATCGACTGGGTTGCACGGGCTGCAAGCGGGTTGCGCTGGGTAACAGCCGAGGCAGGCTGGCCTTGCCCTCAGCTAATGTGAATGTCTCTGTTCATTTGTGGGTCTTCACAAAATCCCTGGGAACAGCAGTTACTGGGTAGAGATGATACCCAGGTCATTGAATAAGCTTTGTTTCTAGAGGATACCTGACAAAAAAAAGCTTTTAAGAAAAGCATTTCCTTCTAGGTCTTTTGTGTCAGCAGCGGAACACAGTTGCTATACAAAATCCATATTCCCTACTTACAGGTATATATACATATATATATATATATATATATATTTACACACGCACACATACGTGTGTGTGTGTGTGCATATATTCTCTACCTGTGTTGTACAGAATTCTGGAACAGTTCTACTGGTGGTGAATCAAGGCAGATTTTGGTGCTAAACCATGATCAAACTGTTTTGGGATAACAATAGTTGTTTTGTAGATGGTTGTTTTATTTAAGACATAAAGGAGCCAGATCAGGTCCTTGGGGAACTAAGAATTCTCTAGGGAYGCAGGAAAGCACCTGCTATGATATATTTTTGCCCATATGCACAGTTCATCTATGCAATTCAGTCCCTCCGTGAACACACAGGATCACAACACTTTATGTTCACCACTATGGCAAATACAAGAAGAATTTGAATGCTGGTAATTAGTTATTTGGTTAAGTTTCGTTCCCTTCACACATCTCTACATGAGTCTGCCCTTAGCAAGGAATAAAGTAACAGTCCGCAAAGCACTGTAGGGTCTTCAGTATCTGTTCTTTATTTGTGTGATTAGCTTTTTTGTATATTTTAATGAGTTTATTGATTTAATTAATGATAAGATTGTCACAAATTAATTAAATCATATAGAGATTTAAAAGAACTTCTGAGCTAAAAAGAAGCGTGGAAAAAGATAAGGAAACAATGTTATTTTATCAAACAGTTTCTTCCATATCGTGATGCTCAATTTATGTTTTATTCATTTATATATCCTTCAAAAAGGAAATGACTTCTTGGAGAGGAAGAGAGACTCTTCTGCCCTTGGAGCTATCGAACGTGTTACAGGGAGAGCAGCTTCAGAGCACCGGGGCAGTGGGCAGGGGTGCCCAGCCAGAGAGAGCCTGCAGCGCCGGGCAGGCTGCTGAGAGAAGTCGGCAGCAGACGACCTGCCAGAAGGGCGAGGTGACAGAGAGACTCTCACTGGTGCTGAGAGGGGACTGTGCAGTCTGCCAAGACCCAGAAAGTCACTGCGTTGGATTTCAACCAAGCCTAAAAGGATCTATCCAACAACAATATGGTAAGATGTCTATTTACAAGTGCTCTTATTTTTATTGTTTGTTTCCTATTTTAAAAGTTTGCCTTTCTGTTTGTATTTAGAAAAGAACCAGATTTTGCTTTTAAAAGCCTTTTGAGCACTTCTTGGGCATGTTAGAAATGATTTAGTGATGAGCTGTTATGACTATCTTAGGGTCTTGTCATACATCTTCTCTAAATTGTTCTGTGGAAGTACTTTGTCAGTTTTTCAAATTAAAAATTTTTTTTTCCATCCATGAAAGCCATGATTTTCCGGTTAGTAGACTTGGAATCTGCAGTCTATGTTGCTGCAACTTTTGCTAATGCAATAAATACACTTCTAGAGAAATCGTGCAAGGCATACTGGTGGTTTAAGGTATTAATTTTATGTTTCATCCATTGGTTCTGAGCCAGATTTTGCTATCCTTATATAATACTTAGAATTACCATCTTTCACTAATAATACTGCTGTGTTTGTGTCCTAGTAACAGAATCAGACCTTTTCTTCTTTAATCTATTTGATTTCTTTTGCCTTTACAACTTTTAAAGTCATTTCAGCAATGGAATTGCAGACAAGCTTCTTTCCAAACCATCCAAGTTAGAATCAATATCCTGAGACAAAAGCATCTGTTTCTTATAAGCAGTTCCATGAATTGCCCAGTTTTCAGTATCTTTATATTTTAAAATTTGTAGACGCCTTTGAGAAGGCCAATGCAACCTCAGAAAGTTCACATAAAATGAGTAGTTATTTCAGATGAGCAATAATTTCTAACCTACCTCAATAAAAGCTACTGGCCAAATACCATAATTACAGCAAAGACAAGTAGCTGATACTTAGTACTCCAATTGATTGTCTCTCATCTTTAGAAGACAGGAACCTGGTCTCTCCAACTGACTAATTTGAAGAGTATTTGTTCCACACAATTCAGTCGTAAAATGCAAGTATAAACTGTTGAAGGGGACTGAGAAGAGAGCTTGTTCTTAAAAAAAAAAAAAAAAAAAAAAAAAAAAAAAAAAAAAAAGCTTTTGTTTTTACTGTATTGGGGCCGATTTAGATTCAATTTACACTCTGCTTCCTTCAGATTTTATGGAGCTTTTACTTTCATGACTATGAGCAGCATCTCTGTCAAAATCCACATCATAGATTTAGGCCTGTGGAGGCACTTTATGGTACCTTCCCCTGGATGGCTGTAAAAAGAGGAGAGTGTCCACAGTATAACTTCAGATCAGCTAGACAGCTTCCCGTTATGAAAGCAGCCATGCCGCTATACATAAAGGGAGTCAGGGGTTTCCTCAAAGCTCTATCTTTCAGAAGGGAAGACTTCACTGATTGTTCTGTGGGATGGTCTCTATTTTAAAGGGCTTCAGGATGAAAGATAATATACTTCCATGTGACTCCATGAACTTGTATTCTATTGTTTGACTTATAAAGACATGAAAAATTCCTAACCTGCAGCCTGTTCAATTTATAATGTCTTTTTATAGGCAAAATACTAATATTTGAGAAGATAGCAACAGATCCTGCTCTTTTGCAGTGAGATAAATTCTAAGCAATTCTACTAAAATTCTTAATGTAACATGGCCTGTAAAATACATATAATTTAAAATAAAATATGGGATAAAACAAAATAAAAGAATAATTTGAGACACATGCCAGCATTAGGACTCTAAATTAGAATTGATTATTCAGCCTTCTTGTTTGAACTGAATGTTTGTTCTTCAACATATAATTGGACTGATAGTTTAGGCTTTGTTGTTTTGAAAATACACAGATTCAAATCAACAGGCAAGTGAATGCCGAATACCTTCAGTAGTGTGAATACATCCATTGAACTTACTCGCTTTATATGTCTGTCTCTATTCTCTCATATAGTAGGTACTACTTAAAATTAGAAGGATTGATGCATTTAAATGGAAATTCTTTTTTGTAAGATTTGTCTAACCTAGTCCTCAGGGGGGCTGGCTAAGACAAGAAGGCTGCTCAGCAAGAGCTTGAAGTTGATTATGACAGATATTGGCATTCTGTCTAAAAACATGTTTAAAGTGGAACATTTTAGCTGCAGTAGACTGGAATCTGTCATTGTTACCTGGGCTTGCATAATACTCTCCAGACACCCCTTAGAGTAAAATGGTTTAGTTGTAGAGTGTACAATTTCCTGAAAGCCAAGTGCTTTACTGTAAAAGACTAGGCAATTCAAGCAGAGGTGGAAAATGCAATCCAGCCTCTCTTGTGTTACTAAATAGCAGTAGCAATTAAACAGCATTTCCAAATGGGGAAGTAATCTGATCTCCTCACATGGTTTACAGCCCTTGGTTCTCCTCCTTTTCACCTGGTCCTCTTTGAATTAGCTATTCAGTAGTCATTCCAGGATCCCCTGGAAAAAAATGCTTTTGCCCTTTGAATTGATCCATGTGTAGGAGAGACACTTACAAATCCATAGTAGGGATTTCAGGACTTAGTTATGAGGGCTATGAAGAGATATGAGATCCATCAGAGACAGGGAACATCTATAGCATCTGCAACATTAACACCAGTGGGAAGTGCAGGTATGTGCGAAGAGCTCTATTAGATGGATATGACTGAGCTTACCAGGGTGGCATCTGGAGCATACAATGAAGAATGTATCTAAACGTCGCAATACCAGGGAGGTATCGTCTCAAAGAGTTTACGTGCTTGTTTGATTGCTCACTGCCTGAATAGATGGGAATTTTGTTCGCATATAATATAGATGGATTTGTTAAAGCTTGCTTGGGTCAATACATCATCACTAGTATTTCAAGCAAGATCACTTGTTTAATAGACCAGACCTCTCCTCTAGACTGTGGAACCGGAGAAGAGAGATGGTTTCCTATTAGCAAACTATTTGTAGGGGCAAATGTAAATATTTCACATATCTACGTGAGATATTTTTTAGGAAAAAAGAATCGGAAAACCTTGAGCCAAGAAATTTTTTTTACTTTCTGTGGATATGACAAAACCATTATCTACTGCTATTTTTATTTTATTTTGCCATTTAGAAAGCTAATATTTTTTCGCATTTTTCTACTCCCAAAAAAATCACATGCAGTAGCTATTAATTCTGAAGCAACTCAGAATGTTAATAAGCACTGCAGAAAGAGAGAGAGATGAATTCAGGGGTTACCAGCTATTACCAGCTCAAACAGTAGATGCTTTAAGTAAATGTTGGGCTTAAATTTCTTCGTGAAGTAATGGGTTGTGAATGAAATATGAGACTGAACAGGCAGTCTTTAAGCATTCCCTGTGCCATGGAGGAGATGCATACAGCATGGGTGCCACATCCCTGCTATGACCTTAGGTGATTTGTGTTTGCATTGTTATTGTTTTTTAATATTACTATTGGACAGTGTGAAGGTGCAGCTCGGCAGAAGTGTTCAAAAGCCTATTTTACCTCAGCAAAGAATAAGTTTCTCACCCTGTACCCTATACAAAAATATATGTTTTTTCTTAACATCAGCTGTTTTATGGCTTTCTTCAGTGGAAGAAGTCCTGTGCTTCCTTTAATGGGCAGTGCCTTTGGTCAGTGATTGTTTGCCGTAATGCTCAGTGTCTGGTGCCTGGGAGGAGGCCACCATAGCAGAGTGGGTTACGTTACCTTCAAGCATGAAAGAATAGAAATGAGTGAAACTGCTGATCTGCAAGTTGCATGTGTTCAATACTCTCAGAGAAAGACATCGCTTTAGGACATTGTTGCCCTCTGAAATTTCGAAATAATCCATTGCATGATCCTTTTTTGCTTTTAACGTGAGGTAAAACCTCTTGTAATTCTCTGTGCAGATAAAGGGATGGCTGTCTAGAAGCCAGTGCTGGTCACAGGTATGTGGTCCACTCTGTCCCATGTTGCATGAAATGAAAACAGATGCCCTCTCACTGCACCCTGTTAGCTCTGGGGATCTGACCCTTCTCTCTGGCATCCAGGATCAGCTGTGCTGATCTGCTCTAGTTGAAAGTTCGGCCCTGCATGCTTCCAGTTAGCTCACCGTGACTGTAACCAGTTCCTAGAGTGCTCAGCGCTATTATTGGTCAAAATTATTTCTTCATATGATTTGCAATTTGCACTGTAGTTCCAGCAGTATTGCCCGTTGGCACCAACAGTTTGTCCCATTAACTTGGTTATCATGAGTATCATGGGAAATTAGGGTTTGCTTAAGCAAAATAGAATCACATTATTATGAAAGCTTTGGGAGCAGCATTCCCTAGGAAGGTTGGGTTGAGATTTATACATGTAGTAGGAATAGTATCTCTTGGCTATGGCTGCTCTTCAATTACTTCACTTAATTTTGTTTACATGTCTATAGAATACTGTCACTTTTTCTCCATGAGTGGTATTTATTCTGATGAATGGTTTCAATAAAAATATTCACAGCCTGGTATGTCAACCACCCAATAAATATTTTAAAGTAGACCTTTATTTCTCATTTAAAGAAATAAGAAAAATGCCTATTAGTTGGATAAGGTCTAAAGCATTTTCCTGTCATCATGATTGTTGCTTTAAGACAGTTATTTTTCTTTCTCTGGAAAGTTTAAAGGAAAAACTGTCTCCACCCAGCGGCAAAATGATGTTACAACTAGTTGTAGATATAACCTGTCTTTGAGTGTGAGTAAATGGACAGCTATAGGTAAAGAAGAGACTAAAGAGTGTTGAATAGGCAGGACTGGCGCCGGCCGTGCCAGGCGCGCTCTGCAGCTGCGGCACGAGTCCCATGGGCCGCCCCGCGCGGGGGCAGAGAGCGAGGGCTGGGAGAGAGCTGGACCCACAGCTTCCCAGTGCTGCTCCCCTAAGGAAAAGGAATATGTGAAATTAAGGCATAAAGCAGGGATGCAGCTAAAGGAACAACAGAGTCAAACCGGAGGGGAAAAAATATGATAAAGCTAGAGCGTGCAATGTTTAATTCATGCTAGATCAGTCCTTGCGTTATCCAAACTGATTTCCCTTCCCTCAACATACAGACCCTTTATGCAGATGAACCTGCTTAATCAGCATGCTCTCTGATGAAAAAATAAATAACTGAACTGCTTGTTCAGGGGGCGTTTTCTTAACAGTTGTGATGCTTGAAGAAATCCGTTTTGGTCTGTGGTAGAGAGAACGCACAGTCTCGTGGAGGTTTTCAGGGAAACGCGCACCCGGCGGTACACTGGGGAGTTGCTGCTGTGGCCGATACTCGTTTCAGAGGCCTGCTATGGGATGGTCTGATTCCAGAAAAATATGTGAGCAGGGAAGGAAGTTATGAGCCTTATTCCATTATGGCCTGTGTCTCATTTACACCAACATTATTTTATACTTTTCTGGAAGTCAGAAGGACCTTTAAAATCACTGGAAATTACACTTATGCTTCAAAGTTTAGCGGAAATGAAAAATGGATCTTTAAATAGCATTTAAGAGATACTGAAGTATGAGTATATTTGAAAGATTAAGGTGACATTTACGGCTTAGTTTTGTTTAATTTAAACAGTAAGACTAGAGTATATGTGCCTGCATGTATATATGCTTAATGTTATTATACATGCTTAATTATTACACTTGGTAAATAGTCTAATGAAGCTTGTTTTCCCATTCACTAATTGTTTAACTGGATCCCCAGATTTATCTTACAGAAATACTTGCAGCTTTGGGTTTATTGCTCTTTATAGAAATATTCACAATACATGCAAAGCGAGTTTTTGTGAGTGAACAGGATTTATTTGCCAGCTGCTGGTCACTGCTGTCCTTTACTGTTCTTTACACTCTTGTTTACAAAATTCAATACCATACAAAGTTAGAAGTCTATGTATTTTGTGTGGATTCTTTACAACATGATATTGCTGAAAGGGTGAATGTTATCACAGGCAAATACTTAATCAGACCTTAATCGGCAAACTGGAAAAATCAAAATTAGTTCATGATCAAAATAAAATATGAATGTGTTCTCTAATTGATTAGAGTGGCTTGGGAGGTTCTGCCAATTAACAGAATTTGCCCAACTGGAATGAAAACAAACCCGTTGTCCTATTTGCCAGCCAGAAATTATATTTAATAGTAGTTCAACAGTCTCTGCTCATGGGGAGAGTAGGAGGAAGATGAAGGGAGTAAAATGGCACGTAGAAAATACCTGATGGTATGAGGAGTGCTACTTTGAACTTTTCAATTTAATCAGGGCTGTGAGTTGGGGGTGAGGGGAGAAGTCTTCCAATGAAGCGTAGTTTTTCACAATGTAATTTCTTGCTTCCCATAGAATAAATTCATCTAACACTTTTTTTAAAAAAAAAGAGGAAACGCTAGCCTAGAAAAAAAGCAGCTCTTTGGGTCAAGAAGTGTATGTCTTCAACTTAAATCTAGCTTTCATGATGTTGCATGGGTAGGAGTTGTTGCAGTACATCACTTAATCCCATGAAGAAGGAAGGCCGCTGTGCATTTTAAGTCTGTGATGCAAGGAGGAAGGCCGTCCTTGTGGGTAGGATGTCTCTGATGGGCTTGCAGTTGTAGAAGCAGCTTTTCCAGACCAAAATATTTTGATTCTTGGCCAAAGTATTTCAGGTTTCAATCTAAATTTTTCAATATCTATCAGTTTGTCCAGGAAAAAAAAGTAATTTTCCAGTAGGCTGGTTTCATGAGTACAGGGGGCACAAGAAAAAAGTACAAAACAAGTATAAAGCAGATTGGAGTTGCCATATAGCAGACTGGTGATGCAGGGGAAACTTAACAGCCCATCTGAACTCTGTATGTCTTTCTGTATTTTTATTCTAGTTATGCTCATCTATTTGTCAGTTCAAACTGGAGGAGATGTGTTGAAATATAAAAGCTGCTATAAGTCAGTTGGGATTGGCCTTAATATATAAATTAAACCATCCTTTAATTATTTAAAGCACTGTGTATTTCCCACTCATCACTGCCTCCTAAGGAGCCTGACAAGTCCTCTGGAGTGTTGGTGCCCCAAGAGCTTCTCTGCCTCGGGGACCTGAGAAGCCCTTTCTAGATCATTATAGTTGTCGTGCCTAGTGCTYGCTGGTGCTAGTTTCAAAGACCTATGTGTACCCCCATTGAAGCCCTGTAAGGATCTAGCCATGACTTTTTAGTGAGACAACTCAGGGAAAGGGCTCTTGGGATACTTTGTGACGGATCACTGGAGAATTAAAGAACACTATTTTCTCTGGGAAAATTTAATAAAGGCATATTTATAAATAACTTATCTCCATACTTTGAGGGGCGGAGGGTATTGCTGGAGACCTTCCCCCTTCCAATTATATTTGAAATAAAATAATTATTTTACTTTTAAGAATACATCTAGTAAAATGAAATGAAAATGAAAAAGCTGTCAAGCATGCAATTGTAATGGTGTAGTGTGAAAATCTGGAAAGTGAAAAAGATGGCATATTGAGAGAGACATCTAATTTCTGGAGTCCTGAAGTTTAATTTTGGCCGCACATTGCACTCTTAATAATAGAAGAGGGGAGGGAGGAAACTAAATCAGATAAAACTTGTCGAACAATAGCTCGTGCATCTCAGACATAAGAGGAAGCAAAGACTTATCAGCCTACAGCTAGGGAAACTAAAAGAGCTTTTCTCCTTTAGAGGTAAGGCGGCCTCTCACTCAAATTCTCAGTCTAATTCTCTGTTTTCCTAAATGCAGCATCCATGTCTTGATGGTGCATGAGCAATGCACCTATAATCCCTGGTGCCTGGTAAAGGGAGGCTGCAATTTTTCAGAAATTTGTTCTGTCATTTTTCAAGGTGCAGGCAATTGAATGCTCTACAATATCAGCTGCTGGACATACTGCAGAACATGGCATATTGCAAAAGAGGTCAGCTAGCCTGCTGCTTAAAGAAAATGCCTGGACAATTGCTAGATAGAAAAATAAAAAGTGGAATAAATTGGACGCAAAAGTAGAAGATGGAAAGAAATGAGAATTGTCTGTTGAATGAGAAAGAAATGTCATCTATCTTGTCACCGATATCTCTCACATCAGAATACCCAGCAACTTTGCAATATTGTTCTTCTCTGTTCAGCTGTCTCCAATTACGTAGGTACCATGTGTGTTGTTATGAAGATCCTGAGAAGAAATTCAGTGGGCATGATTATGTTTTGACAAAAAGACACTGTGTTAAGTATATTTTAGATTTTCTCCTTTCCCTTTGCATCCCACCCTCTTGGTTCTAAATAGTTTTAAATGCCTATATCTAGACTTCCTGGCAAACATGGACCTTTTGTAAATTAACTGCCTCTGCCTAGCAACTGCAACAACATTTCAGGGACAGTTAATGATTTACAACAACTCAAAATGTAATCTAGAGAAAACCTCACAAGCCAAACTGGCTCTCGCATTGTCTTTGAGAGAAGTCGTTTGCAGAGCAAACTGTGCCACCAAGGATCTTTTCTAAAACTCAGATCACCCCTTCTGTTGACAGCTCAATGTTCTGGCCTGGAAAAAGTACACTTGACTCCCAGTGAGCCCTTTACTGAAGTTTCAGCTTCTGTGTCTGCAGCTATGGCTGCAGATCAGTCACACAAAGTTTTTAAAGACAATAAATTAGTATGCAGATTTGCATAGCTGCCTTAACTCAGACAGATAGTATTTAATTTCATTAATTTTACTATGCACTAGCAACCATTATGAACTTACAGTTTTCCAAGCATGTGGAAGGGAAATAGACCTATTCTCCTAATAGCTATAAAAGGACAATGCATGAGAAGGTACAAATATATAAACAAAATAATCAGGGCGATCTCAGGAAAACAGGTTGTTATGCATTTTGAGGTCAAATGTTAGGTATTTCTTTCCATTTTTATTTTGCCACTGCTGGTTGTCGCCTTTCCTCACGTACTGATTTGCTTTTAGGACAGTCTCAATTTGTGTCCCAGCCCTGAGTGCCATGTAAAGAAACACTTCACTCAGAGGGTATCTAGAAGAAACGCATAAGCAGGTTGAGCGTGCAGCTGAATTGAGATCATTTGAAATTAAGAAGCTTTTGTACAAATAGATCTAATCAATGTGTCTTGCTTGAACAGAGGTCTGAATGCTGAACTACAGGAGTTGGAAACATTTGCATGCTAATGACATTAACCAGGACCCGGTGCAAGACCTTGCATTTCTCTACTACTGTCTTTGTCTTCAGAATGGGAATGGCGTGTAGACGTCGCATCAGGAGTAGTTCATACCTTCTGATTACAATGTTTGGGCCTTAGAGCATCAGTCAAGGACTGGAACACACTTGTGATAGAAGCTGAGCAAATGCAGAAACCAACAACAACAAAAAAAACCCAAATCCCCCAAATAAATACCCCGATCTGACTTCAAACAGCAAATTCTTAAAGTTAACATAGCGCAGTGGGGATGCAAGCAGTCAGAGGATAATAAATAAACAGTAAGACAATATACTTCAGTATGATCCTGCTGAGAGCTTTGGAAAGGCAAACCATTGAATTCCAGATAGGCAGCAGAAATCAAGACTTGTGATGAGTAAATTGAATAAGGCTGAGTGCAACAGATTCTTACACAGATGTATCCCACACATTTTTAGCTATGGCTGTTTTCATTACCATTGCTTTTTTAGTTACACTAAACTCACCCACAGACGCTTAAAAAATGTGATTAGAGATTCTGTGCTAGGCACAGGAAAAGGAAAAAAGGAGCTGGATATAATTTTCTTGTAGGTTTCATGCTGCATTCACAGGGGAGCCACTTGAAAAAGAATCAGAGCTCATAGTGAAAATACACCTATAAAAGCCCATGACGGATCCTGAAGGTACCCTGTCGCTTTATATGATCTACAAGTACTCACTATTACAAGGAAAGTAATCATGACTGTAATCTTATGACATCTTCTATCAAAAAGTGCCATATGTCCTACCTAAGAAAATAACTGCCCTCCCAAGCCTGCCAATAGATAAATAATTTGTCCAGGTCAGGCAGCAAATCTGTGAGACAATGGGATTTCCTTGTAGTTCTGTGCTTCAAACAGACTTTGAGAATGAAGGGCAAAGGTTTTTTGACAGTCCACTTGGTGTAGTTTTAAAACCGTCACAGTGCGTATGTGCTGCTGGGTCTTTTGAGTGAAATGAATTGCAGACTTCCAGGAGGGCACAAGCTGACGTCCCTGGGACGGCTTTTCTCAGGGTGCGAGTCTGATGTTGCCAGAGCTAGAACTGACAAACTGCAAGCCTGCACATGAAGTTGCAGAAGGGTTTAGAGAGTGAGCTGTTTAAACTTGTGTACAATGCCTAATTTTAAGCTCATGGTTACTATTCAGTTTAGTCTAAGCACAGACAGCTGTTGCCATAGGGATTTTCAACATTATTATCTCCAGTGGAAGAGCTATTGCCCTACCAAATCCTACATCAGAACGCTTCAAGTGAAGAGCTAAAGCAGAGCAAAGTGCAGGAGAGGTCTCCCTCGCGGGGCAAGCAGTAATCTCTTGTGCACTGAAATGCTTGTCTCAAATCCTGTAAGTTACAGAGTGAGGTTGCTGGTGCTGTATTTCTTAGCTTATCCTTCTGGATGTCCATCTATATGGACTAGCCAACTAGCCAAATTTGAGTGCACATTTACTGCTTCACAGCTACCTTGGAGCTTGACAATATGTTAAAAAAAAAAAAAAAAGGCAAAAYAGTCCTTTTTTCAAAGTGTTTTAGAGTAAGAGCAGAGGCAAATATTAAAGTGTAATAACAAAGGAGTAGGAGTGGATGAATTGTAAATTTGGGAAGCTTAAGAGCTTAATAAATATAAAAAGCAGAAGCTTTTAGTAGTTGGTGTTTCTTTGCCCCTATGGGCTTTGCTGTAACACACTGGCATGCTGCTGATGTGTGATATACTGCTGGAGAAGTGAGAAACCTCAAGGCATTATTCTTAATGCCTTTTATGGTCTCTGAAAAGTTCTAAAAGTAACAATTCATATAATTGCTGCATACAAATTCTCCTTGGCTTGGGTGAAATTCATCCCTGTGCAGGAGGCATTTGCATCACTTCTCATAGCAGCTGGATCTTCAGTGCCTTAGGGAAAATGGCACTGAGAAGAAAAGACTGGAAAGAGGTGGCAGAATATTCTGGTCCCCGGGGCATGATGTGTTTTATGTAGTATCACATATCTCTTCTGTGAAGGGATGGATTTTGCTGGAGAGGAGCAGCTCTTGCAAACTAGCAGCTTGGTTTGAAACACGTGGAAGTATCAAAGGGGAGGGCAAGCTGACAAGGAGGGGAGAGACAGCTACCGATGTTGGCCATCACCAGTGTCCTTCAGAGGACTTAGACTGGCTGTAGTGCCTAGACTTCCCAGTGCAGCGGGTCCTTCGTCAGTCTAATGTCCCCAGCGATGAGGCAGGGTCAGACACAGCTCCTTTCTCCTCTAACCCATTAGGAAAAACAGGCTGATAGAAGAGCAGTGCAGAGGGTGCCTCTGCCCTTATCGCATGGGGAGACATCTGGGAGAGAAAGGACAGAGTTATGGGGCTGACTGAATGAAGCTGATAGAGGGCTGCAAGTTTAAGTTCAATTTCAGCCTTTCAAAGGAATTCTCTGGAATATATAACCTTGAAAGCTTGGGCCATTGTACTGTCTGGTGAGCAGTTTTCATGTTCCTCATAAATTTTGTTGCAAGTCTCAAAATAATTAATGTTTTTCTTAAAGTCCTGTCTCCTGGAGTCATGTTATTAGTTGGAAATTTCAGCTTTGTTTTTTCTGATTTTTTTAAGGTCATAATTAGAATTGCAAATGAAAATACTAAAAGATTATTGATAAAGGCTCAAAATAGGAGAAAATGATCAAAGTGTCCAGGTTGTGAGCTTTTGTGAAAATGAGAAGACTCATTACATGAATTTCTGTGGGTTTTTCATAATATTTGAAGTATTTCAATAGATGTTTGAGAACTATACATGAATGTTACTATATTTCTCTCATCCTACCTCTTGTCTTTAAGACTAGGTGGACATCTTAGTTGCAGTGAGACTTTTCGGTTCTTTAAGAATYGTGTTGTGATGATAAGTACTAAAGAATGGCGTATTTGACCACTGCCTTTTATGCATTTGAAATCTTGATTCAAACTTTGGCTTGAATTTCAAGTGAAAGTAAGTAAATACTTTATCTTTGATTCTAAAGTTTTTCTTGATGCCTGTCATGAAAGCATTCATCCCACTAGTTCATGTAATGCTGTATTTCCTGCTCTCTTGAGGACCACAGAACCAGAATAATGGGGTTACTGAGGGATAAGGAGGAAATGGGCTTCTTAAACTCAGTGCATACCACAAAAGCAGAGCTTTGRACAGGCTGGGAACAGGGTGCATTTTCAGAGGAGTAAGTAAAAGCTTGGGCAGAAGCTGATCAGAAAAAATGCACCCATAGTGTCCATGAAATGAGCTGCTGGTATTGCTGTCGCTGTTCCAGGGCCAGTTTGGCACCCGCCGTGGCTGCACCTGCTGATGCCACTTTACTGACAGGTACAAATCACCAGCCATCAAGGAGAAAACCGTGGACCTGGCAACAACCGGCTCTGACTGTATGAAGTAATTACCCAGCCCAGAGCCCCAGGCAGCAGTATCTGAAAAGAAGCAGCTGGACCGCCAGGGAAGCAGCTACTTTTTTTTTTTTTCTGAGTACAATAACAGGCAAACAATGCAAAGGCATTTTGCAAAGTGCATGCTAAAGAGAGCATCCCAAGGGTCTGGCAAAACCATTACTCTCTCTCCTTGTTTTACACACATCTTTCAAAGATCTACTTTTCCTCACAGAGATTTTCCATTTGTATTTTGAAATTGAGTATATTTTACAATTTATATGAATGCTGCTGAGTGTAAGCTGAGAAAGAGTTGCGGTGTGATGTTGAGCAGTGTGAGCTTTAGTTTGGCCATTTGTTTAATTAGGTGGCTTTTTAGTGTGCGCATTGTATAGGCTAATTAGAAGAGCCTGGCCTACAGCCAAGCTATTCCATCCTTAAAGACTCTGTTGCTCTATAGCATTGTTGGAACAGGTTTGACTTTCTGGTTCAGGCTGGGAATAAATAAATACCACAGGTGGCAAAATGTGAGCGTAGAACCTTACCTGGCTTGTTGATAGAGACTATAAATCCTAAATGGATGATATTGGCACTTGTGAAAAGTCAGTTCTGTTCCTCACTGATTATCAGAGACGTTTCAGAAAAATGTCCAGCAAAGCTGCAATCAGAGTAATTGCATAACAATTGCAATCATAGGCTTGTTTGGCCTTTCTGGAAGCAGAACAGCTATTTGTTATACAGCTGTGGAAAGGTTTGCAAATGCCCTGGCAGTAGCAAGTTTGTTATTGAACTGCGTGGCTCACTGAAAAACTGTCTAGGGGTCAGGAGTAACATATGGACAGAAGTGCATGAGATCTGCTTCAGCTCAGCTTGGCAAAATATGGAGTGGTATCCAAATAAATTCCACCCTCTCAGAGGGAGTAAGGAAGCTTTCAAACCAAAGGCTTTGGAACTATGTTTTTCCTCCTACTGCTTCTCCTGGCTTGTCCTTGTCATATGGGTACATCATGCTTATTGCCTCCCTTATGCTCTTCATTACAACACCTGTTAAGAAATTTTAGATTTTATTGCCTTAGATGGGGACTATCGTTACATGCATTATACAGAACAGTGTATAATAATGGCCAAACCTAAGAAAAGTCAGGTAAAAATTTATTGTCCCTTGAAAGGCAGGACTTTCACCAACTATGCAAAAAGTAGAATGGCCAAAGCAGGAGTCTAACATATTCTGTAACCATTGCTCTATTAGCAGACATTTACAGCAGGCATATTCTGCCTTTTTTCAGACTCTTGACCATGGTTTAGCACTTTTCCTCGCTATTTCTTCCACTTGGTAATGATTTCCTTTCTGCTCCATATAGTCCTAGATGCTGACCACATGAACTCTAATTCTCAGGCTAGAGCAGGGAATTGGTTTACCTGAACATTTACATGTATAAGGCTAATCCTTAGGTCAATTTGTGCAGCTGAATGGGGCTCATAAATTACAGGGGAGCTATAAGACCTGACCCTGCACCAAACTGGTAGATAGTGGCCTAGAGGAGGCGAGGCTCAGCGGACATTGGGCAGGGAAGGATACTGTGATATCATCAGTGTGCAGGCAACGAAGATCCCTGCGCTGATCCTCGCACCGGTGAGCAGGTGTCATCTCTTGGCCCTCTGCTCAGGCATATGGGTTGCGATCTCCTTCCTATCCATTTCTTTCTCTGCGCTCTTCTACCTCTGCTTCTCCTGTTTGTGCTTGTTCTCATTTACACTCTCAGTGGTTTCATGGCTCTGTTTCCCCGCTAACCTTGCTCCTGTTTGGAGATGTTCAATGCACTTCCCTGGAGCTGGTTTTGGAGCTTAACTGAGGCTCGGAGCGAAGGAGTGTGGGCCTGCAAGGCCCGCTCCGCGTCTGCAGGGCTGCGAGTGGTTTCTGTGAGATATACTGTTACAAGGCACCTGCTGCCTTTATTGCAGACACAGGTGCACAGCCTGGAGGTCTAGAGCGCAGTTGCTTTCTTCGGACTTTGCTCTTTTTCCTCTGCATTTTCACCTCCTTTGAACTGTGCTAGAATCATCCCTCACAAGCCCATCAATCACCCCAGGAAACACAGACCCAAAGCCCAAAGGGCCTTTTCAACCTCAGAGAAACAGTATCTTGCAGATAGGAGGCCTGAGAAAGAGTTGGGGTCCTCTTTTCACACCTCTGTGACTTGAGGAGCGTGCGCGGTTGTGGCAGCGGGGGTGGCTGCTTGGTTCAAGGGGCTTCCCGGCCTCCTCGGCCTGGCACCTCTGTGCTGGCTTCGAAGGCACGGAGCTGCAAGAACACGCGCTTCTCGCTGTACGCCGAGACGGCAGGGCGACACGGCCACGTGAGGGAACCGGGGTGACCAAAGGCTGAGAAACTGTGTGCGGCTCAAAAAATGCAGGCCTCAGCATTTAGCTCAGAGCTTTTCTATGAGACTTGTGGTGGCCTCAGTCTTGCCCAAAAAGCTACACGCTGGGCCACAGGTGGAAGTAAATGCTACTTTCAGGTTTCCCACGCAGATCATTGTGGGGACAGGAAGGATGCAAGAGGTTAATGAACGATAGTTCACACAGGAGTCAAACTACCAGTCCCAAAGTCAAGGAATGGCTGTCAGCCACTCAGCAGGGTAGCTTTCACTTCAGAGCCAAAGGACAGCATGGTCTGACATCACCCCCCTGGATCCCGGAAAAGAGATGGGGAAAAAATACAGTGGTAGCAGGAGAGCTGAGTCTGCGGTGTCATGGTGCAAAAGGCTGCAGAGTGAGAGCCAGAAAGAAGGCAGAAACATAACCAGGAATTAGAGCCAGCAGGAGCAAGAACAGATTGTCCGGGCAATAGGAGTCAAAACCTAATCTTCGGTGAGTTTGCAACATGTAAGAACATCAGTGACTTTGGCAGGGGCTGGTTTCCAACTCTTCAAGAGAAAAAAGGAGTCAAATATGTGCAGTCTGGCCTTACATTATCGTTAGGGACTCTTTCACAGAGGTGTCATCTTGGTGTTATTTGGTATCATCTTGGTATTATTTATTGCTCCAGGTCCAGGGCCTGACACTCTTAGATGTAACTGTTAATTGACTGTGGTTTCTCAGGTCACTTCCTGATTCCCAAAGGACTAAGAAAGTGATCTCTTATACGTTGGCAAAAATATGCAGTTCCTCAGACTGCTTTGGGTAGACATCAGTATTCAGCATTTGGGAGAGACAAAGTGGCATATATTTTTGTTCCTAGGGAACTTCAGGATATGGCTTTTACAGCTCATTATATTTTTCACATTATTGCAAATGAAGATATTTGTCAGTGGCCTGTTGATCAGCTAATTTTATGAGGGGAACAGTATGAATATATCTCTGAGTAGGTAAAAATAAGCTATCTTTCATTCCTTGCTGTTGTGCTAATAATGATTGCAACCAGTTTGGGAGTCCAAACCTTCATTTTTAATCCTAAGGAATAAAAAGCCCTTAAACCACTAGGAGAAGGTAGAGGGAAGGATGTGTGGAATTAAAAAAACAAAAAGCCTCAGAGGATGATCTGCACAGAGAATTATGATTCATGCTGCAACACAGATTGGAACTTGTCTCATGCAAAGAATCATCAGGAAACAACAAGCAATTAAGGATGAACCCTGAGCATGCCTGCAATTTTAATGGCAGGAGCCAATCCTCACTAGACATGTTTGTTTGTTATAGTGAGCACGCCGAGTTCATTTTGGATGCCGCCGCCTGAAGAGCACTGTTCTCTTCCTCTCTGGCTCTAGCAGAAGCACGTAAGACAGTGATCTTGCATGAGGCTTAATATTTCAGGCACTGTTTATCCAAGTTGGCATAACGTTAACAGAGCATTTTGGCACATGCATGCGTGCTAACAGATTGCAAAGCCACGCAGAAAGCCAGGGAGAAGAAGCTGTTCCTTCAGATTAATGTCCATTAGTTGATGTGAGCCAGCCAGCTCTTTCCCCTTACATCTCATCCCACGATCTCTCTGGACTTTTCGCCTGCCTCCTGCATGCAGGCAAGGTGATGTTGTGCTGCTGGTTATGAGGGTTGTTGCTGAATCAGACTCAGCTGCTCTTGCAGTTTGAGGCTTCAGTATCAATTCACAGCTGCGCAGTTTGACCAAAGAAAGGAGAGGTGAGTCTAGCATCTCTTCCCCTACTGGTTTTGTCCAGTCGCTGCCCTTCACATTACTCTCCTACTCTCCACTTGCTGTGAACTAAGAGCAAGTAATGGTCTGAAATTACAAAATTTTCATGTACCTCTAATCCTGTGATGAGTCCTGCAAAGAGCTGTTGTCCTTACCATGCTAGCTGCGGTTTGAGGCTCCCTCTGTGCGTTAGCGGGTTTGCTGCAGGAGGCAGGGCTGTCCCAGGACGGTGTTCTTGCACGGTAGAGGTTTTCCTGAGAAGAGGTCATGTCTTTCCTCATTGTCTCCAATGTAGACCCTTGGCAGGTTGACTGGCATTAATGGTCTAGGAGGGAAAGTTTTCCGCGTCTCATTTCATTAACAGCGAAGTTCCTACTCTTTGTAAAACTACGTTTCATTGGTTTTGGAAATTCTGCAGTTTAATGAGGCAAAAGTTCTTTGTGAGAATGACAGTTCTGCTAGTGGTGCTGTTTATTTTTATAACGTTTTATGTCCTTGAGGTTTCATAGCTTGGGATAAACTAAACAAACTAGAAGGACAAAAAGCAAATAAAGTTTAACATCTCTCAGGCATTCAGCTGACATAAGTGAAAGGGAATGTGGAGTTACTGTTACTCTTTTAAAAAATGGAGGCTTGCAGATTGAAACAGCCAACGGCAGAAAATCAAAACAATGTGAAAAATGGCTTTGGTGGTTTGGGTTTGTTATTTTTTGGTGATTTCCCCCCCACCCCCCACTCTAGGGACACTTTGGCTTTCTAATGATAACAGGGAGCTTGAAAGTAAGAAACGACTGACCCTTTCTGTGCTGTTAGGTCTTGCTATGAAATGCAGAGAGTGTCTATCGCCCTGTGGTGTGCTGGGGCAGCCAGGGCCCCATCCTGTGTGAAAGGCAGGAGGGGGAATGGCAGTCAGGCGTATGGATGGGGCACAGCCCTGCCAGCGCAGATGGCTATGATGTCCCTTGGGACAGGGGAAACTCTGTATTGTACACTGTGGTATTTTTTTTTCTCTGGTCCCTATCATTGGCATGTGGTTTGCAGAGCTGAACAGGAGACACTGCACTGTGCCGCAGTAGGGGGAGTGAGATAAGGAGCAAACAGGAAGGCTAAAGCCCTCCTCACCCTTCCAGTAAGTCTGTCTGAATGCAGGACAACAGGAATTCATGTCTTCAGTCAGGCAAAACTTCCATGATTCTCCATGAAGACACTAACAGTAAGGACAGCCTGCCTGAGCAAGCTTTACCTTTCTCTTACAAGCAACTTTGTCATGTTTGCTGGAATAACGAAGGCCAGGAGCTGTGCCACTGAATGATGACAGCCTCCAGCCTCAGTGAACAGGCACCGCGTGGAATCCCAAGCTAGATATCCATGTTGCCCGGGCAAAGCCTAGGAAGTGTTAAACAGCTGCTGATGGCGTCCAAAAAAATTAGCCACTTAAATTAGCCTGCAGGGAAATGCCACTGAGAGAGGAATATCTTCAGCTCCACTCCCTTTGGGACTCAGGCAGGTGTGATTTCCCCTTCAGCTTCTGCCTCTGAGGTCCTTCTTGGAGTCACACATTGAAGGTCTTCCTTCCGCAGCTGAAGGACCCCAGGTTTGTTCTTTAGCGGACAGGAGTGGGCAGAGACCACAGTGGGTCAGAGTTAGCGTCAGTCCACTCGCCCAGCTGGGGAGCACCATTTCTTACTGGGGAAGTGTCCGCATCTCCCACCACACATAAGGCAGAGAGCCCAGACATGAGGCCTCTAAGACACCAAACACCCCATTCACTACATGCTTTTCATCGAAAAACTGTGATACCGAATGAGGATGTCAGTAATGAGTAAAAAACCACTTCTTGACTTCTTTTTTTGGCCTGTAAGTGGGATCAGTGTTCATAGTGTACATTCTCAGTAGCGTAGAGCAGTTGCATAACTATTGCAGTGGATCAGACCAGTCTCTGCAAGGATGCTAGGTCACTTGGAGGAGAGTCATCTGCTGTTTCCAGGCGTGGACCTGTTCGTTGACCATGAGAGGCCTTGTACATGTATAAATATGCTTTGGGAGCTGCTCTGCATGCCTTGCTGAGCAAGGCTGTTAGCTATTACTGTGACAGGTATAATACTCAGAAAGAATATGAATGAACAGCAGTGGAGAAGTAGCGTTATTTCAGAAAAAAATACATATATTAAGAAATTTCACCACAGGGAGTGCTTTCTCCAGGCAGAAAATTCCAGTAACAGTGAGAACTTGGTCTTACAAGATGGACTTTTTTCTGTCTCTGTCTTTGTATCAAAGCTTATTTGTTTCATACTGATTAAATGAAAAGCTTTGAAACCAGCAGAAATGATTTACAGTTTAGTTCTTTAGAATAGTAAAATCAATCAAAATGTTTTAAAAATAGAAGATAATAACTAGAGCTGCTCATCAAGATTTAGGACTAACTGCCGGCTTGATTGAGGACTCTAAAATTAGCTTTTATTTTATTTTTCATGTAGGCATGTGCAAAGCACAACATGATAATTATCAAACTGAATTGTCTCTGAAAAATGACTTAACTGGATCTTTGTAGTAGATTAAAACAGAATGTCTTTTTCTGCTGTAAATCTCCTCAGCAAATGATCACTTTATCTCCAGGCTTGCATCTCCTTGTTTGAGGTTGTGTTTCCAGTTTGGATATTGTGCAAGGCAGAGGACATGTATGTACTTGCACTTCAGTAGAAATACTCTGATTTACAGCAGATGTTGAATTGGCCCTGCATTTACTCTTTTTTACAGATTCACATTTCTGCATGGATTTAAAATCTGAACAGCTAATAGTGTGGTTCTCCAACACCCATCTCATCAGGGTTAGCTTTGTTGCTTTCAGTGCTCTTATATCTACTGATTTCAAACTTAGTGTGTGCTGCCCTGGTGCGTTCTCCTGCCCCTCCTGGGATGCTGGCTGCAGCAGTGAGCAGCTCTGCTGGGGGCATGCATGGCTCCAGGGGAATTAAGAGCCTTGCTATGGAGAATCTGGATATGAGTCAGTATGAAATGCTTCCAGGCATCATGCAACCCTTTGGAGTTGCATCACTTAATAGCGCCATGACATGGAGACCCTTTTGAAAGCTAATGTCAGTAAGCACTGGTCTTAGTGCTGTCTTGCACCACTGCTTGTCATTGCTCTCTTTGCAGTTTTTACCACTTGTGAACAAGGGATGGGATCAGCTGAGACCTGGAATTTAAATGTATTTGCCATCATTTTCTCCCACTTCTTTCTGTGGCTCCCCATGGTTAGAAGCACACTGAAGAGTCTCTTTATGGGCAGTATGGTTTGCACCCATCATTAACCTAGCTAATTGCACCCAGTTTAGTTGATGAAATTAGCTTCAAAAAATGCTAACAATATCAAGTATGAACAAGCTATGATTAAAAGAATTTACTCATAATGCTGGGCTGTAATGAAGTCACTTAACTCTAAACGGCTCTATTGTAAAATTGTAAAATACGTTAATATATCATTTATGTGCTGCATCTATGTATCTGTTCTACATATCCCCTTCCACCTCTAAAAAATGGCAGTACTTCTTTATTAAAATTAGCCTATATTGTACAGGGTAAGTATGTTGTTATGAAAAGAAAGCAAAGAATCAACTACTCAGAAGAAAAGTAGAAAGATGTTTCATAGCACAGTGAATTGATAGGGATTTGTGTAAGACCCGAGTTGCTGCTCTCATTTTGCTGGCTTTAAATTAATATTAAACATTATATAACAGAAACATTTCAGAATGGATTAAACATTTCTTTCAAATTAAATCTTTGTCGAATTTGAACTAAAATTTCTGTTACCTCCTAAGCAAGAAATGTCTTGATATGGAAAAAAAAATTAAGCTCCTCATTCTGGAAAAATCAAACCAAGTATCTTCATTTTGAAGAGTTCTTTTGCAGGAAAGTTTCTTCCAGAAACAATCTGATCAATTCAGAACATTAGCAAAGCTTTTCAATCAGTCAAAATACCTGGTCATGTACTTTTCCTCATAAAAAAGAATCTAAAAATGTTTTCCCAGCTCATGTAGTCAGAGAAGCAGCCAGAACTTTCTGTTGTCCTCCCATGACCTCAAAGTCCTGCATGGCTTCATCTCCTCTTTCATTTAGGTCTGAACTTCTTCTAAATAGAAACTACCCAACCCAGTGCTGTTTTCTGAACCATAAAGTACATTAGCCATCAAGGGGAATGGAAACTTTCCTCCATTTACTAAAGAATTAATAAGCAAAGTGCAATGCCAGCTCGGCTTTTCCCTGGGGAGCTGCAGCCTGGCTGCCAGGTAACAGGAGGAAGGATGCCTGGGGAAAGGCACCCGGTCCCCATGGCGAGGGCCATCCAGGGCACCGCTCTGCCCATTCTCTCCATTCTGCAAACACAGCTTTTCTCATGGCTTTTTGTCAAGACCTTAATGAGTTCCAACATTCATTCAGCTTTTACTATATTTATTTTTATCAGTGTGAGGAGACATTACATGGTATGTACAATTAGAGCTGGGCCTGAGTCAAGGTCCCACATCCAAACTTTGCAGAAACTTGAGCCAGTGTTCAAATTTCGTATCTGCTCCTGTACTTGTACTGCTGACCAAACTGCTTAGAGTGTTTAGACCTGGGTCAAACTATGTGCAGGCTAAAGGAAGGCGGCAACTATAGTAAGTAAATTTTGCTAGGAAGTGTATATGAAACAGGGCTCAGTTTAAAATCTGCCTCTCATCTTAACCAAGCTGATTTAAAGTAGTTTGCATAAAATAAGATCTGTTCCATGTCTGCAGCAAAAGTAATATCAACTCCTGTCAGGTTGCAAGAAAACTGAAATTAATCACTTTATTAAGGTCACCACTGCATTTAATTTTCATGCGTGCTTTCTATGCAGCTTCAGGAGCAAAACCATATAAATAATGTCCCCTGCAGTAAAAACACCCCTGGAATTCAGGGATATATGAAATATCCAAAGAGGATGAAATTATAATTAAGCAAAAGCCATAAGGAGTCAGGTTAGTAGAAAGCTCCTAAGGTTTTATAAATATTTCAGTCAGCCTGGAGTAGTTTCATGTGGTCCTGGGCCGACTGCAGTGCCAGCTCCATCCAGCCCTGTCACCAGTTTGAGGCCCCAGGCAGGTCAGCGCTCCTCAGCCAAGTTTCGCCCTGGCCTTCGGTAGGTGTGCCGAACGCAGGGCACAAACCTTCCCCCCTGCAGCCGAGGGAGATATCACTTAACTCTTTTGAAATGACGCTCAGCAGTTGTGCAAAGTTTGAGTGTGGGGCAACCACCATGCATGCAGTGAAGCACTGGCTCCAAACACAGAGAGCCGCCTTCGGGCTGCAAGGACCCAAGGAAAAGGAAATGTGGATATTCCAGTTTCCAGGATCACTGGCCTTTTGAACAAAATGACTTACTTGAAGAAAGCATCCAGAATTTGACCTGCTCTTTGGGTAAGGACCCCAAAATCTAGCAGTTTGTCTAAAATACATCTTTCTTCAACCAACATTGTGGGTACTGCAAATGGGAGCAGAAAATGCCATGGCTATGAATTTGTTTTTGCAAAAGACTCAGTATTCCCATCTTCTGAGTAGAAAAGGTAGCAACGTAGTAAGAACACCCTTTGTCAGAGTCCCCAGGCGTGGAAGGAGTAAGGGCATTCAAAAATGAGTGAAAAAAGGAGGACTACTTTAGAGGGCAAAAATAGGACAGATTCAAGATAGTATCCTTATGCCTTACACACACACTATATTATTGTTTAAACCTTTCATTACCACAGTCTCCTCCTGTGTGAGCTGGGGATAATGCATTTTTCTTAGGACTGTTGTGACAGCTAGTGCTTCACCAATTGCTTTGATGTCTTTGAAGGAAAAAATACCTTATCTGCTAAGTTTAGCCTGACAAAGCATTGTGATTCAGGTGCAAGTGGCTTTGACCAGATGCATGTAGAGCCCTCCATTGTGTGAGATGTGGTTGATTTTTCATAGTCTTCCAAAACACCATGGTGTCCCCCAAGATCTGACACTTTTGCTAAGAATTGTTTGTCCTTGTGTGTGCTGAGAAATAGGAATATTTCAGGAGAGTCTTTGTGCCTGGTAATTTTATCAGTTCTTATGAGATTGCAGAGAAAGAAATGGCAGTAAATTGGATGTCTTACCTTGAAAAGCTTTCAAAAAGAAAATGTGTAACATGGTGAATAGATGCCTGGAGGGTAGGGCTTTTTTTTCTTCTCAGGTTAGGGGAACACGGACAGGTCAATATGACAGAGAGTTGTGTTAGTATTCGCGAGCCAACTTTCCCTTTGCCTTGAGAGCTTGCTGTAATGGCTTGAGAAAGGTGCTCCACTCTGGTGGCTAAATGGCAGATTGTACCCAACGTCAGAGGCCAGTAGAGTGATGACAACTCCCGAATACCAAATGGGTGGGAGCTGACGGTGGTTATAATTTGCTCGTGGCTGTGAAGTGTTTGAAGCAGACAGCGAAACCTTCCCTTTTACTTCCTTTGTGTGTGTTTGTCATAGAGCGCAGAGAACGCTGCGTGACAGCTCTGACAAGTAAATAATTTCCTGTCTGTGCAAATATTTAAAAAAACCTCTGATTACAGCAAAAGTATCCTAGAGCCTCAACGTGGTTCTTTCGAACTAAATAAATGAAACTTTGTATTATCAACCCAAAGAAGGAAGAAAAAATGTTCCCTTGAGTATAGCTGCTTCTCTACAATGGCATATTTGTGTAAAATCTGCATGTTAAAATTGGGCAAACCTCACCTGTGGTTAGATTGAATGCTTTTACTTATTTGAAAAAAATACTAAGTTAAGCACCTTCATTCTATTATTTTTCCTAGTTCTTTACAGTACTGTGGGCCAATACTCTAGCTAGCATAAATCAACATCATTAGGCATATTAGTATAGCAGCAGCTGAGGACCAAGAGCTCGGCAGAGATGGGTCGATTTGTGTTTAGACGTTTTGGCTGTATCGCTTTTACAGTGTCTGTAAGTGAGATCTCTTCCTCAACACTGAAGAAATAGCCATGTCGCATCTAATATGAACAGGCTGCTTACCATTTCCATAGTTCCTTGTATTTGAGGCTCTCGCAGCAAATTTTATGCTGCCCCAACTTGGCACGTTACTGCTCACGAGACATCACTTGGCTTGTCGAGGCGGCATCGGCAGTCAGTGCCAGCAGAGAGCAGCCACGGAGGTAGGACCGACCTCGGCCTGCTCCCTGCGCCGTCTGCACCCAAATCAAACCCTCCAGCCCTGCAGTAAGGCAGGTCTTGCTGGTCTTAATAGACATATCAGGAAACAGAGGCCAAGAGAAGTGTCGCCAGGCTCGCCTGATCCTGTTTGTAGCCTAACTGCGGGTATGTACCGGGCTTCATGAATTCTGGTCTCTGCTGCTTTGCTGATGAAATAGATTTAGTGACTGGCACAGCCAAAGAAATAGGCATCTGCTCCAACAAGAAGCAGGTACATACACAGAAAGTGTAAGTGTGCAAACTGTGGATTGAGCGGCTATGGTTTTGTCTTATTTAGATGGAGTACTGTTGGGGATCTTGGGAGAAGTCGATGGATTCGGGAGCTTGTAATCCCTCTACTGCTGCGTGAGGCGCAGAGGGAGTGCACAGGAACGGCCCAGAGCTCCCCAACCCCTTACCAGCACGGGGATGGGGAGCATGTCCTCACTGACGATGGGTGCCCTGCTGGCCATATGCATCCAGCACGCAGCATCTTTCCAGTTAAATGTGTTCACGTAGCACGTATTTGTTAGGCAGATGCTTAAAGCTTTTCTTTCTTTTTTAATTAGGCTATCCAGAGAGCAGTATAAAGAGCCCTGGTTGCTCCAAGCCTGCAGATAGCTACTGAAAGATAGCCTGCCCCCAGACACCTTGGTAGTACCTTCACCCATGCTACAGTTGGGGTTGACCCACAGGAAAATGCAATGTAGCACACAGAGCTGCCTGTCTCGCAGCAAACGGATGGCTGGCTCCTTTGCAGGAGTACCCAGTATCACAGGGACACCTGCTGGAACAAACCATCAGTAACAGCTGGAGGAAGTCAGTCAGCCGGTTGTTCTGGACTACGATTTTGTTTTGAGATGCAACTAAGATCTCATTTAAATGCAACTAAGCTCTCATTATTTTCCTTCCTCAGTTAATTTGTACTGCTCTGCATCTTTGGTAAATTTCCCCAGCATCAGCACATATGAGCAGATGATTAAAAATTCTCTTTGATTTACATGATAACACAGATGACTGACCTCGTGCCATACTGCAGCAGTTGTCAAAGTGCTGCTCCCATAAGAGAGAGTGTAGCTTCTGCCCTTCCTGCAAAGAGCCCTGGCTTAAGCCTTAGGGAGGACTTCAGGGCTGCACTCATCTCCTCTGAGAGAGGAACGTCAGTCGGAGCTGACACTACTGCAAAGCCATGAGAAAAGCAATGCCTTCTGCTTTATCCCGTGAGCAGAGCAGCGTTATTACTCCTTGCAGGCTGTCCTGCCTGGATACAGGCACATAAAACTGAGAGGCAACATCCCATCTCCTTCCCTCTCCCCCAGGGGCAATGAGCACCCTTAGGAGCAAATGGAGGGAACAGATCTTATTCCTCGGGATCAGCTCTGCCAAGCCCCGTGCCTGTCACGCAAAGCAGGGACGCTCCTGTGCGTGATGGGCATCTCCATCCTTATGCTGTGTAGCTGTAGGTGAACAGCTGTCAGTAGTGGCTCTAAGAGATTTACTGCTTCAGGGTTTAGGAATTGCAAGTCAGTCACTTTAAATCACACATCTTGTAAGGAAATTTCATTCCAAATTCTTAGGTATTGTGGTAGCAGCTTTATGGGCAATGTGGTTTGAGATTGCCAAGGGTATGAAGTAATTCTTTTTTGGACCATATCCACTAAGCAAGCACCTTTCAATCACTCTGCTTTAACTGTGGTGGTGTATTGGTAACTGTGCAGCTGGTGATACCAAGTCATCATCTGTTTGGGCCCCTAGTGAGCAGCCGGGCAGGTGAGGTAAACCATCATGTTTTCACTTCCTTCCTAGAGATCATTTTGCTGATGGTCAGACAATTCATGCTCCCACCTACCTGAGTTGTTTATGATTAATCAAAGGGCAGTGATCTGAAAGATAGTTGAATTTATGGCCACAAACATTAATTCTGCATTTTTCAATAATACATGAATTCTGTAACATTATGTAAGTATTCCTCATGCAAATACAGTGGTCTCTGCAGTGTGGCTTTTGAGACATGGGTAGATAATATTTCAATCCCATAATACTGCAGTTTACGTAGTCACCACTGTAGGTAACGTATGCGCTTTCACTACTGTTTCAAAACTAGCTTTCAAGCGTTTTGAAACTACTAACACAGCATTTGTCAAAAACAAGCATGAGTTTCTGCAAAGCAGTGTTCGTAATTCCTCTATCAAGAAAGCACAGTCAAGACTCGGTGTCTCGTGCCACGATGCCAGAGTTAGGAACATGGGGCTTGCGGTGATGAGGAGAATGGCATTGCCTAGGTTGGCTTTCAGTGTCAGTGGAGAAACTACATGTATTCAGGAAAAGACAAAGCTGCCTTCTGTCTGCCGAAGGGCTGTTGGGTAAAATTCAGCTTCTGCCCTTCCATTAGAGTATAAACGCAATACATGCTGAAAGTCATCAGAGCTACAGCGCGCTCAGGCAACGCAGGACTCGAGGCTGATAAGGGGGAATCGTGGGCATTGCTCTGTGGAAAGAAACAGGCGCAGATGCATGCCCATTAATGCACATGTTTAAAGTGGGGTAAAAACCACCGCATGTTAACTGTTGTGAGGTCTCTGCTCTCATATAGTGTTCCTCAGCCACCCTGTGGATCACGAGAATCCCTTTATACCACTGAGTTCTGCAAATACAACTTCTCTGGGTTCAGGTGATGACTATCAATCATTACAGCTTAGATTAGCTCTCAAGTCCATGCAAAGACAAATCTCTCCAGTCTTCTTCCTTGTCACTACTATTGATGATCACCAGTCAGCAGATTCACTCTCTTTGATAATGTCATTGTGGACGTTTGTTTTAAGCCTTCATGATGCAGCACCTCTCATGGAAAACGACAGGTGATACATTTTTTATTGTGTAGGCACAGTATTAGGCTGAACTTGAATTCTGGAAACAAACTTTTTGCACAATGTTTTCTCAATACTATCTCTTGTAATAGGTAAGTGTGGAGCCTGTGATGTACTAATATTTGGTGCTGAAGTAATGCATCTATTTATTATTTACATATTCAGTGCAGAAAGCTATGGCTGCTTCTAGCATTACCACTAAACACAGTAGAGGGTTCAGCAGCTGCAAGATCCAAAGTCATATTTACATTCAGGTAACCAAGCAGAACACCACAGTGCCTCAGCTAGCTTAGTAGACATAACCTAAGGTCTTTAAATGGCAAAATTCCAGCGTATTTGCAAATAAACAGATTCAGGTAGTACAGAGATTGCACAGCTCATGACTGACATGAGTTCAGTGGCTCATGGCTCTCCTGATACAGCAGAAACATTAACAGTATATGTAACTCAGCAAATACAGGACTATTTCTATTGGCGCTCATAACAGGAACCTCTGGCACAAGTAATTTCACATACCTACTGCTCGGTTGGAGCAGTAGGACATGCTCTCACAAAATACCCAATTTTATGCAATGTTTGCACTGAATATCTCTTGCAGGACATTCAGCATAATTTCCAATAGACTGTATAGACACACAGTGGTAGCAAAGTTTTCCCTGTGTATTTGGAGTCTGCTGAGCGTGTCTGCAGTATTGTAATTTTCCATAGGCTGCGCTTTAAAGCCCCAGCTGTAATGGCTGCACAGCTTGAACAGTGCTTGCTGTACCCTGACTTATCATTTTCACTTCTGCCATTGCTGACTCAGGCTGAGTAGCAATGGTTATAGCCTCTGCAGAGTCAGGTCTGATTCAAGCAGTAAAACCTCTGTAATGTGAGCTGTAATTGTTTCTTTTCTGTAAGCTGATCTCAAATCATTTTGTCTGCCATGTTTCCAAACTCACATGTGGCAATTGGCTCTCCTGAAACTGCAGTGTAGCGTTCTGCACGTTTCCCTTAGTCCCTTTCCCCTAGTGCCTTTCCAAGCTGGCAAAATGTATGGTGTTCATCTATGGCAGTTGCTTTAAGTACACACAATCATCATTATTCCAAGAGTGCAATATCATATTTATCAGCCTGGGAAAGTTTATATGGTACTCACTTGCCTTTGGCTCCCCTTAAGCCTTTGCACTTTCCTCGGGAATGTCCCTGGCATTAATTGCAAATATCTAGATTGCAGACATTCTTACTCAAGCAACAGAAAGGGTAATAGTCTTACTGAAAATTTGCAGGAATGTGGTGGGTTTGCTAGGGACTGTAGCAAAGCATGAATGGGAAGTGGAGAGTCTAAGAAGTTTACTCAGGTACAAAGGAGCAAGAGAAGTAGAGTCTAGGCATGCCCATGGTCAGCAGTAACATAGAGCACCTGCACAGGGAGAGATTAGCTCATAATGAGGGCAGCATCTGCTGTTTTTTCTTCATCTCAGAAGAGCTGAGCGGGGAAAATGCCACGCTTTACCTGTCTGTTGTAAATCGTGGGAAATTTTACTTTAAGCACAGAGGGGATGAAAGCCTATCAAAGTGACCCCAAGCTGTTAAAAAGCAGAAGGACAGCAGCGGTCCTTTCCTTTGAGCTTTGGACAGTTTGGTTTGTGGTGGCTTTGGGCAGAGAAAGGGCAGGGCTGGGAGCAGGAATAACGCATGGCGTCACCCTTCTCTAAACTACCAAAAGTAAAATTCATTTCTGTGGGATTGATGGGATGAGCTAGCTCTCAGTGGCTGTGCGAGGTCAGGCCTGCTGAGATGGAGCCCCGGAGCCCTCCAGCTGCAGAAAAGCTTTTTTACTGATGATACTAAAGAGACGTCCAGATGCTCTTCTTCTTTGGCATCTTCAGGCTGCTGCCAAATCAACTGGAAAGCCATTTTGTACAGATAAGGCAATTCCTCTCATGTATAAATTTGTGTGTAATTCATACCCCATGCCTTTATGTTCCAGCAAACTTTCTTTTAAAGGTCAGGCCAGAAATTTGGGAAGGCATTCTGCCTCTCTGAGGGACAAAACGCAGCTTCATCTCAGTTACGGCACCCAGTTGCTTAAGCAGAGTGTTAAGATTGATCCTGTTGGAGAAGAAATGTTCAGCAGGAGAGAGTTTAAGAGTAATTAGTAACAGGGGAAGTTGAAAAGGTAGCTTAAGTGCAAGTAGAAGACAGTGTGTGATAATGATTAGCTGGAGAGAGAATGTGCAAGTGGAGAAAAGAACAGTTAATTTATCAAGATAAACAATAAGATAGCTAAAATTAAGGGGAATAGAGGAGGAGATAATTAAAATCTAGTACTGGTTAAATAAAAAGCTACATTTTGCGATAGCTATGTGTTTATTTTTTAATAGATTCTAACTGAGCAACTGAGGGAATGCAAGGTATTGGTAAAGAGCTTCTAAAAAATAGTGAGGCATCAGTGTAAGGTATCCTTTAGGACCCATTCGCTCCACATAGAAACAAAATTGTTTTGGTTCTGTTTTACCATCAACATAGCAAATTGCAGTGTATCTGTATTTGTCTCCATCTTTGTAACCCTTAACTGGATGCATATTGAGGATAGGAATGTGATGCTGGTGTAAGGCAGGAGACAGGAATTTTAAGTCCGTTCAGTCTTACTAGTGTGAAACTCATCCCAGTGAAATGAGGTATCTGAAGTGGGGAAATGCAGTGTGATCAATGCAGTGATGAGGATGAGAAAGCGGAAGATGGAGAGATGCATCTGCAGCAGAGAGGTGGCTTGACTGGCAGTGCTTTGTGCACCAGTTGTGCTCTGGACGCGGAGGTGCTCTGAGCTTCGCAGTGTGCGCAGGGCAGAGACATGCTTTGTGGGCCTGGAGCTCCTTGGCCTGTGCTGGCCAGCATCCGCTGAAGCGCTGGGGCTGTGCGCGCAGCAAAGAGTGGCACTGCCTTGCTGCCCCCCTGCGAGGAGAAGCCCGAGGGCAGGGAGCTGCAGTAAGGGCAGCAAAGGTGGCAGGGCTAAGACAGACGTCCAGCTGGCAGCTGTTGCAGGACGTTGCTGTGTCTGAGTGAAGATTTGGGCTGGGTAGAAAAACCAGGGAGTTTGCCAGGGGAGAGAAGCTTCTGCAACGGGCCCAGGGGCAATGGTGAAGGGCTTTAGCTCACTGAAGCAAGGCCAGAAGCAGAGCCAGCAGTGCCAACAGCTGGGGGAGCCGCCTTCGGGTGTCCTTCCCACTGTTCCCATCACGCGGCTTCTTGTGAAAAGCTCTGCCTCCTGTAAGAAATCAGCCTGTGCCATGGGCACTGCCCCTCTTGGCCGTCTAAGTGTTTGGGAGGAGGAAGCAGATACTGCTTTGCCGTCTGGAACAAAGAATTCCTCAGCAACAGATTTTCGCCTTCTGTTTCTGGCGCTAGAGAGGCAGATGTTGCTGCCTGCTACCGCTCATTAGGAGACTCCTGGTGCCTGAGAGGGTCACGCTGCTGCACGTCATCGTCCTGTGTCTGGCCACCCTTTGCAGGGGCTGGAGGCAGCTCTGAGCCCCTGGGCTGTCCCCAGTGTTTCGGGACCTTTTCAAATAATAAAGAAAAGGGAAGTTAATAAAGAAAAGGGGAGAAAAGGTTGCAAAGGTGGAGGGAGGAGAAAGCATCAAGCAAACTATTTGAGTCATAATTTAAAGGAGGGGAGATAGGGTAAATGTGGAGTACTTGGGTCCCTTATTTATGTAGATGTACAGTGCTTGTGCAAGGAAGGAGATCAGACTAGAGTATCTTTGCTTGCACTTTTTTTCATCAGTTTAGAGATTTGGTTTTGGAGATGTTTTCAATGGTTCTTAGATCAAAAAGGAGAGTGATGTGATCCACCAGAAAAAGGGTTCAGAGTAATGCGCATTGAATTTGATTAACATACTCACAATCACCTTACCCTTCACTTTAGTTTGCAATGACACAATGCCGTGATGCAGATATGGTATGTGGTGATGTGACAGGACTGTTGCTTTCTTTTGCCAATTGGTTTAATTCAATGATGATTGAAGAATACTGATATTGAATACAAGAATGATGTGTCTGATGCTTGTCTCTTCTTTTTTATCTAAATATTCCCATGTAGGAGAGGCTGAATAGTGCACATCATACAGCAGTGTCTGGTTCCCCACTTGTGTCCAGCACACGTGGATATTTAGGGATAAAAATAAAACGTTTGGCCATCCCAAGCACTTCGTGCAAGGTCACAGATGGAAGGAGAGCTCCAGCAGCAAAAATATCTTTCTGTTTCTAGGCACATGTACCCCCAGGACTTTGGGGATGCTGGCATTTCTCATTAGGACCAGAAACAGTTTAAGTTTCAACCTGGTTATTTCCAGTATTCCAACAACCATTTAAGCCATAGAAAAGGTATTTTGAGGCTTTTGTTTGCTAATTGACTTAAGTTTTTCAGTTGTTGGTGTAGGTACTATTTTATATGTGTAGTGAGAGCATCTTTTATCTTAGATTCAGAAACTCGGCTGAAAAATATGGGAATTGTCACCCTCGTTTCATGGACTGAGAAAGATGACTTGAGTGAAATTAGACAGTTTGTCCAGGATCTCTCTGCCAGCCACTGGCACAATGGAGAATGGTAGCTTGTTTTCTGTGCTACCCTTGATGCTGTGCTGTGATGATAGGCAACAGGATATTGAATATTCAGTGTAGTCCCCGAGATTCCATCCTTTTGTCTCCAATATCCAGAGTGGGTGGTGGGGGTTCATGTTTGCCCAAAATATTTCAATATTGCCAATTGCAAGATGGTGAGCTGGGTGAGGAAAATGGGTGAAGAGGACCCATGAGCATCACGGGAAATGTCTAGCAGAGCAACTAGCATCTGTGCAAGTGCCTGATCTTCTGCGGGGTATTTTTGAAATAGTCAAGGACATTAAAAAGGGGGAAAATTCATCCACAAATGAGACCAAAGGCCAAGGGAGTCTCCGAGGTGAATCTGCCACAAAAATGTTCATGGCTGGCTAGAGAAAGAGAAAGTGCAAAATGATTTAGAACAAAAAGAAAACTCCCCAGTGTTAGCTTCATTGTTTGTTTAAGTGCCAGCAGCCACATATCATTTGATTGCAACCACTTTGTAAAGGGAAAAGACATAAAAGATTGTGTCCTTCCTAACGGTGTATCTACTCCCTTTGTATCTGGCAGCCTGCCTTAGTAATGCTTCCAAGGCAGAACTTTAATGGGAAACTGAAAACTATCCAAAATTTGGTTTATGTTCATTTCTAACATTTAGCATTTAATAAAATATATCGGAGGGCATATGCTGTTATAATTTTTTTAATGCTGTGGATCCCACTGAAAAGAAGATCATTTTTCCCAGGGTGACAAATTCTTTCCAAACCTTGTTTCACTGCAGCAGACATTGCCTTAATGGGACTGAAACTGATTAAGATCTATAGGAGGTGACAGATTTGAGTAGGAATAGTGTTTTCATTATTTAAAAATTAATAATGGAGGGGATTTCTGCTTTAGATGGTAATACGTGTCAGCAACAAGGTAAAAACTGTTGTGCAGAGTGTTCGTTTATGTAGATGAAATGCACTGTAAGAAATTTTTTTCCCATTTTGGAAGAGTAAGTGAAAGACAGAGACTATAAGATCGTTTACATTTATATATCACCTTTCATTCTGAAAGAGCACAAACTGATTGCAGATTACACTGGATAGGGGAAGCACTTCACCCACTGCAGAAATGCAGTCACCCCCAAGAGAGAGATGTAGCAGGTGTTTAACAGCATATAGCTCAGTAGTGTGAACAAAAATATTGCTGCCAGATGAAACAGTGGGAAATTTTATGCAGGCAAAGATGTGCACAGGCTAAAACTGAGCCCAGAGTTTGATTCAAAGAATAACTGGATCCAGATTCTGCTCACCTTCTTCAGTCTGTGACTAAATATGGCCATGATTAAATACAGAACTTGGACCACTGATTTTTTTTCATATGCATAGATATATTTCACCACCCTTCTCCATGCACTGCATAGCGCTTCCCCGTACAAAGGAGAAGCAGCAGCCTCTAAAGATGAGAGCACAGTTGAACCAAATCCAAAAAGTGGAGCAGTGAAGTTGAAGAACAGAGAACGCGAAAGGAATGGCAATCCAGCTGCTGCTCTAATATGTTACTTCATTTCACTTTCTTTCCTCCCTTTTTCACTTCCCATTATATCTTCTTCATAAATGGCTTCTTACCCATTTTCATGTAGAAATTTCAGAGATTCTTTTTCTAGTGGTGAGTAACCCCTAAATGGGATGTCAGGGTATCCTCCTTGGGCAGGATCCCTAAAGCCAGGCTATCATCAAAAAGATCTGCTCCCCAGTCAACAGAAGCATCACAGCAGACGTGTTGAGCATCCATTGTGCTGGGTTCTTAGGTCAAAACAGCGCAGGCGATATTTTCTGTTGTTCAGGTCATCAATATGTAGTTTTGCTGCTTATTCAACAGGGAGAAGGCACAAGATATTTTGAGCAGGATGTAGTTTTCAGCTGGAAATGACAGATGTTTCTCACAATAAAAGGCATCTGAGATGTTTTAAATTACTTATGTAGATGACACTGCTTGGTACGTTTCAAGCAATCATGTAAAAATTCTGCAATCCTAAAATGTCTGGCTAATTGCAAACCCAGTTTTATGACTGCATGGCCTCTGGCTGCCTGGGATCAGTGGGGATTGGTTGCCAGGTCAGAGCTGCAGGTGTGTAGCAGGTTTTGGCCATGCCCTTCTTCTTCCTCAGCATTGAGGACTGCAGGAACCTGACATTGTAGCTTGCTGATCCTGCTTTTAACACACAGGGGAGATGTTACTATTCTTCCACCTTCTGGGCCACTGAAGAGTGAGTGAACAGGTTAGATCTCTGAGAAGGTCTGGTCTRAAAAGGACTGCACTCTAGTGACCATGACATGCTAAATTTGACATCTTTTTCTGTAATTCATGTCCACATCTCCTATTCAAGTTGTGATTTCCACTAACGCTAAACTAATTTGCATTGATGTCCAAACTTCAGGGATCTTCAGATGTGCACACGCTGAAATTCTTAGAAAAACCCCATGTTGCAAATGACTTTTTAAAAGTCACATAGGTAATCAATGGCAGGATCTGGAACAGAACCAGAAATCCTGACTCTTTTATTACTTTCCTGGTGTGCTCTTAGCTGATAGATGCTTGCAACCTCAATAACCCATTCCATATCCAAACTGTCTTGTGCCTCCTTCAAGGAGCTGTGTATTTAGTCTCTCTTAACTCCACTTTAGTACACATAAAATGTAATCAAAGTCAGGCTAATATCTGTCAGGAAAGAATGAAATGAAAATTACAGCTGGCTACTACATTTAAAATAATTTGTGATGCTACAGCTGTGCTTACTGTCTTCCAATATGCACTTCTTGCTCCAAGAAATGGAAAGGTTTGTTATTTTTCCCCATTTTGGCTTTAATGGGAATGAATGCGTCACCTGAAGGCAAGGAGTTTTCAAAATGGTGCAATACTTTTTTTCTTCAAATCCCTCTCTGAAAAGGTAAGATCTCTGCAGCAAATAAGCAGAGGAAGTGTTAAAATTTCCTCCTGGTGTTTTTAACTCTCTTTGACCACAGTTGGCTGTTTCCTTCTTTTGGCATAACTGTCACAAATGATCCATAAAATATCTGTTSGCTCACCTTATTCACATCACTGCCTGCACTGAGCATTACCTCTGCAAAGGGAGAGAGAGGGAAAGGAGACACGGCTCTGTTCAGCGGTAGGCACACCACTGATCTCGGTGTGGTTGTCACCATCACAAGCAACTCATCCAGAGCTAATAAAAGGGCAAAAATCCTTTCTCACTCCTTCCCAGGAAATCTGGGTCTAATTGTATTGGTAAAATATCCACTCTAAAAAGCAGAACTCTTATTTCTTTCATGACAAATTATGCCAAAAATGCAGTTGGCAGCTTAACATCTTCCCCAGCAGTAGGTAACTCCTCTGAGAGAGATTTCTGTGCTTTCAGGGATGAAGCAGTGTAATGCGACTCACACCRTGCAGTAGCTCCCACCTGTATGGGGGCTGGTAGGTAAACTATCATAAGTTTTGGCTGGTTACCTAGTATTTTCAGATCAGTTTGTGGTTGAGAATCTCCATGGCTATTGTACAATTGTCCTTAATTTTAATTCCTCCCTTTAAATACTTATACAACTACAGAAATTTTCTCATTCTGCATTTCTCATCTGTTTGTACRTGGATTTTGTTTTATTTTGTTTTCTCAACAGCAGTGCTGCTTCACCTCACATACTAGGGCGAATTTAAACCCCTTAAAGAGGCAAGTTTGRGTTTAATTCAAACTCTGAAATCTGAGTTTGCGGGAGCAGTGGAAACGAGGGTGGCAGAATGCTTGCCTGAGCCCCTGCAGGTCCAGTAACCTTGCAACAAACCACACTACAAGGAGGTACATTACTGAAACTACGTTGGTGTGAAACTAACATTTGTTATGACAAGTTACCATTACTGACATGATTTTAATTCTTTCAAAACACACTCTCCAAATTATTCTGCTGGTTTTTATTAACCCAATGATGAATCCCTTTCTATTTTTGCTAAATCAAAGTTCTACTTGGCCATAATAACCATTGATTGATTAGAGGACTAAGTTCAGAAAAAGATGAAGATCAGAAACATGACAATATAAAGTACAGGACAGATTTTAATATAGATTACAATTGTCTTGTTATCATGAATTCTTGTGATATTACATCATTATAAACTTGCTGTATTAAGAGAGAATCATGATTTGTGTGTGTGGTGTTTGGAAAATGTAAGAGCAGGTGAATCCATTTTTGGTTACTTGTTTTATTAAATGAAGTGTTCAAGCTAATGTAAGGAAATCTGCTATTTTTTTACTGAGAAGTATCAAGCAATATCAGTTTATCACGCCTGTTGTGACACCATGGATTCTGACACATCCTTTACAACAGCTATTTTACTGTAACTGTAATAACATTTTCTTCTGTGCTGTACTTTTAAAGATGTATGTTAGGGTTATTTGAATAGAACATCTGATAGAAGCTTTCATTGCAGGTTTTAAAGCCGTCTGGTCAAAATAGCCAGAAGACTAATTGAGCGGTCTCATTAAAGATCAGACATACCCATCTGGCATGTGACGGAATCCTCATCTAGCAATGAGTTTTATCACCAGTATTAGATTTTGTTAAGGGCTGTATTACAATGTTAGGAATCTTACAAGCAGATTTTTGACAATCTTTCTCTTTTCAAGGAAAAAAACGTATTCTTACAGATTTTTTTAACTGAGGAAGATCTGTATGATTTTGAAAGCTCGCTACAGGTAAAATGGCAGTTCTTTCCCCCAAATCTAAGAAAAGACTGATGGTTTTCTAGAAGATCTTTTCTACTTCTTAATATTTAACATATTTCAGTACTTGCTTCAGTGTCTATTCACAGAACAGGAGAAGGCAGTGTGGCCTGAAAACCCAGAATACTTGCAGACTGAGAACTGATCAGAAAGAGAGGTGCCCACACTTTATCCAAGCCCCATGCTGCAGAGGAAGGAAAAAAATCCAGAGGTTTTATTAGATGAGAAATTCTTTCCCTCTTCCCCAGTCTGCCTTAAAATATTTGCATAAGACATAGCAGTCAGGCCAAGAAGCGTCCAGGGTATCATCTTGGAAAACTGCTCTACACTGTAGGGGCTCATGAGGAGGGGAACGACAACTGTGCATGAAGCAGTAGAAAAAGCCGTTGTGAGCTCTCTAAATAACTGGAGCTCTGAAGCAACGCATTAGATCATATTAATGGTCTCAATGCTCAGTAAATGCTATAGTTTCACTGAAGGCCATGCAAATAGTCTAGCTCTCCACAACAAGTGGAGTACTTGAGGTGTACCTGAAAAACTGGTAATTTTCTGATGATAACTTCCAGAACACAGATACTGCCAGTCCTTAGGGACTTTAATTGAATTGAGCTTCACAGCTAGCGAAAGATTTGACTTCTCCTGCTAGGCAAATGGTGATAGAGAGCCCTCCTTATTTTTGCTCTTCGGCAGAATCTTTTCTCTTTTATAACTTGTGCTGTCATGAGATRTGATTCTGATTGTGCTGCTCCTGATGACTATAGAGCCTCTTGGACACAGAGCAGACCTATTCCATGTACAACTCACTTTCTCTCCTTTTCTTTCTTGTTGGACCTGTTTGTGCCTCATCCATCCAGACTTGGGGGTGGAGCAGGAGAGGTCTGTAGACTGAGGTTTTCTCTGTGTGTGAGCTGAATTTCCCCTGTCTTCTACAAACGTGTCTTGTAAGATCATTTACAATCTCACTCTCCCTCCTCAGTTTCTTTTTAATCTCTTGGGATCACTGGCCTTCTGTTGGGTTTTACCCATTTTTGATAATTCTTTTGGCTGTAGAGGCAAAATCTCTCATGCTGTACAGTATGTTTTCTCCTGATCATTTATATATAACATCTTTTGATTGTTCTTAATCTTCCCTTCCTTCACGCAGCTGTTGCTATGAGGTACTTAGGTACAGTGTAAAATCTTTTCAAATGAATTTAATGCTATTGAAAGACACTGAACTGGCAACTACAGAGTGCAGTAACCTGTATTCACAAAATGAGATGATGAACATGGGAAGTTGCAAACTGAATTGCCCTGAAGTGGTCTGAGGTGGTCGGAGTAGCTAAACTCTGAGCTCCAAGATTTCATCTCAAGACATTTAGTTTTTTGGTCACTCTTTGCTAACTGCAAAACAGTATTGATCGTTTGATTTTTCTTTTTTAATAAAAAATGTTGATGTTGGAACTTGGAAGTCATTTTCATAGAATGCTATGAAAATGCTGTTTCTAACAGGACCTAACTCTGTGATGAGAACTGGGGAAAGGTTGCTGGAAGGTGATGCAGAAGCTACTGAGATGTTCTGTGATTCCGTGACACAGGGAGAACTACCACCACTTTGTACRTTATGTGCTTACATCTTTCCTAGGCCAAGTACGTATCATCTTTATGTTTGTTTAGCACTTACCAAGGTCAAGCCCAGGCTGGAGAAGAGCTTGCTAAAGCTCATGCCCAGCAAGGAGGAGGTAGTAATGGTAGGAACAGCATGGAGACAGCTGAGTGCAATCAGTTATCATACTCAGAACTGTCTCCTCCTCTTTGTTTTTTTGTAGGTGGAAATTGTAGTCAGCAAATATGAAAAATGTACTAAACTTGAAATGTACTAAACTTTCTTAATTTGTGAGGAAGAGAATGAGAGAAGGATCAGTTTTGTTTTTTCAACTGTCCAGTAGGTACTACAGTGCTAGAGGTGGATCTGCTAGATGGAATAGGAGAGAACTCACTTATTGTGGGCAGGATCCATCATTAGACTTAGGCCTAGCATCACTGCACACTTGTAATCTGTAATCAAATACTCAGAAGGGTATTAGATGTGTTAGCTTTGATGATGTATGACCTTTCTTAGGCAATATACCGTTTCTCCATCGTGTGACTTTGTCTCCCAGATGGCTAAAACTGGAAATTTACAGAGTGATTCTGGAGAGGGCAGTAAATCACAAATGGAGAAGAAAAGCTCAGATTTCTCTGTCAGCTTGATGAAATGCAGGTTAAGACTAAAACTGAACTTACAAATATCTCACTGCTCCTACTTGTTTCACAGGCGCAGGCATAGTGATATGCCATTAGTCTAACCTCTTTCTCCTTTTCTCTTAGTTGATGTTTTGCTCACAGTGCCCTCATTTTTGGTTGACCAAAATCTTGCTCTGGCTTTTTTTATATCATAGATGCACTGCTTTTACGCAGGCAGTAAAATAGCTAGCAATGTTTGCATCTCACAATGTGGCATTTGTCCTTACAGCAACATTTTTATGTTTGAATTTCACTTTGGTTAGCTCTGCAAATGTCGTATTAGTGCTCCAAAATTTGACATCCATTTTATCAAAATCTGATAGAGAGCCCTGAGGGATCCTGGTGGAGTTCAGGATGGAATTGGCCTCATTCTGTTACCTGAACAATTAATAATTAATTTGGCGATACTTACTGTCTGTTCTCTCTGCCCTCAAGATAGGCGCCAACATTCCCTTTCATACCAATCAGATGCTGGCTTCAGGCTGGCTTTCAAAATACCTGTGGTGGTGTCATGGAGGCCTGTTCCCTGGGTCCTTTCTCCAGTGGTGCCCAGGGGTGCTTTGCTCTTTGGAGGGGACAGGAGACCAGCAATGCCCCCACCGGGCAGCTCTGAGGCAGAGTCTGCGCTGGCTCCCCAGGCCGGCGAGGGGGGGCACGCACATGGCACTTGCAGCAGCTGCCCAGACTGCTCCAACCGCAGCCTCCTCCCAAACTCCAGATGAGCTCATTTTGGCAGAGAACGTTGCTAACCTGCTGTCTTGGATTTTCATTTCTTGCAGCACATCTCTGGTCTGTTTTCTAAGGGGAAAATAAAGGCAATGAAATGAGAAGGTTGGTGGGAGGCCGATCTATCTTTCCAACCCAGGTAAGACATCATTTTTTGTTGATTTTTTCCCCAAAGAAAAACATTTCAGAATAGTACCTCTTATTTATAGTGGGAAGTGTAAGATTAGATGTGTGAGAAGTGTCATCCCAGTACCTAAATTCTTGCCTATTAAAATGAACACATCAGTTTATCCTTCAGAGTTGTGTAGGAGCCTTGGGAGAAGTTGCAGCGAGTCCCTGACTGCCCCCACAAGGGGCCAAGCCTAGGACAGGAGAGACCTTGTAGAGGCTGGAAGAGCCTGCAGGGACCCCAGGCAAGCAGCGTTAACTTAGGTTTTATGCCGTATGTTTTGCAACATATGGCAGTGCACAGATAAGCCTAAGGTTGGTGAAGTGCAAAAGCTGTAAGCATTCAGCTGCAGCTCAGGAAATGCTGCTTCAGGGTCCTCCAGGGCGCAGATCCGCTCTGTGGTCGTGACGCCGCTGGGCGCAGCGGCAGTAGCGCTGGGCAATGCCCGCTCCCACCTTCGGTGCCTCCCTTCTGAAAGCTGACCTCGAACTACTGCCAAGGCATCCCGCTTGGTACAAGTCTGGCAGGTGGGAGGCAGGGAGGGACGGACTGTAATTCAGAGCCTGTCAGCCAGCAATTATTGTCCAGAGAGAGGAGTTTGAAACCCGAGGTGAAAAGACCCTGAAGCTCTGGATTACATGACTAATAAAGGAACCAAACATCATCAAACACCCACAGTACATTTATAGGCTTTATTGTAAGTGAATTAGAGACATTTGTATTCATTAAGGAGATAAAAACCCTCTCTCTGGAACTCAAGTGTTTTATTTAAAAAGTTTGAATTTTATAGGTGGCAAAAGAACCATAAACAGAGTGATGAAATGGTCAGACAAAAAACAGCAATTCTGTAAACTGCTTTAAAAAGAACAAGAGCATTTCTTCTTTTTAAATCCCTATTTAATGGATTAATGTATTATTAAAAAAGATAGATGATATACATGGATGGGTAAAAAGCCCTGTGACCAGGATCTCCCTCTTCGTTTTTTCTCCTACTTATAATTTGTCTTCCAGTAGCGCTTAGAGGCACTAACTGAGACTGAGGCCTCTGTGAGCACTGCAAAAAGCCTGGAGAAGCTTCACTTTGAGGGGAGAAGTTTAAGGGATTGTGGGAAAAAGGGTGACAGTGTCTCCAGTTTAAAAATGGGCCTGGCAGTTGCAGGCATGACTCGTGAGGTTGCAGAGCCTGAACCAACCCCTTCTGTCTCGCTGGCTTGTACGGGCCCTGCTACCAGCAATATCCTTCCTGTCCTACTACTTATTCCCTTTCCAGGTCGTGTCTTCTCTTTCCTCCCCAGAGTCCTCCATGTATCCCTCTCCCCCCGTGCAATTCTCTTTCCGCGGTGCTCCCTGCCTCCTCTGCCCCGGCTCTCCTGTCTGCAGCCCTCAGCTCCCTGCACTTTCCCCCTGCAGYAGCTCGCAGGCTTTCTCTATGCCACTGTCTTCTCACCCACTTCTGTGGGTTCCTGTAAGGTTTATTTGGCTGTTTTGAAAAAGGGGTTATGAAATAAACAACGTTTATAACCTGAGCATTTGAGTAGTTAGTTAAAGATCTTAATTACCTGACAAAAATAAGCTCATCAGGAAGATTCAGTAAGAATTGTGTTAGGAAACCTGGAAAATTTTTTCATTTTTTCTGCACTCGACTGGACCTTCTAAATGAGCTAGCAGATGCCTTTTCACCAGGTATATGAAACTGTAGTTTAAAATAGATTGGCTTTAGAAACAGAGTACTTTCTTTTAATTTGAGGGGAAAAGAGGTATGTGAATGCATCCAAGCTACTGTTTTGAAAAGCATTTGCTATAAAATTTGAAGAACTTCCTGTGACATTTGCTGCAGCAGGGTTAGACCAAGTAGTGTTTTTTAATAGTACACCTATGAGTTATGGCATACCTGCTATCCTTCTCCCTGAGTGAAGTCTCTGAGCAACTACCTTGCTATGAAGCTACTTTTGGGGAGCAGGGCTCAGTTAAGATGCAGATCTGAAATGCCATTATGGACATTTACTTGACCCATGAGCCATGAAGGTGCAGATCTGACAGCCCTATCAAAAGGCAGCTCTGTGACTGTTTTCCACCAGCCCTTCTTTGTACAGGATTTCATCAGCATTTCAGTGTAGAAACTGTTTCCTTTTATGTGTGTGTTAAAAATGGATGGAAGACAGGGTATTTTGCAGGTGCACCTGAAAAGCAAATTTTTAATTTCTAATATGATAATACTTACTGATCACAGAGAAAGAGAGGATGGGCAAGAGATTTCTGGCGCTTGTTCCAGGTCTATGGCACAGGCTCCCTCTGAGCAAATCACTGAATCTCTCTGTCCCTGAATTAACTGTGGAATGGAGTATTTCTTTTTCCAGTGTGTGTGTCATGTACTTAAGTTGTAAACTATTTGAAAGAGGTTCTGTTTTTTGTCGCATATACCTATCAAAACTCCCTCATCCTCTAGCTCCCTGCTGTAGTGAAGAGGGGAAACTTTATTAGAATAAGGAAAACCATATCCTCTGAAAGTTATTCTTTCTTTGCTTCACCTTTAATTTTCAGGTTAAAATAGTCCCCAGCCTCCCTCCTGGCTGCTACATATTTAAAGTAAAAGCATGCATTCTCACAGCTCTCTCCAGTATGGAGGAAAGACTCTCTGGGCCAAATCCACTCTGGAGTTAAACCAGGGATGTGCCTGTTGCTCATCCTGCTGCTTTTGCAAAGTAGGTTTCTTTTTACTGTTCTTTGCTATTATTCCCAGGGATCTTCTATTGCAGGTCACAAACATATGCCAGCTCAATGGCCCTTCAATTTATTTTTCTCCTCCTGCAAGGTAACCATTCATCCATGGAGTAATTTCTTTAAATGAGGCATTTTAATCCAAATTGCCAGTTAATACCTGCAGGGCCAGCTTCCCTCCTGATCAGCTCTGGAAATTAGAGGAAGCTTTGAGTGGTGCTGTAAAGTTTTGCCTGCAGAAGTTCTGAGGGACTTTTGAAACATCAAAAAAAAATTGGTAGGGCAAGCTCTGAAGACAAAGTGCAAAACTAGGGGAAAAAAGCAAATGCTTTTGAGAAGCAAAGTGCCAGAGCACTCACAAAGTACTTGAGACAAGTCTCTCAGATTTTGAGTGTCTGAGTTCAGATCCTGAAAGATACCATAAGTAAAAATTAGGCTGGGGCCTCACTGCATTGTGCTTGTTCATTAATGCAGAATTCCCAGAGAGTTCAGCTTTCTTGTGCCTGTTTCTCTTAAACTAACTGATTTTGTCTGGTTGTTATCCATGTTACAGTAAAGCCCAATTCTTCTGGCCAGTGTGTTTGTAAAAAGGCAGCTACTGTAGCTTCCAGCCTAACTTGAAGGAAGTAGGACAAGGATCTGTCAAATTAAGTCTGTGCAAGGTCCACTTCAGCATATTTCCTTTCAGTACCTAAGCAGACGTTCAGGACACAACCTGAAGTGCCTCCCATATCAGAGCAGATTTGGAATTTGAGGGAAAACTTCCCTCTGTGTATTTATTTGGTTTTGACTTTGAATTAAAACCAGTTTGATGATTCTTGGAAGTGATGGTGGTTGTCACCGCACAATACTGGCCTAGAAGGAAAGCAGAYGGGCACAAGCAAAGTTCAAATAAACAAACCAGTTTACATCCATGTCCTGTTGCTCTGTTGGATCTCATGGCTTCTTTCATCTGGGAGGAAGAGAGAGCTCTCCTGAATTTTTTTAAAGGATGTTATCAAAGGCTTTAAGCTAGTAGTCCTACCAAAAAAAGCAATGTCTCCATTCCCCCTGCTATTTCCCACTCTGCACAGCCTCTTCCATCTGCCAGCAAATGCAGCTTGGCAGTCAGCTACATCAAGGAATTGATCTGGAGTAGAATTAAACCAGAAAAACAACACCTGTAAGTAAAAAAGCTGCAAGTAACCAGCTAGTGTTGTATGGTTAAAAATGTTAGCAGCCATCATTTTTCTGCAGCTGCTCATTCCTGGCTTGTTCCTTTTAGCCTTATTACAAAAATAAAATCGTAACAAGCTGTTGATAACCACTGCACAGTCTAAGGACTTTACGCACCACTGGGTGTGGAGGGTTTTACACCTGTTTATATTTTCTTATATATAAGCACAAACCATGTCATAATGCCATTCCATTTATCAGACTCAACCTTTAAGCAATCTGTCCATAATTGCAATAGAAAATGTTCAGAGCAATTTGCCAGGCACCTATCTGGGACAATAAGTATCCTCAATAAAATATGATTGCTGTGCTCTGAGCACCAATAATAAGCAGAGAGCTGAATGTTCTTGCTTTTAAAGCAAAATATAATTGTTTCTGGAATATGTACATTTGAAAGAAACCTCTGGCTGCTTTAACTGATTATAATTTATTATTACATTTTGACTTTGGAATAATGCAATTACATAAATAATGCAGCTATGGGGAAGAGTTGGGTTAAAGGGAGATTGTAATTACATTCAAAATTGAAGAAATCTCATCATTTTTTTTTTTTTCCCATCATCCCAATTAATTTAGCTGTGGTTGTACAAATTCAGCCTTCTAAAATTGAATTTTAGCTCAGGATGGTTAAGGGGGGGTTGCAGCTTTGCTTAGAGTTTTGTCCAATACATAAGTGTTGCTAAACCCACCCAAATTTTCACAGATGTTTTGCCAGAGGTTTCTGACTTTGATTCACTTTTTTTCCCTCTCCACAAACATAAATTCAGTTACTGTATCTGTGCAGAAGACTTGGACTGACCACTGTGATATGATTCATTCAGTCCAAACTAAAATCTGCCATCACTTGTGGGTGTCTTATCCATCAGCTGAAGCTGAGGATGGCGCAGAGAGCTCTTTATCTTCTGCTTTTAAGCCTTCCTTCCTACCTTCTTTTACTGTGAAAAATACCAATGTCCAGCCTCTCATTTAAACCTTAACTAGACATCATTTCTTATTAGATATTTCTAAGACTTGCTGATTTTTCTTTTGTAAGGTCTCTAAGATACGGCCTACTGTGTTCATCCTAACAACTAAAATGCTTTTCTAAACTCTTGCTCACTCTCTTTATATCTTTGATTGCTGCAACATTATTGTCTTTGTTCTCAACATATATAATCATTTCCCAAACTGCTGCTGCAAAGTTTTGTTGGTTTTTTTTTCCTAATCCATCACTTAACTATGTTTTCCTTCACTTTGTGTTCTCTTTGCATCCTGGCTCCATCTTCTCTATCCTGTTATTCACACCTGGCTTTCAGAGATCCTCTGCATCCATCCAGTGCTTAGAGTCCAGTTCCTGCTTCAGACTCATCTRGAGTAACACGGTTCACTTACTGGATTTTCCAAAAAGTATATTCATGCCTCCTGCCATCAGCAGGGCTTGGGAGGAATCCCTCATAGGCTTCTGCTGGTTTACCTCACTGTTTGCCTTTGGGTCGCTCTCAGTGTGGTGACCCTCCGTACACTGGCAATGGCAAGATCTGTTTTCAGCTGGGGCAAGCTACTCATTTACCTCCAAAGGAAGCATGCGAACAGGCACTTCCCATGGTGCAGTTAATGTGCTGTAAATCTACCCTCTAGCTTTTCTCTTCTCTTTTTCTACTTATATGAGCAGTAACTTGTTCATACAGCAACACCATCAAACTTTACCTGTCACTCTCGCTTTGCTTTGAGCTAGACTCATTTCTCTGCTTCTCCCTCAGTTCACAGACTGCAGCAGAATACTTAAACCGAAAGGAGCTTTCTGTGTAGTTAATTATTTTGCTATAATGTTTCTATTCATTTTTTATCATGAAACTTTTTTCTCCAAATAAAACCTTAAAGGAAAAGTGTACAAAGTAAAACCAATTGCTTTAAATTGCTGAAGCAAGGAATCTGCAAAGAAGCTTCAGCTTAACAAAATGGGGAACAAGAAAGCATGTTTTATTCTATCATATATTAAAATTAAGGGAATGAGGGCCTCATTTGCTTAAAGATTGTCTATTAGTATTCACCTGGTGGCGAGCAGCCTTAATCTCACACCATTAATGAAAATAGAAGCTCATTAAATAGTAATTCTTTTTAATAGCGACAGGAGCCTGGGTTTGAACAGCACTGCTGTAAGTTCTCGTGTAAATTGTTCATGATGATCACCAATAACAGAATTTTTTGTACATCTCCCCACTCATAAGATCTTTCCCTGCATGTATAATCACTTGTGAATGCCAGGCGGGGAAGAGCCTTGCAGACAAGGGAAGGTTTCACCGTCAGATTTCTGGTGTTAGAAGGCACAAAGGAAGCTGTTCGATATAGAGCAGGTGAAATAAGTAGTTGTACCTACTGCTTTATGTTTTTGTGGGTCAGATCGCCACCATCTTCCCTGAACAGGAAAGAGGTGTTCAGAGAGACACCAGAGCTTTGGGGCCAGTGAGTGTCCATAGCTTTTGGCCAGTTGCACTAGTCTTGAAATGACGCAAGGCTTGCCAAATTTCTCTGCTTTTGCGGCTGTCGCTGCTAGGCCTCTCATCCACAGACCTACCAGCCTTCGTCCTCTGGCCACATAGAGCCAGCTTACTCCCTCCCTTCCTCCAGAGGACTTAATCATTACCTCTGCCTTGGGTCTGCGTAGGCTGGTTATCAGCATTACATCACTACATTTAGGTCTTATGTTAAAGAGCTAAAGTAATGGACAAAGCACTGCTAAACTCATTTCAAATCCACAGCTAAAGTTTCCATTCCATTATAAATGCTATAAAATGCTCTTTGCTCTCTCATTATAGTTCTCATCTGTTCTACTCCTTTGCATGTAATGAATCACTGTCTTCATTTCATGCCTACCCTTGGCTGAGCTGCTGGTGTCTCTTCTGGTGGATAACTTCAAGCCATGTGGCCCTACCCCTGATTTAGTGATATTCTGGTCTCTCTGCTGCGGTTTCTTCTGTTACGGATGTTGCTGGGCCAGGCTTTGTTTGTTTTGTGTATGCTTGTGGGGAGGTTGCTTAGTCTACTCCTTGGACACAGTTAATTCAATTACTGCCAGATTTTCTGGGCCTCTTGACATTGCTAAATATAGTTCCTTCGTAATAATATTATCAATTATTTAAATTTTAATTAGTGCTTGCATTAATTACATGAACCTTTACTGCCAAGGGAAAGAGATTTCAGTTTCCACAGTTATATGACCATGGTTTGTCCTCAGAGACCTACGTTTTATTTTAGCTTTGAATAGCACCATAGCAAATGATCATCAAATAGCCATTGTCCTATGGATATGTCTCTGTGGATACATGTTGTCTGAGGACACAGCTTCTCTAGAAAGTTAATACACACTTATATCAMTTGACTGGCCTACAGTGGATGGAAGCAGACATGCTCCAAAGCTCTGTCAAGACAGTTTTGTTCTCCCTATTGCCAGTCCCTAACGCATGTACTACTGGGATCCCTAGTGGCAAATCTGGTGGATGCATATGCTGTAATAAGCTTGGCTGCTCTCTGATTCCTTCCACGTACCCTGTCCTCTCCCCCAGGCTGCTGGAAGGACTGGGCAGACGGAGACAGCTGTGGGAAGGTCCCAGAGGACTACATGCTTAACGCATAGGAAAGATGCTTAGAGAGATCTTTCCATACAAGAAACCAGGAGCAGAACTAGCCAGACTGAAAGCAGGAGCTGAATTCTGGTTTAGCCTGCCAGATGAGCCAGCTGTCCCTAATATAAAAGCTTGGGTGAGAAAGGCTCGTGAGAAGATGGAAAGACGGTTAGCATGACATCTCAGTAATGACCCTAGTTAGCTCTTCTGTGCTTCACCCTCTGTTGCAGGCTGTAAATAGCTTTTTACAGATAAGATCTGCATCAGTATTCATAATTGTGCTGTGTTATTAGCTATTGCAGTTGCTTTGGGTAACAAAAGCCTCTTCTGTGTTTAGCACTCGGTGTTACAAGAGGTAGCTTAGTACTCTGTCATGTACAGCAGAAAATGCTGCGGTGAAATACATTGCATATGTTTTCGCTAAATGTGCTATTTATTAATGTTCCTGTACTGTATAAAAACTGGGTTTGTCCTTGCATTTGTGCCATGGGCTTTCTGTGACTGCATCAAGTCCATGTTTTTCATTTGGTGGGTTTCTTTCCTGCGACCACTGTTAGGGCTTTTTGGTCGAAATGGGATGCAATCAAATTTTGGTTTCTTTCTCTCAGTGACACTACATTCCCTAGAAGTCCAAGGGTTTTGGTGATCATTTAGCTTTTTATTTTGTGTGCTGCTTTGCAATTTGAAAATGGAGTCTGCCTGTAGATAAAGCAGCAGGAAGAATGAATGCTGCTTCATACTTTCTCTGCACAGGGTATGGAAAGTAAAATGTTACCAATAGAGGGCCAAATTCTGCTGGAAGATAGGATGGATCTCATCCCTACAATGCAGAGAAGCAGAGCAATTAATTCTACCCTGTTTGCCCTCTTTCCTGCAGTGTACTATTTCACTGTAGAAGGCACCTATAAGTACTTAGGACTGAGAACGCTGTTTTGGTGTCACTGAATTAAGGTGACTAATTTAAAGTCATTTRAATTACAGCTACTCTGATGGCTTGGGGGAATGATATGAAGTGTGGATTTATAGAGATGATGRTAAAAGAGCTGTAGTTCTTCCCTCCTATTCCTTGTCAATACTCACCCCCCACACTCCATCTCTGCTCAGCCACGTGCTGCAAGAGCAGCCTTCCTCAGCAGCCTCTTGCCCGCGTTTCCGATGTATCCACCCCTGGCTGCTCATCGTGATGATTCACACAAGCTCTCAGTGCCCAGGCTGTGTGGTGTTATGTAATGGCATGCCTCACCCATGGAGCTGTACGTTTCCATCACCCAGGTACTAACACTATTTAACAGAAAATAAAAACCAGTTCTTTTTTTTCTTTGCTCTGTGATGATAGTCATAGGGCATCTTTCCTGGAAGCCACAACAAAATTGCTCTTGCTACAGAAAGACATGTAATTTTTATACCTAACTAAAAATAGAGAGACACAAAAACAAGCACAGAAATAAATGACAGGAAAAGATATGCCATCAGAGCCATCTTCTGACACGGTGCCCTGTAGAAAGGAATGAAATGCACCCAGGATGGATATGAGTTTTTTTCATAAATATTGTGACAAAACACAAACAAAAATTGTGATTTCCAGAGTATCTTCTTGAACATACTCATTAATGGTACTTTGTACTTTAATTTCACTGGATAAATTTGTTACTTTGATTTGGTCAGACTTAGAAGCATTCCCAAAGAAAACAGCAATGACAAAAAAAACTGAAGGGGTCTGGCTGAAAAAATTTTGGTTTGGGCCAAATAGCTTTCGTTGGAAATATAAACTTTACACAGAAGCATGTGATTTTCACTTCAATGAAATAAATAATTTAACCAAAATCCCATCCTTCCACCAAAAAAATGGTTCCAGTAGAAGATGTTGGACAAATCTTGTTTCAGCTGCCTGCCAGCCAGTGCCAATCATAATCACAAAGGGAATAAGAACATGAAAGAATAATTACAGCATCATGAAAGTGGTTTTGGAGAGAGTTTCTTTCCTCCTAAAAACCTACGTTTCCTGATTCTGCTTCTACCTGAGGTCAATGGCTGAAGTCCTTCTATTTTTAATGGGAACCACAGACAACCATATTTATGGCAAAAATGTAACCGTAGTACAATTGTAGTTGTTATTATCTTTCTTATGAGCTAGCAATGGATGTGGTTGTGACCCATTACAAGTTCTTTCTTAGTATGTGAGATTTAAACAAAACATCAAGCAATGACCTACCAGTTTGGGGGTAATGACTCCATAGCATTCCGGTAGGCTGCACTAAATGCTTCAAGGGAGTTGCATCACTGTCTGTCTTAGCCTGCCTGCAATAAGGCATGTTGTTTTATAACTAATTACGTAGGGTTAATGTTTATATGCAGTAAAAGCATACATTTCACAAGCATGGCATTAGATTTTTCATGTGGTCATGGTTTACATTATTTCTGCAGAAATACATGATACACTATGATTCGCAAAGCAGTGTGCACATCCATTAAATATTGCATGAACACCAAAACCACAAGGAATATAAAATATTGAATGGGAGCAAATGGATAGCTCAGAGAATGAGTAGGGGAATGCAGGGCTTTTCACCTGTAGGTCACCAGTTCAAACAAATGGCTCAGACTGGTAACAACCTGACAGCAGACACAACTTTGTAGTGTTCACTGGCTCAGGTGATTTAAGTTACCTGGTTCCTACTGYGCAAGCCTCCAGTAAGATGGAGCATTGTTTCCACAGAATAGTCAAGGTTTAGAAAGACTTGGAGACTGTGAACTTCCCAGGCACGTCTTGGACAGTGTCAGAGCTTTGAGGCTTGAGCATCGCAAGGCACAGAAGTGAGCCTTGTCTCTACGGAAAGGAGCAGCTTTCCTCCTCCAGGCAGACCGGGCTGGCACCTCTCGGAGGGAGTGTTGGACAGTGGAGAGACTGTGGAGCCCATCCCTGAACACCTTTCCCTGTTGGCTGCCTGGCCTTTTCTCGGGACAGCACGTGCTACCTAGGGCACCTTCCCAGTGCCTCCCCGGCAGCCTCTTCTGAACCAGTCTCTCTCCTGTTTTTTCTTTGCTGTTCTCCCTCCATTTTGCTCTAGGTTTTGTGGCTGTTCCTGCCTGCAAGGGAGAGGTCACTGATGTGTTTCTTGAGCTCAAAAGATGTAAAGCAGAAGTGACTGTGGTAGAGGACTGACCTTCACTGAGAGATCCCTGAAGACAGCATTTACATAACGGCTGCTCTTTGCTGCTGCTCCTGACTGGACTCATTATTATTTGCTCCTTACCTCCCTGATCCGTGAATTTCCTACTCCTACCTTCAGCACAGAAACACAAGTCCTTCTCTCTCTGATACCATCTTTATTGACTTCATTAGAGGTCTTTTTGATTCTTGGATATAAATACACCCTTATCTATATCTGTATCTTTCTTCAGGAGCACACCAGTTTTATTGCAGTTCTGTGGATGCCATTTTGTACCRAAAAATGCTTTCTTTTCTTCCTCATCTCAACTATAGTAATAAATACAGCTGTCGTATATCCTTAGTGCAACTTCATAAAGCCTGTCCTTTAGGCTGTAATGAAAAGGTTAGAGTACCGATACCCAATAGAATAAATTGCTGTGATCAAAAATCTTGAAACCTGCAGAAATCTTGAAACCTTTTGGAAAGTGGTAGCAAACTGTGTTAATTCTCTCCTATCTGGTAATGGTGAAGCCAATGCTAAAGAGGACAGTTGCTCCTCTGCAGGTCCTAGTGTAGTCCAAATGTGTAGGATTTAATGTCCCTAAGACACTAATAGAACTAGTTTCCAAATTTAGCTTTTCTCCTTGGGTATAAACAAGTGAGAGGGCTGTTGATCCATGGGCTGGAGAGCAAGACTGGAACAAAAATGGTATCAAATGTAGGTGGGGGGAAACTTCTGGCTCCCAGCTCCTCCTGTCTCTTGCTGACTGACAGGCAAGAGCAACAGGGAGTGCCTTGCCTCTGTCAAAGACAGCCACCGGTGCCCTTTAGAGGCAGCAGGCTGTTTTGCACAGCGCACCAGGCTTGCAGAGCTGCAGGCCAGAGGATCCCACCGTCTGCGAATGGCAGGCGTCAACCGGACTTCCCGCCCCAGCGCTGCGATCTCTTGCATTGGCTGCATGCATGTGTGTGTGTGTTAGTGCGACTTTCCACTAAGCGTTGAGGCCAGCTGTAGCTAAGTAGGATGTTTACTTTGACTTTCCACTAAGCGTTGAGGCCAGCTGTAGCTAAGTAGGATGTTTACTTTGCTGCTGAAGAAGGAGCCCTGCTTCCCAGGAGCTTGTGGCCGAGCCTGGCACCCCTCACGCCAGTGTATGCAGCCTGTTTGGGTGCCCGGCTGCAGCAGCAGCTTTCTGCAGCAACCGGCTCGCAGTGGGGTGAGAGGGAGAGCGCGTAGCAGTCTAGGGGAAGACCTCTGCTTCTGCTGCCCCTTCCTTGGCGTGGGAGCAGCTGGAAATCTCCCTTTGCCGCGCAGAGCACAGCGAGGCGATGCTGTTGTCATGGGTGTGGGTGAAGACCCACATGAAGGTGAGGGAGGTTCAGGTGTCCTTATAAGGCCAAACAAGGGCACTGCACTGATCTCTGTTGCCCCTTCTGTGCAACTCCATGTCTTGCAAACCTAGGGGAAGGAATCGCACACTGAAAAGTCACGAGGGAAAGGGAGAGCACCTCAGGAATAGATAACACTCAGATTTTCCCAGGCCAGCAGGTTTTGTAGGGAGCTAAAAATCATCATCAAAACAGCTGGCTTATTCACTCTGCTATGCTAATGAGGAAGAAAGGCCATTCCAAGGGATGGCTGCAAAACTGTTTTTCAGAAACTGCAAAACTGCTACACCTGTGGTTTGTGTCTGTTTTGTGGCTAAAAGTCGCATTTGTTTAATGACTGGGGGGAGAGCTGGGGGAGTTAGTGGCAAAAACGTGTTTGATTTGATTTTTTTTTTAAACTGTGCCTGGGCAGGCAGAAACGGACACCTCTGCTGTTGATTGTGGAGCAGATACCGCAGTGGCACAGAACGCTTTGGCAGCCAGTACATCCGCTGCTTGCCTAAATTTACAAGCAAATGAAATCTGTAAGAGCACTACAAGGAATTGTGAGTGGATCCCATTCCTCTGCTGTAAGGTCATTATGCAGCACAAAATTAGGCAGCCTCAGCTAGCAGCTGACGTCACCAGCACACGCGAGCCCTAAATATTGCACCGGCTGGAGGAAATTCCCCCATTATATTCCAGATTGGCTGGGGGAGTAGAACAACAACAGCAACAAAAAGGTAATAAAACGTACAACTCTGAGACCACAGTCTTGCAAATATAGCTTTTCGCTGCAGTATAGAAGCCCCCGCTGAATTGAAAGCCATATCTTTGTACTTTTGCTGTGTGCCGCTCCATAAAAGCTGGCGAAGCATCCCGAGCCTCACAGGCAGGCGCGTGCCATCGTGCTGCAGCACACTGCCCTCTGTGCCGTGCTGCGAGGGGTCCTGCAGGAGAGGCAACGCTAACGCACACCTCCATACCGAACAGAGCAGAGAGAGCTTCTGGGTAATAGCTGTCTTTAAATGGGGGGGGGGGGGGGGTATGTATTGTTTGGATGTCTTGAAATACACTGTAGAATCAAAATTCCCCTCTGCTGCAGGGAACTCTCCTTAGGGTGGGAAGCGTGACTGCCTGGGTTCAGTGCAAGAGCAGGAGTAGAAATGGCACGTTTTAGGCAGTAGCTCAAGCTGATGATCAGCTGCCTGCTCCCTCACACCAGCATCTCGTTTCTGACATTGCTGCAGCACTGAGCGGCAGCAGGTGCCCAGGTCCCACATCAGCCTGCAGCGGAGGAGGAACTGGGCCATGTCCTATGGGGGCCTTGCTCGAGTTACCCGAACGCAGCTGTGCTGGAGCGAGGTGGTGGCGTGGCCCCCTCCCAGGGGCAGCAGCAGCAAACCCAGCTCCCGGCACAAAACTTCCTTCAGCAGTAAGGAAAAGAGTTTAAGAGATCACGTGTAAGAGTGTCTCCTGGTGCCTCAGGCAGCCCCTGCGAGCCGCTTGGTCCCTCGACACATGTCCCTTCGGCCGCACGTCCCTTCGGCGGAGCTGGGTGAGTAACGGGCTGTCCACCACCGCCACGGGGAATAACAGTTGGCACCAGACCAGGGCTAGGCCTGAGTGAAGCTAAAGAAATGTCCAGGTTTTGACAAAGAAAAGTTTTGGTTTCGGTCCCCCCGGGGCATTTTCTTTGATGTTGTTTCCTCTCCAGATTATTCAACCAGTTTGTTGATCTTTTCTTCTGTTGAGATGGAGCACCTTTTAGATGGGAAAGGACAGGCTAAACCTATTTTTTTCTTAAAAATGTAATGAATTCCAACGTATTAGGAAAAGTTCTTCTGCCCCTTCCTCCCCTGGTGGAAACAATTCACTTGATTATTTCTGAATTTAGAGTTAGTCTTCATTCTGCTGTCATCTGCTAGAGACTTCTTAGAGTAAGTTGTGCTATTTGTTTTGTGGAAAAAGCTTGTCCAGCTCTTCCTTCAGTGGTGGTATATGTTGTCTTTATTTACTAACTTCTGCTCTGGCAGTGCTCAAATTCACGTGAGGCTACCTAAACCCCTGAGAAAACTTGTTGTGCCTCTGGCTGAATAAGAGGTGTTTTTAGTTCTCAGACATTTCTTTAAAAACTGTCGAAGGATGTTTTCAAGCCTTTTCCATAAGAAAAATGTTTCAGTATTTTTCACTAAATCAAAAGGCCAAATCTTACTCAGCCTGAAACATAGTATTGCTTTTTATGTGCTGTGCTTTTAATGTTTTTTTTTTTAATGGTATGGTGTGGTTTTAATGGTTTTTGTTTTATGTAAATTTGAAACAAACTTTGAAGAAGTCAAGATCAGAAAATCTGTAGGTTTCATTTTGAAAGTATCCTGGAAGCCTGTGTGTTGGCCACATTTGCTAATGGTGTTGCAAGTACATCTTTCACCAATGAAACATTCAGAGGAAACGTTTCCTCGAGCTCTGTGTCTTAAAACTTTTTGAGCCTTGTACTTGATATTTCCTTCTATATTGAGCCACAGAGCATGAACTCCTTTGGGCAAAGGAGATTTCATTTTGTTCCTGGCACAACTCTGTGGCTCACATTAAAATGAGAAGCAAACTGGGAAATGGGTGCCCCCAGGCTGCCCGGCAGCAGGCAACGAGCCAGCTGGCTGAGCGGCAGCCCGGCTTGCGGAGGTGAGCACCAAGGTTGACGGGAGCCTAGGGGCTCCCAGGCAGCTTCCCCCTGGTAAAGTGAAGCCCAGCCAGGAGAAATACCTTAGCAACAACTCGGATCGAGTGGCTGCAGACACTGCCTAGCTTGCTCATAAGGAGGTCAGAAGAGAATGCTTCAGAAACTGCCACGTTCAGGAAAGCAATGGAAATACGACTGTGGTTTCAAAAACTGATTTGGAAAACGTTTGGTGAATTATATAGCATCTTCAGATAGCTGCAGCTGAAATACCTGTAATGTTACATAGGCTTTATAATGACAGGCAGTAAAACACAAGGCCAAGTTATGTTTACAGGACAATTAATTCATTTGAAGAAGGTGGGTTTGCTGAAAACAAGAAGTATTACTGAGTACAGAGGGTAAAAAGTAACAGCAGAGCATAGTTGTAGTTCTGGAAGAGTTTTTAGCAGCAAGTAGCCACAGGTGCATGTGCCTTCCTAAGTGCTGTTGGTGTAGACTAGATCGGGCCTTACAGCAGCACTGTATCCCCTCCTCCCCAGCGTGTTTGCTATGCCCTCTTCTCAGCCTGCCTTTGCGGATCTCTTTTCTTGTTTTCTGGGTGTTGCCCAGAGCGATGTAAGAGCAAGAAAGCCAAGTTTTGGACTTGGTGGAGCCGAGGACCTGAAAGCCACCGCTAGTCGGCGAGAAGGTCTCGGGCGGGCGGCCCTGCAGCCCGTGGCAGCTGCAGGGAGAGCGCGCTCGCCTTCTCTCCCAGAAACCTCGTGCTTTGCCATGGGGTTTTTGCATGGATGATACTGGGGCAAGGTCGCGTGGCAAAGGGCACTGGGCTCTGCAGAACTGTCTCCTGAGCTGTCTGCTCCAGGCCCAAGTTTCAGCAGAATCTCAGTGAAGCTAATAACTATTATTTAAAACAACAATGACAAAAAAAACGTAATCTGCTGTCTTGCTGCTTGAGCTGGATCTGAATCATAGCAGTCGTCTTATTAATTATTGTTTAACATGCGATATGCCTTGATGAACATACAGAACAGACTGCGTTGATTTTTAGCAGCTTCCTTTGCATGTTCACAATAACCAGAAAGGAACATCCTCATCTAAATCAGGTGCTTTGGTAATACTTTTATCTCTACTTATAATATTTCTGCAGCAATTAACTGTTGTGAAACAATTCCACCTATGCACAAAATCAAGGTTTTTAAAATTATTTTTAGGATGTTATTTACTTCATGACTGTGCATCTCCCAGACAAAACTGAGTAAAAAAAAGAAATAATAACAAAAATTACTAAGCATCGAGGCTTGGCCACTTCCTTTATTTATTCATGGAGATCCTGATGATTATTTCACACAAAAACACTAACAAAATTATACTTTTTTGATTCCAAAAAATTTGAGATGAAAATTCTGTTCTTGTCATAAATTTTCAGCTTTATGTTAGGAAAATCTCCTGGAAGGGAATGCTGCTGCAATCCTTTTATTTCAGATGTGTTACTTTTATTCCTTAGCTGGTCCATCATAGTGTGCCTGCGCATCAAAGATACTGGAGATTTAATGATACCTCAGAAGCTGAGGTGGGATGATATGGCCAGGGAGATTGATAACCACAATTGCTGCTGCTCTGAATTGTCCTGCTTAACCGACTTTGTTTTTGAACAATGGATGGCAGGGAAACAATAGAACACAGTGGCATGATACGCAGACCGCTTTCCCGTACCGGCCAGATAAGCTAGAAATGCTGGTAATGCGATCAGTGGGGTTTTTAATTGACTTTTCATGAGTTAAAAAAGTAATTAGAAACGGGAGCAGAGAATTTGTGAAGAATAATGACTGTTTGGACTTCAAAGAGCTCCTGTGCTTTTCAACTTTGAAAGAAAGTAACTTCTTATAACAAAAAGCATAAAAACAGGGAATTTAATGTTTGTTCCAGTGTAATGATGTCTTGTGGTTCCTAGACTGCTTTAGTAATGGTATCATGCTTACCATTTAGTGTTAGGCTGGACTGTGGGTGTTAGCAGGGGCTTAACTGCTGTGTTTGGTGTGAGTTGGGGGTTCGTGCATGGTTTCTGCGAACGGGGAACCGTGCTGTTCTGGGGCGCGAAACCTGTGAGGATCTGCACGACTGGAGCACATGGGGTCTGCTTCACCGCTGCTGGGTAAAACGCTCCGATGAGCTCGTTTCTTGGAATGTGACCTGGGCTTTCAGAGCAGCTGGGCAGCCCTGTATACGAGGGAAGATGGCAGGAATGCCTGTGTTATCCTGCCAGTTTCCCCCGGTGCTCAGGGAGGAGGGATTGGCGCCTGGGGGTGTTTTGCCCCCGGCCCCCTCCTGATGGCCRGGAGGAGAAGCCAGGGGAGTTGAGGGGGTAGCTGGTGAGGCCGGCTCTGCTCTGATTACATTAGGCTTTTAGAAAAGCCTGTGAAAATTCAGCATAATTTTAATGTCACGTTAGCCAGGCTATAGGCTCTGATGGTTTGACCTCATTTTCCTGAGGATGGAAGCTGCTGGAGCCCGTTTCCAGTATATCCCTATATGGATGTCTTCAGACATGGGAGAGTTTGGTCGCCGTTGTTTTGCCTGCTGCGTACGTAAAGACAGAGCTATAGCCACGTAGCGGGAAGGTGCCRGGCAGGGAAGGAGGCGCCTCAGTCCTGCGGGCTGCCCGGAAGGGGAGCTGCGGCGCGGCCCAGGCGACGGCGAGCGCGGGGAGGAAGGGCGCCGCTCCTCGCCGCGGCCGCCCTCGGCGCTCTGCGTCCGGTGCCTTCCTCCGCGGGTGACGGCCCGTGTGCCGCAGGGAGGCTTTTGAGGAACCGGGGAAAACGGGCGCCTGCAGGAGCAGCCAGGCCTGCGGCAGGCTCTGCTCGCCGGCAGTTGCCGTCGCAGCCCCCGGGGGCCACGAAGCTGCGCCTTCGTGTGCCGCCTGCAGGGCCTGGCCTTGGCTCCCTGAACGTGGCCAAGACGGACGGCGATTCCCTTACCAAAACCTCAAGCAAAGGCGGCRCTCGTGATTTCGGTCGCTAACTGAGGCTCTGAGACTCTCATTAACTCACAGCCACAGCCTGCCTGGTACTGGCAATAAATAATACCTGCTCATCCTTGGGTATTTTTAGCTATGTACGTTTTACCCATGCATAATTTATCTTCTGAYTGTAATTGTGAGGATAAACTGGGATTTCATTGCGAATCAAAAATATCATGAATTGCTCCTTCCCATATTTAAAATATATCAGAAAGATATTTTTATTTTTCGTCTCTTTTGGGGATGCTAATTTTGAAGTAACATAGGTATTTCTTAGACACACAATGGAGAGCTGTTCTTCTGGGTTTACTTCAGAAAAGTTGCCAGAAATCACTTCCTGGGACCATTTCTTTTTTTTCTTTTCTGTTTCTAAATCCATTTAGTGCCCATGAAAACTGTCAGATGAATAGTGTTGCATATCAAAGCACTACCTGGGCAGCATGCAGGTTTTCTGCATCTTGCGTGAACTTTTTGCCACTGTATTTCTGGCAGAGCAAGGGGAATTATTCACAAAGAATCATTTATCTGACAAATTTTGCGTTTTTTTCTGTTTGTCCGGAAATTGCTCAAGTAATCTTGAAGCTTTTGGAAGCTACTGTAAGTTATTTTTTTTAAGCTATCCACTGAATGAGATCTGTGAATAGTCTGTTGTSTGAACATTGTACTTATTGTACTTACTAGTCAAAATCTGAGATTTACAGCTTAAATAGATCATTTTAACCTATTAGAATTAAGCTAAAAATGACACACTGATTTGGATATACTAAAATTCATGGTTATGGTACTAGAAATGCATAAATCTGTTTGCAGCAGAACTTGAGAAACTAAGACACAAAATGCTTTTTCTTCAGCAGTTTTGTTCTCTGAATTCCTGCGAATACAAAATTTGTGTTATTCTGAAAGGTGAGCAGCAATGTTTCAAGGGGTTAGGTTTTTGTTGGGGGGTTTGCATATTTTGGTGTGTTCAGTTGACGTTGCTCAGAAAAGGACAGTTCCATCCATTTTCTGCAAGTGCCGTTGGTGACTCTTCCCATGTGCCTCTGCAGCACCTACCTAAGGCGGAAGTGTCTGGCAAGTGCTAAAGTGAATGCAACTGGTGTCCCCTTTATACAGCATTTTATAACTGCAAACTTCCTTAAGTCCTTATATCTTTATGTCTTCTAAATGGTGTATGAATAACTAATTAAATGAATTAATCATTAATCCACCTGACATAAAAAGCAAAATGTTCCTTTGAAGTGATAGGGCATTTCCTAGTTGCCCTTTTATGACAGGGGAGGAGAAGATGGCTAAATGGAGAGGTGTGTGTAATTAGAATGATCTTTGCCTGCTCTGACAAAGGCGAGTCCTCGTGCTCAAGATGCTTTAGGCACTATAAAGATATTTCCTAAGTGTTGCCTTGCAAAGCAGGATCATCTGTCGTGCTCCTGCAAGGCAGCCAAGTCTGAATGCCTGGGGGGGCGCTGCTGCTGGACTCCTTCAAACAGGCAGAGCAGGGAACTGCTAACCGCACGTTTAAACAGCTTCTTTAGCCTCACATTGGTTTTTGAGTTTCTTCTGCCTTCAGCTTGATTTGTCCTTCACAATTCCAGGTTTCCACAGAGGCTTGAGACTGCTTGTTGCAGTCCGGGAGGCTTGTATGTGGCTTGTATCTTGTAAATGAATGCAAAAGTGCGGATGTCTGCAAATGTAAAATGCAAGTGTACAGTTTCATGTTGCACGAGGCAGATTCACACATAGCAAAGTACATTTTATAAAATCTTTGCATCAAATTTCATATATTTGTCACTTGGGGCCTGACACATTGTACCTATCTTTCATATCCCCTTTTAGATCAGTTGCGAGGCTTTGAATCTCCTACCAACTGGAGTACCATATGTGGAAAACTTGGTACAGCTTACAGTAAGAGCAAAGTACTCTTACCTCCTCTGCACTATGTACAAGTCATTAATAAAGCAGGACAGTAAGGTTTAGCAGGTCCAATGTGATTTTTCTCTTTGCATCTGAATCTATTTCTAAATGGTATGTCCATTTTTGGCAGTGTTTCTTTGCTTGTGTATGTAATATGTATGTGTGCATGCATACACATGTTCTAATACTCTTTTTCTGTGGTGCCTTTGTAACCAGCAAAGGTGTGTAAGTAATTTAGAGAGAGGCAGGAGGAGAGAATAGCATACCATGGCTGGAGGGATGCATGCCCCATTGATGCTGATGGCGTTACTTACTTAGTGAAAGAATCCACTTGGAAGTAGGAAAGAAAACTTCAATTACATGGTTACTAGGAGCTATTATGAACAATGATGTGAAGGGAAAGGAATTTCAGATACCTTGACAGTGTCTAGCTAAATCCTTAAGCTCTCTAAAGATGCAATACCCAAATGTATAAGAATCCTTTTGTTAGTTGTATAAATTTCTATAGAGTAAATTCTCTTTTTTTTTTTTATCCTGAAAAAGGCTTTAAAAACCAATTTACACATTTAACTACAAAAGAGCTGTCAAACTAATGTCAACTGCTACTGAGGCAGGGCAAGGAACTTGGTGATGGCAGTAGGGGGTCTGAGATCAGCAAGGGCTATTTCTGCTCCTGCTTTGCTGGCTCCTGCCCCGGGGGACCCGTGGCCCCAGCCTGTGGGGCTGCATAGGCTGGGGGAGAAGGACGGTGCTGCCAGCCATGGCCACCAGCAGCTGCATTTGGGGATTGCTGATGTTTTTTAACAGCCCGTCTAGGAACTGCTTGTGTTTTTGACAACCAATTCTGCTGAATCAGACCAAGCTGCCTCCGGCGCAGACCTGAATGTAACTGTCTTAAAATCTACRCGCAGGAGCGCAGCCGTGTCTGAAACAAGACAGAGGAAGTGCTAAGTGGTGAGAGCAGTACCATGCAGTAGCCCCGACAAAGGCTAAAGAAAATTGTTCTAATCTGCTTGAGACAACAAAGCTCTGAGTATTTAAGGAAGACAATGATTCATTAACTAAATATATATTAATTTTGCTCAGTGTCTCAGAGATCTGGTTCCTAAGATGGTCTTTGCACTGCTAGAATGGATGTGAGGCTCTCTAGACGGCCCCTTAAAAGATGGCTCAGTTAAATGGCTAATGTTAGAGGATATGCACCTTCCCTTTCTGCCCAGAGATGGCTGTAGGGTGCCAAGTACTCCCTGGTCAAGCTAAGCCATTAAGCATGGGGACATCAGACATGTTTGCGGTGCAGTGCTGGTCCAGCTGAGTGACTGAATCAGCTTGCTTGAGAAATGTCTGCAGAGACACGGTCCTATAAACTCTTCTGAATGCAAAACCCCGAGAAAGTTATACTTCGCTTACTTTGGTTTCCTTCTCCATGGTATTTCACTGTTACTTCTTTTTACTTTTACTATTATTCTGACTTGCCATCCAGTTTTTCTGAATCTCGAACAGTAGCTGTGACTTTGCTGCGAGAACTCTGAAACTCATTAACAGAAGGACTTGGCTTTAAGCAAATGTCACATCACATTAGTGTAATTCTAGCTCTTAGCTTGGCCTATTCATTTGGGCAGAGCTCAAAATACCTCCTTGCTGCATCATAGAGATGTTCTGATGATGCTGATTACTTTTGTCTGCATCTGTTTTGACTGATAACTCGGGCAATTATTAGCATTCAGTGCGCAGCAGGAGCTTTTCTTGTCAGCAATAAAGGACAGTGGCAGGGGTGGGGGGGAATTTGTAAGCAGTATCCCAGGGAAAATAACCTATAGGGTCTGAAAGTATTAATGAGAAGTGGCACTACTATAATTAGATGCTGTGCATGTGTACAGTACATACATATTCCATTATGCTCCGCTTGGGGTGCGACACTGGGATCTTGCAGTAATCAAGATACAGAGATATGTAAGATGTGTTAGCAGCCTTCCACAGTGCTGCTCGCATCTGCCTTACCGGTGAAAGGACGGGGAGGTCAGACCTTTGCATTCTCGTAGGTGGCCACTGAATCCTCTGCAGCGGCTCTTCCTGGGACATCTGTGAATCCTTCATTTGCAATTCTTCCTGCCATGACTGCAGAAATAGCCCACCATCTCAGCTTGCAGTGCTACGTCAAGGTAACTACCGTTACCACGGGTGCCCTTTAGAAGGGCACATTTTAAAACCCCAGACAGATTGGCAGAGAAGTGGCGGGGGGGGGGTGGCGGCGAAGGAGACTTTAAACCTCTCCAGTATACCGGCGGGGACACTGGTCCAGCGTTGCTTGACGTACTCTGCAACCTGTGTGTCTGCGCAGCTGCCGCCGCCTCCCCATTTACTTTGGAGGATGTATCCATCCCTGATGCCAACACTCTGGCAAATATCTATTCGGTCATGGTATCAAAGGAATATTAAAGTCATTGTGGCAGAAAGCTGAAAAGCAAGGAAACCCTTATTACGGTTGGTATATGACTTTAATAGTCTGAATTTCAAAGCACACTAATATCTTTCGATAATCTAGATGCTTATTCTGGGCCGTGAGCTCTATTGAAAGTGTCCCCAAGTTCCTAGTGCACAGGAACAACAAAGAAATATTAAAAAGCTGCTTGAATACACAAATAGGTAGCTGGGAAATGTAGCTCTTGATCCTGAACTGTAAGCAGTAGATTAAGCAGCGAGTGTGCTTTCTTGGCTGTGGCAGGCATGCACAGTGAGCGGGCAGGAAATGAAAGCAGCGGGGTGAGCTGTTCAGGGGTTTTGAGCAATTACAGACTGTTGAGGTTATTTCTAAAAGAAAGCTTACTTTTATGTTAGTGTTTTCTTCCCTGACTGGACTGAGGTCTGCTGCTTTTTATTAAAGTTATGCTCCTGATCATGTCTTTGAAGGCACAGTCAATCTGCCCACCTACTGACCGGTGCGGGCAAGGAGCCGCGGCCGTCGTGGCGGCAGCTCTGGGCAAGCTGCGCGTACGGCCAGGCCGCGTTCATTCCTGCTCTCTTCCCTTCAGTTTCTTGGCGTGCAAGGAGGAAACGGGGTCTGTGTTCCTCCGCGGGGATGAAACTCGGCTTCTCTTGAGTGTAGCACTGGGGTCGGGGGAAATCCAGCCACCGATGAGATGTGATAGAGCCCACCTCACCCTCAAGTCCCCTGTAATATGGATAAGCGAGATCAGCGTGTGATAAGAACAAGGGACACAGGGCCTCTCTTTGCCCAAACTGATGTTTCTGGAGGCAGCTTTGTGCTGTGCTCACATCTCTGTGAGATCTGGCTCCGGACCACAGGCCTCCTGGCACCGAAAGTGGTGGCGGCCACCTATGGCGTGGTCCGGGAGCTGCATCCTGGTACCGCTCAGCAATGCCGGAGCGAGCCCCGTGGCCCACTGCGAGCGTGCAGCTCTGGCAGCTCCTGGCCTCGGGTTCAGCCGCCGCCTGCTCCCAGGTTTCACAGCCACCTTGTCAAGGCGGATCTGGGCTGCAGGGTCTCGCCAGAGCTCAGCCTGGAGCAGGGGCTCTGGCTTTCCAAGTTCAGACCTGCCAGTGGTTTGCCATGAGATGGAAGTTACTGAGACTCAGAGTTTGTTTTTTGTTAACTCAAACCCCTGCAGCTCTGGGAAATGCAGCTGATGTCATTTGTATCTGCTAAATCCGCTGACATGGATATTGCTAATCAGTATCTAGCTTTATGGAGTAACACGGGGTTTAAATCCGCAAACAGTCAGACCCACACTGGGGATGGTATGGCTGGTTCTGCCACACTTAGGAATCTCTTGGCTGAATGCAATGGAAAAATGAAGAGAGAGCAAGTCTTTTCTTTTTAGCATCCTTTTGCTACGTAAGCTAGAATGTCCAAAAAAATAGGAAATAAATGGAGTAGAAGAAATAACATTGCACAAATCCTGTCAGCGTTGGTGATGGTGATGAAAAGACATCAAATTTTTTCCTGTAAAATCCAGGATTTGTAGCTGGGGGCATGATGAAGGGAGAAGGGCACATCCAGATGCTACAAAACAAACAAGGATGATGCTTGAAGTCTTGATGGACCTCCACTGTTACTAACTGGATTAAACCTGGTGGGCTGTCAGCCCCAAATTAGTGAAAGGACAGTGAGGACATCATCACAAACAAGCTTATCTGSGGAAAGAGAGAGTGAATTTTCTGAATTTTAGGGGTCTCAGGTGACAATCCGAATGAGTCAATGATGTGCTGTTCCACTAGGGAAATTCATACAGCTCATTATCAATTTCCCCTGACATTCACAACCCTTGTAGGGTTTATGGTGTCAGTTATTTGTTACCAGGCAAAAAGAATTTGATTTTCATACTCCTTAAGTGAGACAAAGTTGGAGAAACAAGACAAACAAGGTCATGTCCTGTGGATCATTTTGTTAGTTAGATTCCATTTTACTTGCACAGAAAATGATAGCTGGTTTGCAGTTTTCTTACTTTGTTACAGCTTTACTTTGTGTTGAATTAATGTTTTTTTTTGTTTTTTTTTTGAATCCAATATGGTAGACAGACAATAGAGATGGGGCAAGAAAAGGGCACGGTTACCTTCAGAGGAAGCATTGATCTAGTGACACAGGATTGGTGACTTCTGCTGGGCTTCCAGCTCCACAGTTAGTATTGATATGTATTCTTTTGGCATTAATACCATCTCTAAGTAGCTGTTATGGGGGCTTTTCCAAAATGGGATTCTTCATGCTTTTGCTATGGGATGGTTAATGATAACCCTTCATGAAAAACAGCATTTGGAACGGCTGCCCAGCTCTATGTTAAAAGTGACCGTCTCAAGGGAAATATCATCATGCGACTGCTCTCTGGAAGAACTTGGTACTTTTTAAAGAAATATGAAGCATCCCAGTATTAATTTAAAATAAATCTGAGTTAGGTTTTCCTGAAACAAGAACCTAGAAGAAAGTATATTCTTAACCACTTGATGTGTTTCTGTCTTTTCAATTCTTAAGAAGTCACATAAACCAAGGGATTCCACTGCCACTGGAATGTGTGGTGCAATTACCTAAAGAGACCGTTTCTTCTAGGAAGCACTGGCTARCTATAGATAATTTCAGCAGTGTTGCTAGACACCTCAGCAGTGTAAAGAGTATGTGTGTGAAGGATTTGTATCTTTCCCAATAGTATTGAGAATAAGGAAAATAGGTTCAATTTGGAAGCAGAACAATCACTTGTGGCAACCCAAGAGGATATGGTGACTGGAATAACATGTTCTTAAACACAATGTCCCTGCCTATATTGTGTGCAAAGTCACAGTCAATACTTCTGGTGTTTTATGTATGCTAGCCAATATTTTTTAAGCGTGTCCTATTTGCTGAGTCTAGACAGTGCTAGCTGCAGCAGCCAGTATTTGTTATGTTTTGTTTGCCTACTTTATTTAAAAAAATAAAGAGTCAGGATTTTGGTTTATTCTCTTGATGTACATTAGGGGCTAAGAATTAAGCGGAGGAAAGTACGTGCTTGAATATGATACAGCGTAATTGAAAAGGAAACACTGAATGGTAATAAACCTATATTGATTCGGCTGTAACTGGAGAGTGGGTGCCATGCTTCTAGAGGAGAAAGGCTAATCRGACCCAGAGGAAACAAAAACAGATGAAGGCTTTTTATGGGCAGGGCTAGTATGGAAATAAATTTGCACAGAGAAAGTTTTCAAAATGTCGGTAAATAGTGGACACTGTGATTATCCATGATCTATTTATCCACCTGGGATCTGAGCTCTATTCCCACCTCCCCCACTGACTGCTCCACACTCTGGTTTTGCCTTGGCATCATGCTGCGTTACCAATATTGAGACAGATTTTACAGGCACCTTTCACATAAGAAAATAACATCACTCAAAAGATACTGAAAGGAATGTGTGGCCCACAGAAATTTTAACACAAAATGACAGTTTTCTTTGTTTGAGATATTGAGTGGAACCACTTCTCCAGGTGGACCAAGCGATGTTAAGCTGGCGCTAGGGCCATTAGGAGCAGGGCATTCAGCTCCTCAGGAGTCTGAGCAAAACATCTGTATTTAGAGGCTTCTGTTAAACAGGCACAAAGTGCTCCTGAAATATTCCTGAAGTGCCGCACAGTGAAGATTTAGAAGGAAACAGCTGCCCTCTGTGATGTTCTTGGACAAGAACTAAAACAGAATAACATTTTCTCCTGAAACTTCAGGAAAATAGTAGTAAACAAAAGCCTTCCTTCAGGTTGGAGGTGTCAAACTTCATGAGCTTTTTTTTTTTTTTTAAACAACCTCAGGTTCCCGCCCCACTACGTAAGCTCCAGTAGAAGTCTCATCTGTATGTCTTYTGTGGATGACACGCAGAAATACACTGAGCTTATGTGTTCATTTTGAACTTCTGTTTTTTTTCTGCTATTAAACCCTGTTTGACAAACAGAGCTTGAATAAGAATTCAGAACATCAAATAACTGATGGCAAACACCAGGAAATTAAATGCAGAAAGCCCAATCACATTTTAGTTCATATTTCCTTGGAGAATCTTTTATTTTCCCGTGCAGTAAGACCTTGTCTGACCCATCCCTTGTACAAATCCATGCAATGTAATCAAAGCAAGGTTTCTATTGGCATCTCTAGTTGTTTTCTGGCTATATGGGGATACTTACTCATATCTGATCGATTTCTTTCAATCCAAAAATGATCTTTGCCACCCCACACTGCAAAAAGACCGACAGTTTTTAGGGAAAATGGCCCACCAAGCAAGAAGAAGAATTTTTGCTGTGTATTTTGTCATGTCTTTTCTGCATCTTGCACAACACGAATGGTATTTGAGATAAACAATGGGATTTAGGTGACAGTGCTCTCCAGAGAAATGCAAAGTGACATGAGGAGCAGTTGGATTTGGTACCTCAGTTCCTCAGGCTGTCTTTTCACTTGCTACTACTTGGAAACTGTCTTCAGTCTTCTAAATAAGCAAATTACTTTCATCTGAAAAGTGTCAGATAGTGCTAGGTTTTCTTAGGAATTAATCTAGATAAAAGAAAGGCTGCCCCTTTAGGCTAGGAAGTTTTGCATCTCTAAACTACTGCTCTTCATTCCATGTGGAGCACTGTAAAATTAGTATGTTGCTGATAGCTTTATATTTTCATTTGCCTACACAGCAGTTACATTCCAGTGACTTCCGCAACTTGGATATTAATGATTTACACTCTGCAATTTGAGTACCTATAAAGCGGGGCTAGACAATCCGAGAAATCAAAGATCAAGCCTAGGCACTCGAGGACTTTCCTTCTCAGTTACTGCTGGGTACTCAGTCCAGCCTGATTTAATGGCAGTCGGTACATAAAGATCGCTCCGTTTTCTTATCCACCTAAAGCAGGCGTCCACTATCAGCCTGATGATCAGTAATGGTGGAGGAGCTCCCTGGAGAGGACCACGCTGAGCTTTGTGTCTCAAGGCTGCAGAAAGCAGGAACTGCTTCTGGAGCATCCTGCGGTGACAGGCGGGAGCCGTGGTGGGCTGGGGAGACGACTGCAGCAGTCCCACAAGGACAGGCACGTACCTCACGTTAGCAAACCTCCAGTGGTCACTTCTGCACTCTGACACCTCTGGCGCTGTGATGGTCACAGCACGTCAGCACTGCAGAAACAATGTAATGGTCCTGTGCTATGTGCGCAGATAATTATATGTGCAATTAACTGTATTAGTTCATTTTTTATAGTTCCTTTGAGAAATGTTATCCTTTTTGCAATTCTGCCAGTGCTGCCTGTGGTCTTCTCATTAGTTTCTTATCTTACTGGTAAGGGAGATTTAGTATGGCCACTCCAGCTTACTCTGGTTAAACCAAGTGCTTAAGTGCTCTCACCAAAATCGGAGGCTGTTTGCTATTTATCCTGAATAAGCTCTGCCCCTGCCAGTTCCACAGCCTATCTACAAGTGTTCAGCTAAGGAGTCTGCTTAACAGAATATTCCCTGAAGTAAACTCTGAAGGAMTGGGTTGATACCCCGTTGCTGGGACAGCAGCAATTATCTCAATGCTAATGAGAACATGAGGATTCCTGATTCTCAGATTACTCCTTACAGCAGTGGATCGGCTTTCTCATCTTTCTTTCTGAAAACTTAAGTATTGCTTGTAAATGCTGTGACAGAAATGTTGCTGATGCTGATCCTTGAATGAAAGCAGAATTCTTAGGTGTAGGTCTCTTTTCTGATCAGTCAACTAGAGCTAAAACAGTAATTTTCTTACAGACCTTTTGTTCATTGAAATGAACTAGTTTTGATAAAACATTTTTTTGGAAAGGACAGTTAAGGAATTCATGAAAGGGACCTTCACTAACCCCCACTTTGCCATTCTTCTACATCCTTTCATCCATTCTCCTACATAATTACTCCAGCATCCTATTAGCTATTTAGGTGTATGTCTTTCTCAGTTGCTCTTCCTGAAGAGCTGCTTTTCTCCCAAGAACTCTCATGGGGCCCTGGAGATCCCCTCTGGAAGGTGGGCAGAGAGCAGAGCAAGGCCCTTCACCCCTCACCTCCCAGGAAGGTGCCCTCGCCACCATGCTGTTAGTTCTCTACAGGTGAAAAATTTTTTCATGTCTAGTACAATAATTGACTAATGTGATCAAGACAGACTTGTACCTTACGTCTTGATGATATACTTACTGTTTAGCCTCCATTAAAGTTGGAATAACCTCATTTTTCTGCTGAGGAGTAAACAGATTTTTTTGGTGAAGCTAAGTCAGTGCTTCAACAACAACAACAAAAATGCTTCTTGAACTGCCAGCTGTCCCTCTTTGTAAGACAATTCATTAGAATTATTTGTATTTTCTGTATCATGGAAAGTCTAGCAACAGAACTACCAAGAAGGAATAGAGAAAAGATCTAAAAATACAGCTGCCTTTTTTTCCCTGCATGATTAATGACTTTGCTGCTGCTGAAATTACAAGAGCTTTCTGTCAGGCATATGCCTCCTGGGCTCACTTCAGACCTTGTAGTGATCAGAGAGGACCCTCCTCCCTCTCACAGAGTCCCTTTCCTTCTACTGTCTTCCCATGAACCCTCTCAACTTGCTTTCCCTGCAATCAACACTAAATTCTGTTTCCTGTGCCCTTCTCAAAACCAAAATCTCATTTCCCCTCGGCTCTTGTCTATCAAGACAGTGTTTGAATTAGGAGGAATAATTATACACTTTTTCTCTGTTCCCTTACCTTACTCCACACGCCACAAGAAATCAGCCATGGAGATTATGCAGCGACCAAGAATTACGGATATTATTTTTATTTATATGGTCATAAAAGCAAACTGCTTGCAGATAGCTGTGCCATATGCTTGGGACCATCAGTCACCTACGGGCCTGGGATCTGGCCTCTGTTCCCTTCCAGCCCACAGCCCCTTAGTCCTCACCTGCAGCTCAGCACCAGCCTAAGTGAGATGAGAAAAATCTCTGTCCTTGCACAGCTTACGCCGAATCCTCAGTGCACTGGGATCCACATCGTCACTGGAACAAAATACAGACCAATAGTAAGCCCTGCTATTAGTCCATTTAAAACAGGTTGAAAAGATCATGTAATTGCCTTCTGGCATTGCCTATGCAGCAAATCTTTTGGCTGCATGCGCAGACACATGCTCAACAGTAGTCGTGCTCATCTCTACTCGCTGAGCTCAGAGATTAATACTTCCGTTTCATACAGCTGCCATCTGCTACAGCCAGGATCCAGGCGCTAAAGCATCTTGATCACTGATCTTATSCACACTGCCAGTGTAGTCCTTGTGCCTTTTCATACTACCTTGCTGGAGTGACTTGCTCTGACCTGAATGGCCTGAATAAACCAAAATACTCACAGAAATGGGCTGGTAGGAGAACCAAGAGATCAACTGGTCTGTCCAGCTCTTGCCATGCAGCAGGATAAAGTAAATATCAAATAGTTTGCATATGATACGTTGATCCACAAAAGGGCTAAATACAAGTTCTGAATAATTGGACTAATTGGAGCCTTTCAGGGCTTGATCCTGTCACCTGCAGCCATTCTGAGTCTGGCATTACTTTGCTGATAGTGCTGTTGAAATGAACAAAGCTGTCATCTCCCTGAGTTGCTCACGGTCCTGATGCTTGTGATGGGAAGATAGGAAACTGCAATTTGAGCTGACCCCAAAAGAGGTCAAGGCTCAGGCTACATTTAGCACTTCCTAATACACTTTGCTCGCATCTCTTGGGGCTGTGGGGAGAAGTGCAGGTGCGTATCCTGCTAAGGAAATTCTGGGTTGCTCCAGTCTCCAGGAGAGCTGAAATGCAGCTCTGAGCAGAGTGCCATGAATTACATATTGTCATTTTAATTACTGCTTAGGGACATTTAAACTCAGAATTCTTGTAGGCATGAAGGTGGCCTCCCATCAGTCCTGTACCCCTTGATCAAGGCCTGCCTTGCAAAAAGGAGCTCTTTGCTGACCTCTGGGGCTAGCTTAGGACTCGCGTGGACTTGCTGGAGTGACATACAGTGACCTTATGGCAAAGATCAGGGCTGAGAGGAGGGGGCCCTGGACTGTGATTTGTTGAAATGGTTTGTTGATCCATCACTCTGGACTGAGAAGCATTTTGAGTGGCAGTTAGGTATGCGGCATACTAATCTCTGAGAGCAAGATGGATTGGATTTAATGTCAGAAGGCATTTTCCAGGGATCAAAGCAGTTTATAGAAATAATTTATTTTTACCTTTAAATGAAAAGAAATACGATAAATGTTAAAATGGCCCTTAATTCATGAGCTTCACATCCCCAGGGTGTGATTAGCACCGGATAACTGGGTCTCCCTGCTGTGCSCTGTTGCTTAGTTACGCTACACAAGTACACTGCGCCTTCATTTCTCTCTTATGCTAGCAGAAGCAGCATGATATAAAAGTTCAGAAAGTGAAAAACTCTGAGAGTACTTTCAGCTGTATTGCAAATCACTTGGACYCCAGTGATAGCACATGCACCGGCCTTGCTGCAAATGGAAGGAGGCTTATTCGGATTACGGGGGTAAATCGGCGAGCGTTCTGCTGGAGTTGCTGGGATAGAGCAGTGTAAACAAGATCAGAATCATGCCCCAAAGATTGATCCTTCAGGGGAAGTTATTTATTTTCATTAGGAGAAGAAGAGAGATTAGTGCCACAGCAGTGCGATAAACTTAAAAGGCCCTGGAAGAGCTATTGTTGCCCCTTAAGTAAATATTGATTGTTTAAAAAATTAGCAGAACACATATTTATCTCATAAAGCAGAACTGACTTGAAGAGCTGTATAGTTGGGGCGCACACTGTGTCTTCCCTTTCACCTGCTCTTTAACGAGGGTTGGGTTGTTCCATGCAAGTGCTGAGTTGGCCATGCTGGGTCCCGCGGTGGGTCCTGCAGCAGCTGGTGGGCCGCGTGCCTCTCGGGAATGCGGGGAGGCTCCTGTGGCTGAGCTCGAGGGCCTGGTGTGGAGGAAGAGGCATGAGAGGGCATGCTTTCCGAGTGTGTGGGAAGCGTGAGGTAAGGCTGATGTTCACTCGGGGATCTTTTGCTGGCTCTATGAAGAACAAACTACTCATCTTTCACAGCTCTTTCTTACTGTCAAAATACTTATCTTTCTATTTTGTTTGTCCTGCTAATGGATTCTTAAATACATGCATGTAAAGGTCCCATAGGAGTGGAGGAAAACCACAGTTTAGTCTGAAAACAGCATCTGGGAATTCAATGCATGCAAGTCTTGTGAAGCACTTGATTCTCAACAAGTGGCTGGGTGATGGCAGTGGTTTCCTCAGGAGATCTCAAATGCTTTTTGCCCGTGGTGGCTACAAAGCCTGTAATAGCAGCTTCTGTTAACACTTTTATTTCATGGCTGTATCCTCAATAAAACAAAAATTACAGGACAGGAATGGTAATATTTTAGGGGATACAGCTAAGTTAAGCTTCTCTTAGGGGAAGATGGGTCAAAGATCTCTAGTTTTTTTTCCTGTATTTTCATTAGTAGTTGTCACTTTTTGCCATGGAGGGCCTGGGGAAAAGAGGCTTCCGAATAATTTTTTAGCAGTATTTTTTCATGATGCTTTAACGTGTGCATGAGAACTTCAGCTTCCAGTTTCAGAGAAAAGGGGGAGACAAGGGAGTCACTGGCACAGTAAGGCCAAGAGCTGGCAGAAGAGGGGACACTCAAGAACCGGTAGTATCATTGCTAGGTTTTGGGTGGCCAACGAAATGTGCTGTTTTCTGGCAAAGACGGTTTTGAAGACTCATTCTTCACTAGTTTTTATGGGCTGTGTGAACTGGCAGTGGTTTTCTTTAGAGCTGCGAGTACCCCTGACATTGCAGCTGTGACATGGGCTGGGAATCTCTTCTTCCACAAAGTTCAAAATGAACAACTTCATGGAATCTTAGGATGGACAATTATCACTTTCCTTTACCTCATCTTCAACACATGGTAGCTCCAAAGTGGTAGTTCTAAAGCAGCAGATTTATACCTCTCATAATTTTTTGTTTTCTGGATTTATATGTGAACGTATACTCCTACCTCGCATGTATTCTGCTTATTCTCATCAACATTTTACACTGTGATCACTACTTCTAACATCCTTGTATTTAGACAAGCATCCAGCCTTCCTATATCAATAGATAGCTGTATAATTTACTGAGAAAACATTTTCTTTCCTGGCTGCCTATTAATATGAAAGAAGATTCACTTTTATCTCAGGGAACCAGGCGTTCTTCCCCAGTTACCTATGATAGTTAAGGTATTGCATATTTAGTTAGAAATGCATAAGGACGGAAGATCTCATTTCCACTTAAAATATCTCCAAGGCACTCATCAGCAAGCTCCTTGGTTGAGAGCTTTTGCCTGGTTTTCAGCTGACAAGCCAATAAACATGCAGATGTGTGGGAATGAGATGGGCTGGCTTGTTCCAAGCAGATTTTACATATTCATAACTTTAGCTAGGGACAAAGGATTCTTCCTTTTGGTTTTTTCCCATTTGATGTCAATACATCCAGCCGGGAATGTAATGACCAACCATGTAAATCATCAAATAAAGGGAGAGAAGGAAAATGCATGCCAGTACAGAAATGTTTTTTCCCAAGTGGAAATCTGTATTTTTTTTTCTTACTACTTTATTGCATTTTAATATAGTGACTTCCTGCTTAATGTGGTAGAAAGTATGGGAGCTGGAGCATTCAGCGTATCATTAAAAAGCATAATAAATAAATAGCTCATCAGAAATAAAGAACTTATCTTGGGATGAAAGACAACTCTTTTCTAAGCCGGTGCATCAGAGCAAGGCCTTTGTGCCTCCCTGCCTCGCTGCAGCGATGGTGGGGAGCGCCCCAGGCACTCGTGCAGCGGCTGCACCTCGAATGCACTGCATCCATAGACATTGCTGAGTCCCTAAAGGTAATAATAAAAAAAAAAAAAAAAAAAGAGGAGGAGATAGACCAATATCTTACCACAACTGTAATTACAAGCCAAGATGGCAAAGGCTTCATTTTGAAGCTAAGTGTCTACTGGCACAATATACGTGCTATTCAGCAAGCATCTGGTTTGCCTTCCTGAGGAAAAGCCCTAGACTGGGAAAATCTGCCCAGTCAGAAATGTCTGCACAATATGAGAGGACTTGCTGCACAAGGGATTGCTCCTGCCTTGTTTTTTTCTGAGTAACATCAATGCAATCTAAGATACTTTTAAATCAATATAGATGATAATTAAACATTCTGGTTTAAAAATGAAAGATTGATTTTTCACCAGAAGGACATTTCAATAAGGTCAGAAGGAAGGTGGCGATTAGTAAATTGGTGTTCGTTCGCAGTTTACAAAATCTCTATCACAATAACTTAGATTTGTAAGGATTTGTAAACCCAGTTTCCCACTAGGGAAAAGTGGTATGCAGGGTGTCCTTTCAGAGAGAGGTGGTTAGCACTACCRCACACATCAGTAAGCATCGATTGACTTCAAAGGTGCTCAGCTGATTTACTCCTGCCAAAGGTCTGGTTCAAGGAGATCATTTATGAGACACCTCCAACCGTAACCTTTTCTGCTTGTTGCCTTTGAGACCATTTGGTTCAGGCTGTGCAAACTGGTGTCCTCTCCGCTCTGCACAGATAGCAAAAGACCCTGTGGTGCCTTTTATAAGTGATAAACTGTGCCCAATTGTCCTTGGCTAAAACATACCATCTGCTCCATTGGTCTTTGGCTAAAGCATGCCACCACGTTACTGCCTGCTAGCTGCTCACCCTTCAGTAGCGATGGGCGGATAGAGAAAGCCAACCCCTGAAGCCGCGGATGTGAGTAATGTATGTGTGTTACTGCCTGCAGGGCTGCGCCTAGAGTTCTTGGAGCTAAAGTTTCTCAATTTTTCTGGCCCATTTCAGGATGAAAAGTGCCACCAACCATAGACCTGATTTGATGAGGTGGGGAGGTTTGGAGAGCCRTTGCAGACTCCCAGGTTCCTGCACCATTTTAAGGGTTACAGTAAAGTGCAATCTCTTACTTGGTCTGGACAGCAAGGTCATGCACGTGGATGAAAAAGCTAATTGGAAAAATGGCAGGCAACTCTCCTTTCAGGGTGGTACTGAAGCCCCAATTTCTTCTAAATGATGGGTTTTCTTTGGGGGAATGGCCATTTCCCGTGGTACGCCTTCCGCACAGAGTCGGTGCAACAGCTAGCTCCCTTGTTGTTAGCAGGGTGCTGAGAGCTATTTCTTACCCCTTTTGCTATCCTGCTGCTCGAGGAGATTAGTGGAGTACGTGGCACTGCTTACGCGTGCAGATCTGGACCTAAGATGTAGTACCTCATGCATTGGTGGCAGGTTAGTTCTCAGTTTCCCCTGACACTTGCACAGACCTCACAGCCACAGGATGAGCAAGGTGTATATCCGTCAAAGAGAACTTACAGATCAGTGAGAATCAGGTGAAATGACCCAAGCCCAAATTTTCTTGAGTGAGCCTAAACTCTCCCTTTCCTGGCTTACCCATTTTCACAGTTTTATCATAAAACTCGTAATACTACCATGTTTTCCTAAAAACTGTCTTACTACCATCACAGTCTAAGTGAATTTCAGTTTTCATATACTTCCTCCCACTTAACTAGACATAAGTGATTCTAGAGAGAGAGATTTCCTTCTTATCCTTGAAGGCTAAAGAAACTGAGCATCAGTAATAAGAAACTCATAGAGATCAGCTTCAGAGAAGACAATGATTTTTGAAGAAATCTGAACAGAGCTGATTGATTTAGCAATGCTGAGGATTAGCAATGTCATACTCGCACCATGTCTGTACCCATTTTGTGAGGAAGCAAGGGGGGAGGTGTCAGGATACTGCATGCAAATTTTTATCCAGGAAGTTTGACAGGAGAAAATCCTAAATGAAATATTTATAAAACGAAAATGATTGTAACATGGGAATACAGATCAAGGAGGATGGGTTATGCCCTCTTTGCCTTTTTAGCTGGCTCAGATCTGCTGACAGTGGGAGATGAGTACAGATAATCCTGGTGTAAGCAGGGAAGCAGAGTAGGAATTGCCTCTGAAGGAGAAGCTTGGCAGAAGTCCCAGCCAGAGATTATTTGAACTGACTGGCAGTGCAGGTGAAACCTGAATTAACACCAATAATGAACACTAGATGAGGAAGCTGTTGTCAGGACTGCATTGACTAACCTGCATTTAAACCTACAGTGCACTTCTCTTGCGCAGCTTTCTCTTTTCCTTGGTCTCTTGATAATTTCATCTTCACCTAACGTATCCTGAGGAATGTTTAACCTGCCCTCCCCAACCGTAGGCACACAGGCACTTGAACATCAGAAAAGGACCTCTCGAGGTTCTTCCTCCCAAGCTGGATGCATTGTTCAGCTTTCTGAAGCGTTTGTTGGCCACTAGAGAATTTAAGCTCTGACACGTGGAAGTGGATTTTCAGCTCTGCGAGTTGCTGGTGCCATTAGAAGTGTGGGCTGGGGAGGAGGAAGGGTGTTTGCACCCTTTTGTTGCTATGTGCATCTTTGCCAGGTTAGGGCTCGCTGCAATATTCATACAAGGAGACGTCTTTGCAGCGCAGGGGCTCATTTGATTTTGGCGATAGCTTCCGTGTAACAGAGCCGATCGCAGCTCCTGGGGATTTCTGTTGACTTGAGGAGATTTACACTGGTGTAAATCAGGAGCCAAGTGACAGAGGAAGCCCATATGTTCTCAGGGAGTGCTGATTACAGGGGAAGGGAGCTGGATCAGAAGAAAATGATTGCACCCAGATTGTTTTCAATGTGTTAATGACTAGCTTAAGGCAGCAAATAAAAACAGAATCAGAGGTGATTTATATTTATGCTGAAATCCAAACAGGTCTGGCCCTAGGCATTTGCATTTGTCCCTGTCTAGCACTGCAGCTGACTCTAGACCTTTTGAACTGTAGGAAATTGCTGGAAAAAGTGAAAGCTGACCTATATAAGACAGTGTGAAGACTCCTAGATACAACATAAAGGTGTGTGTATGGGAAGAATTGGTGGGCAGGGAAATGATATTTCCATGGGCAATATTGCTGTTCATGGGAAATGCTGGGGTTTTTGGCTAGGTCCGGCCACAGTTCTTAGAGTGTTGTAAACCTGGGTCTGATTAGCAATAGATATTCCTGCAGATTGATCTCATTGAAGTCAAGAAGTGCTGGGCAATTTCACTAGGACATAGATCTCTTCTGCTGTGTTGTATCTGCTCCAGAGCTTTGCCTGGGTGGGAGGAAAAAAGCACTAAGGCTTCAGTTGTGATTGACAGTAGTTTTGCTGCTTGTTCTGAGCTTGATTTTGCCCAGCTCGAAGTCCACCCCCAAACAGAAGGTCAGTCCCAGAGCATGAGAGGCGTTGGAGTGGTTGGCATAGCCAAAAACAACAGCTGACTAGGGCAGCACTTTGTTGCTGGAAGGAAAAAGACCATGGCTGGCTGCTGCTATTGGAGGAGAGGTTGTAGTGTTTGCGAGCAGCCGATAGTATTAGCAGCAGAGAAGAGCTCCCTTTCCAGGAGCAGGGCTTACCATTGCACTGGACTGCCCTTCTCTAGTGGCAGCAGCAGGAGCAGCCTGCCTGACTCTCCATGGCTGTTTCTGGCCCTCCATCCCAGCTGTGCCCTTCCAAAATTCAGTTTTGCTTATGTTGCTGAAAAGCCTGGGGCTGGTTCTGGCTCCAGAGATGGGCCAGAATGCCATGGTCTCTACAACAGCAGGTGGATTTGAGCCTGCACTGCGTGGGTATCAATGTTCTTCAGGACCACGAAGCTTAGAAATGCTATGAAAGTGGCTGGCCCCTTGGGGAGAAAGATGGCTGAGGCCCTTTCTATATGAGCAATACTGAGGCAAGCTCAGTATATTAGATGGACATATGCTTTATACATAGGCCAGCCCCTTTTACATTTAAGATCACGTGAAAGTATTACCAAAGCCTGTTCCGTTCTTCCTTGCCCACTCGGAGATGTGCTGTAGAAGATGTCAGTGACATACTGGGTTCATAGCGCCATTTCGCACCTCCTTGTCAATGCACGCTGCAGCAGAAATCTCATTCATGGATGACACTGATCTTATCGTAGATATTGATTCATCAGCCCGAGCTGGGAGCATTAGTAATGAGCTTTTCCTACACAGCTCTTTTGATGCCTCTGATGTCTGAAACCAGTGCAATAAGCTGATGTTGTCTGATATAAGGTGGGTGGTCTCAACAGAGCTTTTTTCAACTGAGGCTCTTCTGTGGGTCAGCGAGGACTGGATATGTGGGTTTGGAGCAGGTATTCTGCATCAAAAGGGATTCTTAATTTCTTTTTCCAGCAAACAGTTTCCATTGAAATCTAAGTGTCTTTTTATTATGAAATAGCAGATCAACATTTGATTGGGGGGGAAGGATGGAATGAACTGTTGATATTCACAATTTTCAACTTGAATGATTTCTTCCGAACAAAATCTGCTGTACGTAAATTCCAGTTTTCAAGGTTAGAACTGAAAATCAGAGTTTGAGGTGTTTGGGAACAAGCAGAATTGGGGAGGGGAGAGTTAGGGGGTGCAGCACCTTAGAGCACTGGTGTCATTAGTCCGTTTCCATTCTGTTTGGGAAAGCAGGGCATGGGGGGAGGAGAAGCTGAAATTCCTGGGGAACTGGGAAGTTCATAGCAGCCTTGAGGCATTTGAAGTGGTTAGTCTTCATCACCTCCAGACTGCTGAGGCTCAGTTAGAAAACCAAGARCCCTTTGGGGGAGGGGGTTTACAGTTCCCTCATCTTTACAATTGAACCTGCCTGCATGGGGGGCCGTGGACATCTGCTAGTTTTCATGAATCCTGTTTCCCAGAATTCCTTATAATCTGAGGATTTTTCAATGTCAACAGACTGTTAATTGTCCTCAGGCTTTTGCAGGAGGACTGAGGAGTTCCTGATGCATTTCTGTTCGTTCACATACTTCTTTCAACTTCAGTGTATTGTCATCTTTGTGATTAGGTGAGCAATGGCCTGTGGCAACAGTCAGTGAGCTTGAGTTTAAAAAACATAAAATAAAAAATAGCCCTGCCGAGGCCTCTTTCAGGAAACTGGAGGACAGGCTTGGAGAGGGAGAGACATGCAAGAGATGCAGCATTGTAGGGGACAGGCACCATCTGCTGCTTTGACAGTCACTTGTGCAGAAAGGACAAGGCACTGATTAATTTGTCGAGGACTCGTCTTAAGAGCTGTGAAAAGAAGGCAGATAGGTGTATTCACAATGCACAGGGGGATGAGATGGTTGTCAAGACAAGAGAGAAGGGTGAGCTGAGCTTTTAGAACAGGGATTCGGACATCTCATTTGGAGAATGGGACAAAGGCATTAAGTGACACTCTTAGCTTTGCTGCAAGACAGAGATGAAAGCTGAAAGTTGTTGCTGAGCAGCAGAACATAAGTATAAATGGTTATTTATGGTGCACAGTAAGATATGAAAAAGTAAAGCATAGGCTGACTGCTAACCCTTAGCTGATTTTTCTTTTGCTGAACCCTATGAGGATGTGTGCTGCAGTAATCTCCACTAATTGGCAGTGCTGCTGTCAGGCTCACCATAGATACGGAGGGCTAAAAGAGCAGGAAGGACGAGTGGCTGCCAGGGAGATGGAGTTGGGGGGGTGAGACATGCCAGTGGTCATGGGAGAGCTTTCACAGCTGCAGTCCCCTCTAGGCATTTTCCTCAGGCTCTCGGTTCTACTACAGCAATGCTATAACATGTAGGAAAGCCAGGTAATTAGGCCAATAAAAGAAGCAGTTTGGGTATGTCAGCCTGTCTAAAAGAAACAGACAGGACGTCTCTCTCTTGCAGGAAAGCTGCTGAAATAGCCGCAGTCTCCTTGTTTGTAGAAACCAGAAAGAGGAAAACTATCTTCTGACAATTGATGTCAGTATTCCAGATGAAAGGAGACAGTGAAAAGAATAATACCACAAGTGCCATTCCACATGCTTTTACAGACATATGCATATGCAAAGAAGGAGAATTAAAGTGGATATATAACTCAAATTAATTTTTAAGAAGTCCAGGACTAAGTGTCCACAGAATTTTCTCCAGGGCATTTGAAGCTCATTCAGAGAGAAGATAACAACAGTTTGAGCACTTACTGTCTGAGGCTTCTTTCCAAAAGATAATGGCCCTCTCAAGCCAGGAGGCTTTGAACTGAATGGGCACSTTTCTTGCATCTAATCCAGTTCAGTAGCAGTGAGTGTGAGGAAGATGAGGAAGGGAAAAAATATATGAGAATTCAAATGCACTGAAATGCTCACGTGTTAATTGCCAATCTAAATAAGCAGTATGGATAGTCAGCAGAGATATTAATCACAGAATAGGCTTGAATTATAAGAAGCTTTTAATTTTGATGCCAATGGTAAGGGTACTGGATGCTTAATGAAATGGAGATTTCCATTTTGAACTTATTGCTGGCAGCCTGCCTGAGAGGGACCCAGCCTGTTCTTTCATGGGCAGGCAACAAGGGACTGAGACACAGGTCCTTGTCGCTCCCTCACAAAATCTTTGCTAATCTCTTGCTTAAAATAAAGGCTTGTCTCAATCATAAGCTCCCATTCAGAATCCTCCTAAAACATTGCGAGGGACCACTGCAGCAGGATAGATGTGGGATCTGTGGCGACAAACATCTGCCAAGGTATAATTGCAGGTTTGGGGGCTTATGTTAATCAGAAGTCTGTTCCCAAATTGGTAGAAACCATGGAAAGACTCCCAATGATTTCAGTGGTTTTGGATTAGGCCTTCATTCATACTATTCAACTAACACATACCAGAGACATTTCTAGCTGCCCAGTGCTTTGTAGGTTGTGAGATGTTAGTGTCCACCTCCTTCTAGGCTATAGTTGGATGAATGTCTCCCCAGAAAACATAATTCCATAATTACTGTAAGACCTGGTTATAAAAAAAATAAGAATAATAATTTGGTTTTTCCTACTGATTTTCACTTGCACAGTCATTTATAATTCTGCATATTCATTGCAAACATCTATCCTTCTAGTACCATGTACATTCGTTCCTTGCTTCCTCTGAACCACTGCACACGAATGTATAAGGTGGAGGGGTGGGAAGGACTGGAGCCACCAGTGAATCTGAAAGGAAAAGAGAACAGTCTTCTCCCTTCAGACCTTACCCTGGCAGGCAGGAGGTCCATGGGCAGACCTCACAGGCCTTCGGATCAGTTTCTCTCGGGGTAAACATCATAGAGAGCCATACTCTATCACAGAATATTTTTATTCTGAATTACAGTTGCTGGTTTGTATTCACTTACTCTTTGTTCTTAAGCATCTACAAATATCCTGAAGGGAGCTCATTTCAAGAGTATTGCTTTTGAAAAGATTTTCCCTCTGTCTCCTACTTTTCCATTCTCACCTTCCCTCTCCCCTTTACTGCTGGCTCAAGAAGATCTCACGTTCAGATTGTCTAAGCACAAGCAGGATTAATTTCTTCAATGATCTCTTCCTTTGCCTTTTCATAGTGCCCACAGCTCTTGCTTTCCCTCCCCCTGTGTGTCCTTGTTCTCTCTGGAAAAGACAAAAGAAAATGCATAATTAAAAAAAAAGTCAAACAATGCTAAAAACAGTGGTGAAAAGAACCCTGAATTTTGCAGTGGGGGAAGGGAAACAAAATGTGCTGGGACAAGTATTTAAAAAGCATTCTGATTAGCTGCCAGTGCTTCCCTCTGAGACCCAAAACCTCGTTCACAGAAACACTTTCACTGAAGCTGTCTTCATAAAATTTAACTGGTTTATGTCCCTACGCAGGATATGAAACCAAACCGTTGCCGCATTTGCTTTCCACTCTTTTTTTTTTTTTTTTTTCCTCTGCAGCCGTTTCCAAATGGCTGAGGAAGCTGAAAATCTGGGAAATGCACCTGCTGCTGGGTGGCAGCAGCAGCAGAGTGGAGGTAGCCAGGGGCAAATGCCGGGGTTCAGCTGTGGGCAGCAGTTGCACGGTAGTTGAGGTGGTGCACGGTTCCTGGAGCAGGGATGCACCTGAAACCACAGACATGGTTTAGCTCAGTTGTTTAGAAATCTTATTTTTGCTAAAAACTATGCACTCAAAATCAACTAGAAAACTTAAAGGAACTTGCAAAAGTTCAGTGCCTGCCAAGAGGTCCAGGTGTTTCTGTAGCTGCTTGCTTCTAGGCAGAGTCTGCATTTTAAGTATAAAAAAGAAGCCAGTGATGATGATTTGGGGTACAAGGACATGGGGAAGGGGTCATACTGCAAAGCCTGGCCCGCACGGAGGTGTACCGCTGCTCTGCCAGGGCTCTGGGGGGATGACTGCCCCCCAGGGCTTTCACCGTGGCTGTAAAGCAGTACCGCCCATTGCCCCTTCCTCTGAAGGAGTATGTCAGAAAATTCAAGGTATCCTCCTCAACCCTGCAGGGTGACAGGGAYAGCGTCTTCTGGCCTTCACAGAGCAGCCTGAACGTGCCCTGGCGTCTGGCCCAGCAGCTGCTACAGATAAAGAATGGCATTAAGCTAAATAGCAGGAGGAAAAGTGACATTACTGGGCAATATTTTAGAGGCATTTTAACAAATCTATAGACAGTAGATTTCATTCTAGGTTCATTTCTCCTTCTGGGACTTTTTTTAATTTATTATTTTTTCTCTTTCTCATGCTCTGTGAGATGCTGGCTGGTAAGATGCCTCATGAGAGATCCCAGACAACACGCCCTGTGGTTTACTTGCTATTAAAATATATGGATCCAGCCTGTGCAGCTGCTTGCTGTCAGGTCCGTTACATCCTGAGCATCCATGCCCCGAGTGGTTTTTCCTCAGGCCTCTTCTCGTTCCTTGTCGTCAGTGACAGATACCGTAGAGGGAGCAGCTGATCCGCACGGAGGTGGGAGGGGGGCTGCCTGATTTATGGTCCACGGAGGATACGAGCTTCGGAGGCACGGAGCCGGGCTGCGGCGCGGCGGCGCCTAGGAGGATGCGACATTTGTCTGTCTCTAGAGCTTTCTACTCACAGTCCTGGATAATTTGTGCTTTGCTCTGCTTTGTACCAGCTAATGCACTGACAGCAGCTAGGGACTTGTTTTTCCCCCCTTTGTTTCTCATCTAATCCTAGAAATTAAGAGAGGGAAATGACGTATGAGGTTGCATGTTTTCTGTTCTTCAGAGCAAGCCAGTTTGTCCTCTACAAGAAAGCTTGGTGTATTTTACTGCATCCCGTTTTAAATCATCTGGAAGTGCCGTCATACCCAGCTGCACCTTGGCGCTTTCAGGCAGGCAGGCTCAAGCAGGAAGAGCGAGAGGCCGGATCTGGGAGCAGAAATGTCCCCTTGGGCGCATTAGCGCAGCCCCACGGGCTTCGGGGCGTTCCTGCTGTGCCGCAGGCAGCTGGTTGCTGCAAGGTGGCAATCGGGGACCGCGCGTCGCTGGGCGCGTGGCACGCTGGCCTGGCCCGTGGGCTTCGCTGCCCGGCGGCAGCGCTGAGGAGGGGGTGCGCAGCAGGCGCGGGGGGCCGCTGGGAGGGAGATTTGCAGCCCGCGGTACTTCCCAGTGACCAGGCGGTGCCTCTTACCTTAGCCCTTCAGCAGGAGGCAGCCAAGGTGTTTGCGGCTGCTGTGGTGGCTTAGGAGCGCCCACGGGGGTGAGCGGGGCCGCGGGGGCCAGAAGAGCTGCGAGGGGGAGGAGGAGGCCAGCAACGGGGCCAGCGACGCAAGGGCCGGGGCTGCCCAGGAAACCTTCGCCCTGCGTCGCCTCTCTAAGCGAGGCTCGTTATTTAAGCTCTCCTGGAGCAGGACGTAGCATGACTTGACCTTAGTGCTGGTGTTAAACTACAGCTCTGTCCGCATGGCATAATTGTTAAATGACAGATGAACGTATCTGTGTGAAAACGGTGCCTTATTTCCCTAACCCTTAGCTAAGCAGAGCTTGTCAGGTGAACAAACAGAAAGGCAAGAGAAGAACTGCTGTCACAAAACCACCGCTTGCAAAGCACGTCTGAACTTGTGCGCAATTCACACGGGCAGGTGATGATTTAAGATAATTGTTCAATTTAAAACGACAGCGAATTCGGATGAAGTTTAATAAGAGTTTGACACCTACAAGTAGGGATGGACAAATATTGAATGCAGTTCCTGACATTAAGAAACAATGCGGTGTTTGGTTCACTTGAGCACTAGTGACAAGTATTTCCCTGTCTCCAGCTTCATTACAGCATTAAGGCTTTTAGGTGCGGTGCAAAGAAATAACTGTCCTGTCACAGAAGGATGCTGTGGCGCAAGCTGCCTGAGGAGGACAGAAGTTTTGTTTTGTTCCTGAAATCTTGGTGACAGCAAGTTGAGTGGCATGGCAGAAACCGGAGTAACACTACTTTGTATTGCATCCTCAGCCAGGAGGCTCAGAGCCCTAACGCTTGGGTTTGTAGGCTCGTAAGTGCCCCTCTGGTGAAAGAAGAGCACGCAGAAGAATGAGCAGTAACACCCTGAAGAGGTCAAGAGAAATCCTTCCTTCCAGGTGGAAAGCAGGGACCTGACAGAGTAACTCTGATCTTCACTTTGCTGCTGGCAGAACAGGGCTGCCCAAATCCAAAGCGTTTCAGCGGCAGTGCGGGCTGCAGGAGTGGCTGCTTGGGACAACATGGGGTCAGGTGCAACTTAGGGCCTGTAAACAAGAAACCTAAAAGTTTGCTTTTCTGACTGGGTGCTATGTGCAGCTCTCCAGACTGCTTCTGGACTTGCATAGAGTGCATTAGACCAGATCCAGGTCTGCCTCGACACCCCCTCTGCGGCAAATCTGTGAGCCCAGGTTGCAGTTATTGGAGCTTTTTTTTTTTCCTTTAGGTCATCCCACGTGCTGCGTTTTCTGTACGGTTCTTCCTGATGTCTAAAAGTGTTTCAGTAAATCAGTTAGTACCTTTTGTGTTTGGCAACTTCAGGTGGTGAGAAGCCTAAAGACCTCCTGTCTCCTTCACTCCTCAAAATAATAATTGGATTTGAAAGAAAGTTAATATTGTTTCCTTTCCTTTATAACTATCCATTGTATCTACCTTATAATCCAATAATTCACCTTCTGCTTACATTCAGGTTAGTGGCAGCTCTTAGCTGGAATTTTTGGGCCACCTGTAATGCAGTAATAAATTGCTGATTATCAAAGGAGTAATAGCACTTTTATAGACTCCCACACAAATTGAATCTAGATTAAGGTATCTGAGAAAGAAAATGAAGACTAGAGCACCAGTTGGTCTTTAAACAGCATGGTATTAAACAACAAAATGAAACCCACCCGGCATCCAATTACTGCAAAAATAAATAAAAATAAGAGACAGCTGAGTACTTAATATGATAAAAGTGATGAAATGGGCATCTGGAAAAAAAGCTAGTTTTACAGCTCATGACTTTCTAAAATAGTTGGAAGAGAGAGGCAGTGAGTGAGGAGCGCAGTTGTCTTAATGGTTGTGGGACAACATGGAAAGTTGCCTTTTGTTTCCGCTGCTTCTCCTTTATGGAGACTTCTGTCCATCCATTTACTACTACACTGTCCACCAGTAAAATGAATCTGGTGGCACTGAGCTCCTCTGCCACACAAGCAAGAATGAACTGGTGGGTAGAGTACTTGGAGATTTTCTCAGTTGTTCCTTCCAAATGAAGAGCCATGTTGCATTTGTAGTTCCAGGTCCTCAGGTGGTTCTTCCTGGGTGTCTCGGGAGAGGAATGCTGCAACCTGAGGACCTCTGTAGGTGCCTCGTTGGTAGACATCCCCAGCTGTCGTTTTAAAATAACCCTGGGGTTCACGTAGTTTTGGTGGAGTGTTTCACTGAAGTTAGGGATCCAACTGGAAATTAGTGTATTTGCATTGCAAAAGGGGGTGGAAGAGACATTTAACTCCATTTTTAAAAAATACAAAAAAGATCTAAAAATACAAAATACAAAAAATACCCCAAAAAATCTAAAAAAGCTAGACTATAAAAAGTACAAATGCTGGCATTACTGTACTCCAAGGAAATAATAATTAGCGTATTGCCTGAGCGTTTGCCATCGCTCTTGGAAGCAGGCAGTCGCCTGGCAGCTGAACTACGTGCCACAGCTACTCCCTTCTGCTCTGCTTACAGCACTCACAGAAACTGCACAGTGTTACAGACCGGATGCCTGTCTTGATCTTTTTTTTAAATGGCCTATAATCTTCTCTGCTATTTAACTTTGGCAAGAAAATGGTGACAGCAATTGCTGGATGTGATCCTCTGATGCGTAGATACTGCTAACTCCACCACAAATCACAAGACTTTCTTTTGTTCATTGGTATAAAGGGCATATTTCTGCCTTGGAGGTAGAGTGCTATCAAGGACCCTTTTTGCTATGTTACGCATGAAAAATGCATCTAACTGAATAGTGGTGCAAAATCAGAGTTTGTTTTGCGGCCATTGAGCACTGCCATTTAGGACCTTTCCCAGGCATCTTCTGCCGTGTGACCTCAGCCCTCCTCTTCATTCCAGGAAAAAGTAGAAAATCGATCTGCAAAAATCATGCTAGGCTTTGCATTATTTCTGTTAGAAAGATTTGTCAAAAAAGATTTTTTTTAAATGGAGGTTGGAATTAGTTTTGGAAGCCCTCTCTTTTGCTTCTGACTTGCCACAGAAAAGCCCTAGCTCTTGGTTGTGTATCTGTTCTGTCTGGAAGAGCAGAACGAGGCGCTCCGTTATTTATATCCCCTAACCTCAGACACGTAGCCTGCTGTTCCCGGCAGGTTGCGTAAGAGAACCATATATGAATCAATAAAGAAATGCTCCCAGGTTGCTTTGGGCCCAGGTAAGGCTTGGGCAGAGGAGAGCTGGCCCAGCCCCATTTTAGGCTAGGGGCAGGCCCTGCCTTCTCCTGCCTGCAGCTGAAGTCCGTTGCAGCTGTTGTCTAGGATACGGGCAGATTTAGTCCTCTTCAGCTCATGTCGTAAATGCAGAAAGGAGGGATGGTTGCGGCTGAAGCATTACTGTAACACAGAGTTCGTGTGTGTTGTTTAGCGAGTCACTTAACGAGTCAGAGGCTGCCTTTACCTCACGGGCTGCTGGGAAGATGCACGTATTCAGGAGGCACTCTGAAAATACAGTGACAGAGACTATAAAAGGTATGGGAGGGAAAGAGAGACATTATACTGACCTTTGCATCCTCCAGCTAGACTATAACGCTTTGTTGTGTTGTGTCTTAGTGTCACAGGACTGAGGGTGGGATAAATCTTGCAGTTAATTTGCTTACTTCACTCAAGTTTCAAGCTTGCTCTTCAAGCTTCACCTCCTGGATAGTCTTAGGGACCACAGAAGCTGCAGACCGTCTCCACGCGCAGCCGATGCAGGGCCGCAGGACGCAGGGAGTTGGCTGTGTGGTCCCCYAGGATGATCCATCACTGTGAGAAATAGAAAAGCCCTGCAGTCCTGTGTGCTGTGCTGTCATCAGGCAGCTTTCTCTGGCCGCGAGCGCACAGGCGGCATGTGAGCAATAGGAAGGTCCGTGCTTCCCTGCTCGTGTCCTCTCGGGTTTTGCTGTTAGACAGTCGCACCCAGCATTCGCCGCTGGCTTCTGTCAGGGTGGGTCGTGGGGACTCTGCTATAAGACGCTTTCCCTGGGAAAGCTCTCAACCAAGAAGATGCCATCTCCTCAGAAAACTACCCAAGAGGTGCTGCTACAGGTGATTTGATTTCTCCATGACAGGAGATGAGGCCATGAGACCTTTTCCAAAAGTTTGCCTGTTCTGGCTAGATACATAGGTGCTTATGCAAGTCAGCCTTTCCCTCTCTTCAATCCAGTCATTTCCCAAGGAATACAAAATAAACTTGAGAGCAAAGCAATTATCCAGTGTCCCTAGAAAGCAGTGCCTTGCCTGTCAAAAATGCACATTCAGGAAGGATCTGGTAATGCTTCGTCCCTCTGAGCTCCATGACTTTAATCAGCTTTCTGCACAGAAGAAACCTCAAGAAAACTTTGTGTTTGTATTATTTTGCTGCATTGCTCTAAGRAGTAGCAGAAAGCAAGAGCAAACAACAAATCCCCAATAATCACAGCTCATAAATTTTTCATCATATTTATGGCCCTTAGGTAGACACTGGCTTCAGTCCACCAAGGGAGGTATGTGACAGCTTCTAGGCACAAATTGCTGCCCTCCATGTGGCCTACAAATTACTGTGTACACCATCTAATACTCTGTTGATGGGCCGGGCTGCTTAACAGGAAAGAGCTCTTGACTGAGAACAGGCATTTTTCCCTTTCAGAGCAGATCTGTTTTCTCATCACCGTGTTTCGTATTAATTCAGCGATAGACGGTTTGCCACGCCAGCGTCATTTTCCCTAGCTGTTTAAATAACCATGCTCTGAACAGGAGCTGCAGAATATCTCATTAKCCTGCTCCAGAGGTAGGAGAGGAGGGGTAGCTACGAAGAAAAACATCTGTTCCCGAGCACGTCGTAAGTGAGGTTATACTGCCAACTGCAGTCGATATCCCTGTAGCAGCCAAAGAAGGGAAAGGGAATGAGAGGAAAGAAAAATCAAGATGGGAAAATATTACTGACTTCTTCTGCAGCAATTGAACCTGAGTTTAATATTCTTCTGCTTTAAAATATTCAGGAGCTACTGCTTGCTGGTCCATTTGCAAAGGTGGATGAAAGATCCTGTCTATTATCTCTGGAGCATGTATAAAAGCAGGAAGAGCTAATGCTGGCGGAGTCTCTGCTGACGGGCCCTGTGCCTCGGAAAGGATCCCAGTTAACTCGCAGATGCAGGAAGGAAGGAAGTTTGCTTTGAAATTGTATGAAAGCAGGATCTGAGGCAGGTTTGCCTGCTATGCCGAGGCCAAAATGACCTCCTGAGCTGCGTAGGTAACTGAAGTTTAGGGAGGAAACTGAGGAGGAAAAATAACTAACAAAGGCACCGTAGCTGTGGATCTGCTGTTCTTGGTTAATACAGTTGGGGCAGCTGGGTTTTGTTCTTCACCCTGCTGTTGACTCTGTCTGTCATGATCTAGTTGTCTAGGCTGAGAGATGTAAAAGTAGCAGTTCTGAGAGGACTTGGAATAACATTGACTGCATAGGACTGTCACTGGCTGACACTGCTGAGGTGTCTCCAGTGAGAACCAGAAAATCCTGAGGCACAGAAAATGAACAGGCACATCTGAAATCTTTGGCTTTAGCTTTTTTTTTTGTTTTTCATTTCTCACAGTTGTCGCGGAGGTACAGGCATGGCCTTAACCTGCATGTTATGAAAATGCAATCTGAAGTGCTTGAATATGACAGATACCAGTTCTTTCCACCCCCTCTACATATATCATGTTTTTACAATTGGCAGAGCATTACCCACTACATGCTGTGTCTTGCTTTCTGGAAGCTAGCGCCACAGGAGAGTCTGAAAACGGCTTTCTTGTAATGGGACTGTCTTCTCTCCACTAAGGTTACATTGATTTTTCTATCATTTTCAGCCTGAGTTATAGGACATTTCACTCCTGCCACTCCAGCATCTGGAAAGGTAAAGCAGTCTGCCTGTGGTATCACAATACCTATTGCAGTCTGGCTCGAGGTAGTTGAAAATAGTATTTCAAAGGTGCTCTAAGGATGAGTTTCTTTCAGCTGTCTCCGTAAAAAGATACACACACCAAGCCCCTTTCATCTCAGAGCTGTACAGCCCAAAGGCAGCGCAGGCCTGAGGGTGATGTCAGACTGCCAGTGAAGGCAGAGAACAAACCTACCCAAAAAACACAAGCTTGGGGAAAAATCTGCCATGATGCCTTATATACTTTTTTAACATAAGCAAACCTCATGTCATGAGGTGCATTATGTTTTGGCTGCTAATTTCTTAAAACAGTGCCAAACACAGTGAGGGCGAGGGGGAGCAGAGGAGAAGTTAACTGGGGTTCAAACCAAAAAAGTATAAAATTAAATAATTTATGGAAAGACAGAATCTTGTGTTTTGGGGTCAGTAGTTCAGCCCCAGCATGGTGTAACAGCTACCATGGGTCATCTACTTGCTCTTTAAAGGCCTGAATACTGGGCACGTGGTTATCTTTGTGCATCTCGGAGGGGAAGGAAGAGGTTTTCTAGGTGCCTTTTCTCTCCATCCCAGAGGCAGACTCTGCAGAGAGCCCCAGGATGGTTCGAGGGCTGGTCGTCGTTGGAGGATCCTCTCCAGAGCGAGCAAGGACAAGGGTAGGCCCTGTTGCTCCTGCTCTCGACTTGCTCTGCCACCAAAGCGAGCATCCTCGAAGCCCTCCCCAGCTGGCTTCTCTGACTTCATTTAGTTAGTATCTTTAGCAGTAATTAATTGGGAGATGTCTTCTGGTGGTAAGAGAGGAAGCTGGCTATGTGTTTAGTTTGTATAGCTGAAGGATTCAGGGGTGAGTGAGGGTGCTTTTTTAAATTAATATTAAGCAGGTCCATAACATCAGTGTTTTCATAACACAACACCTGTTAGAGTATTTAAGATGGAAAGTCTTGCATCAAATGAAACAGGCTTCTTTCAGAAATGAGTTGTTTTAAAGCTTTCAGAAGACTCCTGAGACGCCAGCCCGGAGTTCTGCCCCTTTAATAAATGAGAGACCAAACTTTGTTTAATACTGTCTATTTTGGGGAAGATGCTCATGGCAGATGCTGTTTATTGAAACAAAAGCTTGATGGGTTTTGCTAATGATGGTGTATCCTAGAAAATATTTATGTTCTGGGAATACTCTGTGTTGTGATCTTTTGGTATGAGTTTTTATTGATGGAGTCTAGTACACTGTTATGGCAAATTTATTCCTTCTTTTGAGTTATATATATTAAACCTTTTCTCCGTCATTAGTTTTCCTGTCTTCAAAATGAGAATCAGCATTGCAGGATATTATGATATGGGGGGAAAGATGAATCGTTACTCTTTAGAAAGGTAATTAACCTCCAAAGGCAGCTGCCAGAGAGCCATTATAACATCAGCCGTACTCTGTTTAGGTTTTAGTCTTCCTCTGTCCTCCTCCAGCTCCCTGAGGTGTGCTGTTTATCAGAGCCGTGCAGCGAGCGCAGGAAGATAGATACCTTCAGCGCAACCCCTGGGAGCAGCAGGATTTCAAATCTCCAGCTTTCACCGGAATAACACTCTGAGCTTTTCCGTCTCCTGACGAGGATGCGCAGCCGGGCTGCGACCTTGGCAGGGCTCACAGCAGGCGCTGGCAACCTCCAGCGATGCTGATAAATTGTGCTCGCTCAGTGCAGGGTGTGTTGCTTGTTAATTCAAGCCTCAGTAAAGGGAATGGAAGAATACCCCATAGGAGAGGTACCTTAGGCAGGTACGACCTGCCTGTTTGGGTCAGGGAAAGGCAGCTTTACAGAAAGTATATTCAGTTTGTGGGAGAGAGAAGAAGAAAGAGCAGGCAGATATGGAGAGAGAGCATCTCTCTTACTGGCAATTCAAGTTTGAGTCCTGGTATGAGTGTACTGTAGTGTTGATGGAGAAATATTCAGCCTGTCTACAGGCAGTTGTTTGCTAGTAAACAAGAAACATGGTTCCAAACAGAGATGATTAACAGCAACAGAAGAATTTAGGAACTGGGCAGAAAGCTTTATTCTGCCTTGATCACAACTACCCATTATGTCAGTAGGTTCCGATTTTTCAGACTAATGGTAGGTGTACGCTTCATACAAGCATGCAACTGCGCGCTGATCTCACCCTCGAGGGACTGTGGATTTATCTCTAATGCTGTTAGATTTATTTACAAAAGATAGAGTACATTTATAAATGATCTATTGTTTGGAACAGAATGAAACCTGGTCCCAATGGATAAGGCAAAATGGAAAGGAGATTTTTAAGGCTTTCCCCTTCCAAATCAAGTGGCTGTTTGCTGCTAATTGAGACCATTGATGAGTTTCTGTCTGCGTACATGGGAAAAAGAAAACACAGGATTTCATACAGAATGCCCTAAAATAGCATGTGCTTTCTTGCAGTGCTGCTGGAGTGCTGAACTCTTGTCTACAAAAAATAGCGATATCAATTATTTGTGGTCTTTGTTGTTGTTGTTGTTCTAATGCATGTTTTCCCATGATGACAGTTTGGGTCTCTGTCATCCTTCAGTGACCAAGCTGTAGTTTAGCTAGTTTAGCTTTTCTGGCAGAAAAGCAGGAAAGACAGTGGAGATGATCGAGAGACATCTCGGGTGGGAAAGAGCCTGCTGTGCTTGCTGGATATCTGATTGGCAATTGGTACCCGTCCCTAAGTCTTGCTAGATCTTTCTCTGTGTCATTGCCTGAACAGGTTTGCACACACGATCTCTAATCCTGGAGAGAATACCCTTGCTAGTTCAGGGCAGATTTTGAGAAAGTTTCAGGGCTTTCCTCCCTCCTCTTAAGTGTCTGTTGCAGCGTCCAGAGGTGGTCCCACAGCTGTACATCCCTTTGCCTTCCCCAGCCACTGTGTGGCTGGATCTGTGTGCCTGAGGGCACACGAATCTCTGCTTGCAGAAAAAGTAACAGCGTTCTTTTAAAAGAACTCCCGATCATGCAAGATGCACATTACTTTCAGCAGACAGTGAGCTCTCTTTTTAAAACCGGCACTTCTAGTAGGACATCCAAATATCACACTGAGAGAATTAAATTAAAATTAGTATCCAGAGATTAGGAATGCACCTCAACAGTACTTGAAGCTTCCAGGTACGGGCAATTGTTGCATGAAAGTAACTGTTTCTAAAAGTAGAATTAACCTACTCTGTTAGTGCTTTTTATTTTGTTAGTGCTTTTTATTTTACTATTTATAATGCATTAAAACCTTAGAAGATGTGTCTCTTGAAGTGCAATGCTCATTTGGAAGCACGGGGTAAAGCCTCCCAGAGTCAATGGGAGTTGTTGCACTGATCTTGGCAGACTTTGGGCAGCCGTAGGCAGAGGAGACTGCCTTCCTTTCCAGAGTGCTTAACAAGCTGCGCCCATCTTCTGTGTCACAGGGAGGCTAAATTCATGCTGTCTCTCCTTCAGGTTCTTGTTCTACTCCAGACAGGAAGGAGATTTCGTATGTTCGTCTTTACATTCCTGTGCAATCCTTGCCTGGTAGCAATGCTTTATAAACAATCTGCCTTTGCTAGAGAAGCGGCTTCTGAGAGCTTTGACTCTGAGAGGTTTTTGCAGAGGAGGTGTTGCCTCCCAACAACAGCATTGTATCTCCCGGCAAATGACACTAGTAAAGGAATTGTGAATTTGTGGGGGTTTGTTTCGCTTTGCTACCTCTGCTGCTTGAAGTGTTCTCAGGAAGGTCAACTGACCTTTATCGAGCACGCGCCGTTGGCAAGATGGTATCCATAACAAATGTACTTCATGCAGCCAGTGCTCCAGCGCGAGTGCTTTAACATCTGACCCCGTCAGTACAAACAGTGTAATACAGAAAAGATACTTGACTCCTTTTCCTTAAGGAGAGCAGCTTCCAACTGGTGTGCCAGAGAGTATGTAAAATCATATACTTGCAATTTAGCTAGGTAAATACCAAAAGAATAACGGACTCAACCCTTTGTTTAGTTGAACACGAAAGGTCTTGCTGCTTGTTTTTTTCCCACTGTACCTGTGACCTGCACTGCTGTCTGGGTGGACGCAAAGGTCACTAATGTCCTGGTATTGTCTAGGTTCATTATGATCTCGCTCGCCCTGGCCTCTGGATGAGAAGTACCTCCAGTAAGTCATAAAGGTCTAGAATAGTAAAACTGAGGTCAAAATCAGGCTTCAGGCAGGTAGCATATACAGATATGATGATAACATCCAGTATCATGCTTCATGTTAACCAGTGACTTTTCTTTTTTAATAACACCTACCCTGTGGTTCATGACGGAAGTTATTTCCCTGTTAATTACTGATAAAATTTCCAAAGCGGTGTGTAATCATTACACCCTGTGATGAGAACTGACTGAAATAGGGCAATATGCTAGTCCAGGCCTTGAGGGAATACAGAGAGGCTCAGGTGCTGCATTACTACACTTGTGGTTTTTAGTCCAGTCCTCCGTCCTTTTCCCAAGCTGATGAAAACGGGCCATATTAAGCCAAGTATAACACAAGCATGCACGTTATTGAAGTAACCCGTTGTCCACCTTAGCCAGGGATCTTGCCGCTGCTGCACTTGCCCTAGGACTGTGCTTTCGGGGCAGCCATGTCAGCCAGGCCGGCTGAGCGCGCCCTGTGCACCGGGAGAGCAGCGCTGGGAGATCCCCGCTCTTCCCTCTGCTCAAGAGCAGGCAAACGGCGACCTCCCCTGCCAGCGGGGAAAGGCTCACACACCAACCCGCGGCAGCAGCGCTCACTCAGTAATTGCTTTGTAATTTTTAAGTTTGCACAGTGTAATAAATGTGGCATTTCACTCTCTTAATGATAGCGTGGCTTTCTGCTCAGTAGGAGGTACGCTTATTGTGCGCTCGCTGAGGTTATGTTTGATTGTCTCCTTGGGGAGAAACACTTGAAGTTTTGAGATGGCTTCTGTTTTAGTGTCTTTTAACACCTTTTAAAAGAATTACCTCTCTCTTCGAATATTGAAACTTAAACCTTACAATGTGTCATCTATACAGAGAGCCCAGCCATACGCACTTAAGCGTCTCTATTTTCCCATTGTTACGGTACGTACAAATGTACTTCTGTTTCATGCCATATTCATAACTGAAATTAAATGAACTTCAGCTTTTTCTCTTGCACATTGTTGCTGAGTTTAATGGCAGAAGGCAAGAGTGATCTGCATCGATTGTTTGGGATTCTGACTCCCCCTTCCCAGTCTCGCCTGGTGCAGCAACTGCCTGGGAGCTCTCCTGTGTCTCTGGGCCACGGGAGGTGACTCCACGCAGAGACCCTGACGGGTGATGTATACTTCAAATCACCTTGCTGGGGATTTTCACTTTCTTTGAAAACTAATACAGCATTGCCCCCTCTGTGCAGCAGGTGTTGTTAAGCTGCAATGCTTTTTATAAAGGTAGCTACAGTCTTAGGTTTTCACCCACACGCTGTTGTTATGCAGGTGTAACGCTGCTGAACGCCCTGCCCAGGAGAGAGACCAGTGCAGCCCATCGGCAGCGGTGGGCCCCATGGAAAGGGGGCTAGGAAGTGCAGCTGAACCTAGGGCTTTGAAGAAGAGTCACTTCTGATTTCCTCACCCAGAGCACTGCTGAGAGTGTTCTTGAAGCCTCATCCTGCAGACAAATAAACCGAGGCCAAATGCTTTAGGCAAGACACAGAAATAAACAACTGAGGTTAAAACTTAGTAGGAGACCAACACTTCTCTGGCTAGGCTCCAAGGGCTAGCAAGAGGCATGTTTTCAAACAAGGATTATGTTGGCATCACAAATTTGTGACTTTTTTTCTTTTTGTATGAGGTCTGCGGAGACAGCCATTTTGACTAACATAGGAGAAGGATAAAACTAGACAAATTGTGCAGTTACAGCAGTAACTAATCAAAGAAATGGGGCATCTAGAATTCAACAAAGAAAAAGATCACAGTAAATAGGTCTGGAAGGGACCTTCAGAGGTCACCTGGCCCGTGTCCCTGCCCTGGTGGTTACATGTGTGTGGTATCTAGCTTACTTCAGCTGTTAAAAGAGACTTCCATTTCAAAATCCTGCTCAAATAACTGCACTTTCAGACGGTTTGGATCCAAACCAGATGTGCCAAGTGCTACTTACGTTTTGATAGGCCAAGTCGAGGCCTGAAACTCAAACACTGCAGATTTCAAAGGCATCTTCCTGTCTGGGTCATTTGTTTGTTGTCTGCTTTAAGCCATTTGATTTCTATTAGATGGGAGCAGGCATGACCTGTGCTCTGAGCCAACTGGCCGTCATGCTGTTATATTAGCGGAACACCAAATGTAATATGATATATCCCACCGAGTCGCCACACAGCGTCTAGTTAGTTGAAAGAGCTTGCCTGCATTCACCTGAGGAGGACTAGCTGGACGCGCTCTGATCTTCTGAGCGGCACTCGTCGCTGCAGGATCAGCCGTCTGCCTGTCTCTTAAAGTACAAGCTACCACCTCTCCTTGCTATCGGCAGCCTGGTGTTAGAGTTTGCGGGTCTGTGAACTTGATTCTCTGCTTGGTGTTGCTTCTCCCCCTCAGCAGCGCTGCTGGGGTTTGGGTGTGTCAGGGGAGACCCTTGCGGGGTCCCTTGCGACCTGGTGTCGGGGATTCCCTTGCGGGAGGCCCATTGATGGGTCTTTCTGCGTGGGAGCTGGGTGGCTTCTCGCGTGAGGGCTCAATAACCCTCTTGGTAGTGATCTTATACTGGCTTCCACTCACTGCGTGCCAGTAGCATTGTTGTTTTGTATAATTTTAAGGACAGCTCGGCTTTCAGATACTTCCTCTGATGGACAGAGGATACACAAGAAAAGCAACACGGAAATGATCATTTGGAAGAGTTTTTCGTACTCGTAAAACGGTGGGCTTTTATTCCCRGGTTACTAAATCAGTGCCCATCCTGATTTCCACATTCGAACTATACTTGCACAGTTCTTATCAACTGCTGAATTATAAGAGCCTATTTTTTCCTCTGCACCTCAGATTTAGATAAATGCAAAATCAGAAGTTACTTGAACTCATTTGAGTTGAAATAAAAGAATGATGAGAGACAAACTTTAGGAGATGGAAGTATTTTAGGGTGTTATCATATATTGCCTGAGCACTTAGATTCCAAGGTGATACATGCCTAAAAATGCCAAAGATATATATATATATGACATTATCTCACCCTCTAAATGCTTGGTAAAATTACAAGAAAAACAACCGAAACAATAGAAAAAAGTGGTGGTTCTTTTTATAGCTGAACTTGTGACAGTTACTCTTAAGAGAGCCTGTCACATTTTTTGATAAAAGGTCCATCTCCAGTTTTAAACGGGAGGTATCTATGCTGAAGCATACATTCAAAAGCACTTTCTATAAACAGTCTCTCAGGAGCCTTTAGCTCCCTGCTAATGTTAAAAAAAAAAAAAAAAAAAACCCAACTCCTGAGTCGAGCCGTCCTTGTTCAAGGAGGTAGGCAGGAGCTTGGCGGCGGCTGCACGGCAGCACGCACGGCTCTGAGCCGGGCTCCGCGCTGCTCGCGCCAGTGGCGAGCCGCTGCCGTTCACCCCATGTGGTGCAGGGTCAGGCCGGTTCGTTCTCGCACCCAGGGGAGCGCAGAGCCGTTCTGCACGGGCTCGAGGGAGTCAGGCTCCGATTCCTCTCCTCTCCTTGAAAATCTGGGGCGGCTTGGGAAGTAAATGAAGCCGCGCTCTGCTCTCGCAAGCATTTCTCTTTTAGTGGTATGTCAAATAAATTTATGTGACTTGGAAGAAAAAGCAGCACGGATTTAGGCCAGCTCCTCAGCAGGTGTAAAGCGGTGTAATGCGTCGCGCTCGCGGGGACGGTGCCTGCTCGCCCTGCGCAGGAGCCTCTCCGAGGGTCTGCTGGGAGCAGACAGGCGCCTGCTCCACCGCCTCCTGCAGCAGCAGCAACAGGATTCTGGATGAGAGAAAAGCCTGCAATGAGCCCATTCCCAACACGGCTCTCCTCCCTCTTCCAACCCCACCCCTCCTTTTAGCGTCGAATGTTTTCGGGAATACTTGATCACGGAAAATGCCTTTTGGTCAGTGGTGAAACGCCCTGAATTCAGCTGAAGCACCCTGCTTTCTCACACCCCCCACCGTGCGCACACTGGGTCTGGTAGAGGTTGATTAAAAAAAAAAAAATCCAGTTCCCCCCAGGTTGAATTTATTAAATCATTGAAGCAGGAGGGAATTAAAAAGCCCTGCATCGTGCTGGATGCTTTTCTGCAGTGGGAGATCTCCGGGTCTGCAGCAGGGGGAGGCAGAGTGATGGCTGGGGGGTGGTCGGGGCACGCGGACGCCCTGGTGCAGGCTGCGGGGTGGGAGGAGCAGCGGTGACTAGCAAGAGCCTCTCCTCTGAGACAGACAGACTTTAAAGCATTTTTCTGCAAGGGGATGCCTAGTATAGACTTTAAAAAAAAAAATCCCACACACAACAAGGCCTGCTGCAGTGGTGAACTCAATACTGCCACCCAGAGTACCTTTTTGCATAATATATGATGGTCTGTGCAGATCTGGAGACCAGGGAGATTAAAGCAGATGATCTTCCTGCATGTAAAGCAGCCAGAGACAGCATGATGGATCATTACTGAATACGTTTCTGGCCATGTGTAATTGTGTTCTGATCTTCCTTGCTGAAGCACTATCACCATCTCTCTGCCCAACTATATTACTTAACTCATAAGAGCCAAAAATATTCTTTACTTCTCTGTATTTTGTCCATAGCTCGTCTTGGGGTCGCTTGCATTACTGTAGCTGCTCCTGACAGCTACAGGGAAATGTTAAAATGGCATAAAAGCATCCTGCCGGGCACCAGCAAGGTGAAGGAGGTAATTGGCTGCGTGGAGGGCCTGGAAAAGGAGTGGTTGCTAGATGGTGAGGGATGTGTGGCTTGTTCCTCCTTAACCCTTCGTGGGCACTCCTGCCTTGCCAGAGGTAGCGGCAGAGCGGGGGGTTCTGGTGTCGCTCCCCGCTCATTTCGGTGCGGCCTCCTATCAGCCAAATCCCGCGAGTGCCTTGTGCGGCGTGCTCACCGCGGAGGGCTTGGGTAAGGGCCTTGCACGCCTGCGCCGGGCCGGGGCGGCTGCTTCATACAGCCTGCGCTGCGGCCCCYGCCTGCGCCCGGCCTTCGCTGCGCCTGGCAGCGCAGAGCGTCAAGGGGCTCCTGAGCACCTGCGCGAGAAATGCGGAACTGCCYGAAAATGTCCCTTCCCTCCCCCAGCTCCATAAAGAAAAACTGGGAATTTGAAGAAAGATTTAAATCAAACTTTTATGTTGAGATTTTTTTTCTCAGAATAAATAGTGAAAGGGTTTTTGAAGTAAGGTTTAAAATGGTGATATTACTGCTTCACTTAAATCCCAGAGGCATTTCAACAGAGTCTTTATTTCAACACTTATCATACTGGCAATTACTCTTGATATATGTAACTACAGATATATCCACAAACACAGTCCTCAATTTAAATCCAGCATTACTGTTGGTCCTTAATATCGTGCTGTGTTAGTCGGGTTGTAATGAACAAATACACATACACGCACGCACACACACACACCATATTTGCTTTCCAAGCCTTTTCTCCAGAAATGTGTGGGGTTTTTTTCTACATTATGACGTTAATTCTCTATTTACATACTTTTACTGAGCCCTGTGGATATAACCTTCAAGAATATTGATGCTTTCTATTTTCAACATTTTAATTTTTATCCTTAAAAAGAGACATCAACAGGCAAAAAGTGCACTTTAATGCCTTCTTATGCAGCTCAGCTCCATCTCTAACACTAGGAATATTTGTCATTTATTCAAAACTAAAGAATTTATGCTATAAATACACCTTATGGTACTTCCTATGTGATAAATAAATGATACAAATAATATATTTTTCACTCTTAAAGAGGTAAATATGGTTTAGTTTGGATCAGCATGTAACTAGTAAATGTATGTGATTTCTTTTTTTTCAGTGCTTCCATTTTATCTTTAAGATGTCTGGAATTTTCTCCTGTCTCATTCTAAATTGCTTAGAAACCACTGCAAAATGACAGGTTAATAGAAAGCAACTAGTTACTTCTAGGGAGAAAAAGGTCAGTTCCTGACCACAAAGTACTTGGTTGTTGTATGAGTCGCAGAGACGGCTATCCTTTGGCTTGGCTCGTGTTTCAGCTCCCATGTGAGCTCTTCAGCAAGGTGTACAGAAGTCCTCAGCTGCACTGCCATTCCTTCCCAGAGTCACAAGAAATTTCAGGGCATAAATCACTGCTGCACTGAGCAGTGGCCTGGCTGTGTGGCTTTGCCTCTGCTCGTCTTGAAGCTGGGGCCCTGGGGAATACCTGCCGGCAGTTTTCCATGGGATAGGGTTTCCGCCGTTGCTCTCTGGATTGCACCTGTGTCAGCTCCAGCCTTTGGCATGTCAGGAGAAGCCGCCCTCCGTTCCTGCGCTACAGCTGCGCATCGGTTATTTGCTGTGCATTGGTCTGAGCTACCTCCTTAGAGCTCTGAAATCAAGCACTTGTGGTAGTTGTTCGTTTTGAATCCATTGCTCCTCACCTAAGAGGCTCCCGTGACGGAGCTGCCTGCGGTGGCTAGAAGGGGCTGCATGGGACTGAGAGGTCCGGTGTTCCCGCGCGCAGCCCGATCTGTGAGGGCTTGCCCAGGATTGGGTCTGCAGTCTAGTCTAAAGCCCATCTAAACCTGAGTCTTACCTAAAGTACATGAATCTACATAGCTTCCCTGCAGTTGCAGKTGCAGTTGGTTTCATGCCTCTGGGTGACTAATAAGGAAGAGCAGCTTCTCCTTCAGCACTTCTGCTGTCAGGTCTGCAGCWGAAGGACGCTGGGGAGGGGGGAAGCTAAAAGTAGCAGATTGCAGATCAGGGCTTCAAAGAAATGCGGAGACCTCAAATGCACCAGGAGACAACAAAGCCTAAGGGGGGGATCCATAACCACCGTGACGATGTCTAGGCTGAGGGAACAGGAGAAACGTATGGAGAGGGTGTGCACTTTCCTGGGAGAGGGGTCAGGACAGAAGGGTGACTTTGTGGTTCCCTCGTCATACCTCCTCCTTTAACCCTGCTGCTTGCATGTTCCCCCTGCATCGCATTACAATGGCCTGAAAGCTATTTGAACTTCAATTGGTTGTGGAAACTTCAGACATGGSGAAAAAAGGAAGCGTGAACTTGTGCAATTTGGAGATGTCCATGCTTCTCCAACCCTGTAGTCTTTTTCTTGTTCTGCTGAGAGCATCCCAGCTGATTAAACTAAAAGCTGTCCTGACTCTGTATGCTGGTGGATTGCAGGCAGAGAATATGCTATAAAGCCTCTATGTATTGATCTATCAATGTGATATTGTGCCTTAGGCAGGCTGTTGCATTTCATAGAGATGCAGAAGGAAGTCTAGTGCTAGTGACTGAAGGCTGCTCTTTGATGCCCTCTAATTTCAGACAACAGTTAAAATTGCATCTACGTTGGTGAGAGCCGGGAGAACACCAGGCAGAGCTTGTTATGCAGAAATGGTGGAAGAAAAGTGTAGGACTCYAAACCAAGCTCAAAGTGGAGATGAGACCATCTTGGGGTCCCTCATTTGACTGCAGAGGTTTGATCTTAGAGTATTCTCTGTGCCAGCATGTGTTCTCTGAAGTTTTCCATTAGCAACACTTAAGCTAAATTGAGATTTCTGTCTGTTTCTTAAACTGGAGGGATTTCTGTGAAAATTACTGGTTTAATACAGGAAAATGACAACAGAGATACATTAGAGTTTTTAACTAAGGGTTATGGATTGCCCAAATTGCTATTTCCTTCAGAAATGACAGTGTCTACAAGAAACAGCAGTCTGTCACAGCTTTTAGATGACTGACTTCCTTGTTTAATGGAAGTTGACAATAAGACTCTTCTTGTTGCAGATGTGTTCACCTGTAATTGTTATAGATAAGTCATAAGAAAGTATTTCTGGCAACACATAAATCTTAGTCAGATGGGAATAAATTGTTATCTGAAAGCTAGACATGATTTCCAGTTTCATTGAAACTGGAAATCTCCAATTGAACTTCCCAGCTGAGAGGTTTTCAGGCCCCTAAAATGATTCCCTTGGGGTTTGAGGGTTTTTCATTGTTTTTCTCTTTCTTCTTCTCTGTAAGTCATCTGAGCTCTTAGGCATAGTCCATTTTTCCCCTAGAGATGTTTTAAGACAATGCACTGAGGAATTAGCTCAAGCAAGTCATCCCTGAGCACAACCAAAAAGCCTTGAAAGTGATGAAATGGGTCTGTGTCATCTGTGAATGCATTGATATTCATCCCTATTATCCTTCACATTTTCAATTCAAGCAGCACATAATTTATCAGCTCTGTTGTCAAATGCTGCATGTAATTGTGTTTAGCAGAAAGCTTGGTGGGAGGGAGTGGAGAATAACGGGAGGGGAGATAACCATTCACTTCTTCCCAGGAGAAGTGCTGAGCAACGCTTGCTTTGAAGTTGGTGGCCGTTTACTCTTTTCAAGTGCTCCCATGGCACCATGTTGTAAAAGCAGAGCAGTGTATCAGAAGTAAGAATGTAGTTCAGCAGGGGTGACACAGGTAAACGTCTTACTGGAACAATGCAGAGCACGAAACTGGAAACATTTGAGGGTTTGCCAAGTTAAACAGTTGCATGGCAACCCTGCTGCTCATTGCCATCGCTGCAAAATTAAGTCACTTGGATATAGGATGTCAATGCACTGCAGTGGTCTCCTCCCAGCATCAGTATTACTCCACTTCTGAGATGTTTGGCCCTTTCAGCTCCTTTCAAGAGGTCATTAATGTGCCATGGCGAACACATGGCACCTCCTGGACAGGGCATGTCAGCTACAAATGGTGTTGGGAAAAAGCTACTGATGTGCTTTAACCCCTGTAAGTGAGTGTGGAGTTGTCTGTGTTCCCTGCCTGTTCTGCATTCAACAGCCATGGCGTTATCAGTAGAAGACCTGCTAATCCAATACCTGATATGTGCTTCACACCACTGCTAATCGAGCTGAAACCTTTCTTGTCAGCCCCGCTATTATTGAAGGTACAGAGGAACACACCTGTGAGCTGTGGCTACGCAGAAATGGGAAGGGTCAGCCTGTGCCTGGGTAAGGGGCTCCATTTCCTTCCCTGCAGGAAGGCTGTTGTGCTCTGTGTGATAGCTGGTAGTCCTGGGACTCCTTCCTTTCTGATACTGACTTTTACATAGAATCACTGAGACCTGATTGACTTCTACTACAAGAGCAGTTCAGTATGTTGGAAGGTTTTTCTTGCCTATGCTTTGTCAAAGAAAACCAGGTGGATTCTCAGCCAGCTTCTTTGCATCTCTTAGGCCTAAACAAAGGATGCTGAAAACATCTAGATCTTCCCACTAGCTTCCTGCTAGCTATTTTCTGTCTTTCTGGAGGAGCTGCAACACCAGAGGCGTGTTGTGAAGTGACAGTCGCCTCGGTGGGTTTCACTGCTCTGGTAGACCTGACCAGGAGGTAGCACTTTGGTGACTCTGTTTTGCCTGTCTGGATAAGATCTGCGCTGAGGGAGTGCACTGCTGTTGTGTGGCTTGGAGCCCACAGTCCCGGGCAGGCTAAGCGCGATAGAGAAAGAAACCCTTTTTCTCTCCACGCCTACTGCTGTGATCAGGAATGGAGATCCAGGAGCTGCAAAGAGACAGTGTGTGTTCTGCCAAGCTGCTCAGCTCATGGGAAAATCACAAGTCGTGAACCAAAATTTTGGCACCTTAGGAACTTGCATTAAGCCTAGTCTTTCAGTGTGCTGTTTTTAAAGGGCAGAGTAGTTGTTTAGTTTGGTTTGGCTTCCCCAAGGAGAGAGCGCTGATGCTTCAGTACAGAAAGGCACTGGGGTATTGCTCCGTTGTCGGAAACTTGTAAGGCTTTGCCTCTTTCCCAGTTGACTGTTGAGTTTGTGCTGTGAACCTTAGTTGGCATTGCCTGCTTGAGTAGGACAAACCAGGACAACTAACGAGTTGGTCACAGGCACAGGAAGACTCGTTTGGATGAGAGAGATTGAAATGCCCCATCATGGTGAATCTAGCAGTAAGCACCAACTTGTACAAACTGCATAGCTCTTCCATGTGCTCCATCCACCAGCCTGGCAGGGACAAGCTTCTCCTGGCCCCCGTCTCCTGTCATGATGAGTCCTCGCACTGGGCACTGACCAGCCGTGGAGGAAAAGTCTCGTGCTGCAGCTCCCTGCTTCAGGAGGGAAAAAGGGAAAGAGGACGTGCTCCTCTCTGGGGTGCCAGACGTTCAGGGGCGATAACAGTGATGATACCTGTCCTGAGGAGGAACAGGGGATGTGGGGGATAACAGCAAAAAGGGGCTGCCAGACTGGTGGTTTGACGGGAGGCTGCGCCACTGTTTGAAGAGCTCGCACAGCGCCAGAATAGCAGCTTGTCCCCTGATAATAGATTAGCAGAAATTTCTATGCATCTCTAGCATATTAACAGCAGTTTGCCTCTGTTTTGTTACAGAAATAGATTAAGCTTTAGCTGTGCTGCCATCAGACAGATTTTCTTTGCTTTTTTTTTTTTAAACAATCATCAGACATTTGTAGGACAAAACTCATCAGTTTTGTCCTACAAGTAAGGTTTAAAAAAAACCTGAAGAGCTTGACTGAACAGGTGCTTTTCTTATGGATTCTGTAGCTGTTTAGTATTTTGCTGGTCTGTCTCTTTGGGTGCGCAGGGGAGAGGAAGCCGTTCTCTCCAGGCTGCATCAAGGCAAGCAGAGCTCAAGCAGCTGTGAGTGGAGAATGAGCTGCCACAGCAATGCTGCAATTTCTGGCTTGTGGAGCTCTGCTGCTTCTCTGTCCAAAATTGAAGGTGTACCTGGGTGCAGAGACCTCAGGCCATAGAAAATTTGTAACTGTTTGGGTTTTAGCCAGCTCTTCATTGGGGATTTTGTGGGTCTGTTTTTAATTCTTATTTCCATTTGAGGTGTAGGAATGATGCAGGTCACACAGTCCTGGAAATGTGGAACCAGGCAGCTCTTTTTATTATTGCTATTTTGTATATTAATTAATTTGAGTGCTCTTTTGGCTTGTTGCCCTCTCTGGTCAGAATTTTACAACTATTCAAAGGAAACAAACTGACAGTTGAAGGAGCCTGCTATATATTTCTGGAGGCTTCATACTGACTGCCTAAAAGCTAAACGGACTTAACATTAGTTAAAACAAAAAATCTGATACTGTCTGTTGTTGATAGTTTCTGTTTAGGAACCTCATCTAAAGCCAAATTACAACTGTGCCGCTACAGTCCTTGCTTAGCGGAATCCTGCCTTGGAGTTAGTATCTGCTAGTGCTTTAGCCTAATGCTTATCTCCTGGCAGACTGTTCAGGCATAGCCACAAATGGAGCCAAGAGATATTGCATGCATGAACCAGGAACTTACTTATCTCACTTTTATGGATCTACAGAGAGGAGAGACAGGGAAGCAAGCTGTAGTGCGTGGTGCTGACAAAATGTCTTGCTGCTGGTATGCACTGAGCGTTACACTGAAACCACGAACATAACCATTTTTACAGCTGAATCCTGCGTGAGAACTTCCCGTTTAATTTATTCAAAATACTACTGTCGTTCTGTGGTGAACCTTTATATCTGGATGAAAATGAATCTTTCCAGGGCAGTGGTGACAGAAGGTATCTGAGTTTGGATGGTTTTGTGACACAGCACTCACACACCTGCACTGAGGTCATGCTGCTCCCGTAGGCTTTTTTGTGTGATGTTGCAGAAATCACTTAATATTCATCGACTTACAAATAGCATGTCCTTAGCATAAGTTCTGCTCTCCCTCCCCCTGTCTGCATACAGTGTGAACACTTAGGAAACTGTCATTAATTCTTCAGGGCCATCATCCTGGATTTAGACGTGTAGATGTTGCTGTGATACATGGTGATAAAGCATGTCTGGCCAGGATAATAAATGTGCATGAGAAGGATATCTGGCTGCGGTCATCTTAAGTACAAAAGCAATATCAGTTCTTGAAGTTAGAGCTACAAGTTATTTCCATATGGGGTGGCAAACGCTGTGTGCTTTTGTTCTTTCTCGTTGTCTAGAGAGGAGCAATAATGAGAACAAAGGGTTGAGGGTAGCRAGTGAAGTTGCTTTTGGAAACTTTTTTCATGTTAACCAAATGACTCCTCTGCAGTTATCAGAGATGTTGCTGAGATGCATATTTTTTTAATATAGAATAGTGGAGGTTTTTTAATGACACCTCTCAGCCCTGCTTTTTGTTTTCTAGTTGTGGGTCAGAAATTGCTGAAGTGCATCCTGGTAACTTTAGCGCCTTGTCTGTTAAATAAGTTCTGCTTCTGAATACTGAGAATAAACAGAGACTTTGAAAAAGATGATGGACTCCAAAGAGAATGAAAAACCTGCTCGTTTTTCCCTAGGGAAGTATCTCTAACATCCTTCATATAGATGGTGTGTTATTTAGTTTTACTCCCTTTATTATTTTTTGTGTTCTGCTATTTTCCCCCTCTCAAAAAGGCATGAGGATCTCACCAGGCACAATATCAGCACCCAAACCACAAACAGCCCCAAAATGAATCTCCCTAAACGCCAGCACAGCAGAGTAAAATACTACAGCATCCTGTGAGAGTCCATTTTGCACCACATGATTTCAAGAAAGCATCACATATAAAATTTACTCCTATCTTCTGATCTAGAAAGGCAGATAAATAATTTAAGATTGCCATAAAAAAGAAAACTAGCTCAAGATTTATTCTTTGAAAGAAATAAATACTATTAATTCCTTCTTCCTTTTCTAGTTTCTTCTTCTTGCCCAGCTCCTTAGCAATCACTTCTAAATTTTAAATCTGCATTTCTGCCAGCTTGGCACACCATATAGAAACAAAGCTTTTCAATAATACATGTTCTGTACCTGCTCCAAAAGCATATTTTGGCAAGGTTCCTTCTAACTCAAACTGGTATCCACTTTCAGAGATTTTTTTTTTTATTGCTCCTTTATTTCCAGCAGTGCCCAAGAGCAGCCGCTGTCCCGGGGCCTGGCGGCGGCGGTCCGCTGGCCGCTGTTTCGAGCAGGGATGCAGAACCTGTCACAGGGCCAAAGAAACAGCCCTGGAGACCCAAACCCTGCGAGCAAAGCGCGAAAACTGCCCCTTTCCCGTGCTCCAAGCGAGGCTCGGCGTTGTCCTTTGGGGACGTCTCCTGGGGGCTCGTGGACTGGCTGCGTCCCCAGCCCATCTCGGCGCTGGCCGCCTCTGACGCCGAGTGCCCCAAAGGGCAGGTCTGATAGAGCGGGTCTCCGCGAGGAGCTCCGCGGAGAGCGCTTCCCCCCCGTGGGGGTTTCGGAAGAGCCAAAAGGTTCCTACTGGCTTGTGCCGAAGCCAGAAACGTCGCGCGGGCCTGAAGGGCTGGGCGCCGACTCCTCTGTAACCAGCACGTCCTCCCTTCGCTGTTCGCATCGTGCATCTTACGGATACCAGCACTGTGGGGTTTTTTCCCCCTCTTAATAACTTCTCTGATCTACTGAAATACAGAAAATGGACATGGCATAGTTTTCCTGAGTTGAAGCAATCACAAATTATTATGCACTTACTAGTTCTGACTGGGATGAACATAAAATATCCCTGAAATTAGTCTACCCTTAAATGCTTACCACACACAACATGCTGCAGGATATTCAGTTCCTGGCTTACGTATGCTACCGCTCTGCACTGCAACCTTGTTCGTCGTGCTGAAGCAGCACTTTTAATATTGGCCATTTAAGCACAGACTTTAGAAAGTTATTTCAGAAGATGTAGTTATGTCACAAACAGAAAATTAAGCTCCTCAGTATATTGATATTTGTGCCCATATAATTCTGTGAATAATTTTACAGAAAGCCACATGACAGGGTGATTGCTTTTTAGGAGTTTGATACTGTGTGACAAGATAGAGTACATTTTAAAAAGTAAATAAAAGTGCAGCTTTCTGCTGCTTTCTTCATTTCGTATGGTTTTCTTTAAGAAAGCCAACCAAAGTTCAGAAATCAGGGCCATGAAATGCTGGCAGTTTAAATATTTTCTTCTATTTTGGAGAAATACAAGTCTCTGTGATATTCAATATGAAAGAGAAACTACAGGGAGATTTTTGAAAATAAAACTTACTTTACATTCTTTCTTGTTTTGAGATTTTGTTTCATATGGATTGCTTTTCTAGTCTATGGTATTAAATGTGCAATAACACAAACTAATATGCAAAATGGCACATTTTTATTTACAAAAGCATGATGGGCAGATGCTACTATTATAACATGTCCTATTTTCTAGATTTTTTTTTGCTTTGTACAGTGGCAAAGCACCTTGATATTTCATAAGATAGACTTGTAACGAATTTTTTTTTTTTAAATGCCACAAGCTGCATTAAAAAATAACTTGTCACAGAAAATTCAGGAAAAATGGTGGAAGGCAGTGAAATGTTTCAACTTTCGTTTAAAAAGCAGCATTTTTGTTGTAAGGAAAAAGAACAGTAAAAAAGTTATATGACCAATGTCAGTGCTCAGTACCAAAAATGACCGTGGGCCTATCTTGGACCTTGGTACCTCTAAACTAATTGTCATTGTACTGGGGAACAGAACGGATTTGGATGCAAAATCACAAAGGATAGTGGCAGGAAATTTTGAGAAGTGTTGCACGGTTCCATTTGAAAAAAGATGCTCAGGATGAAATGCAAAATGGTTCATCTCATATGGTTTGATTCATAGAAACGGACTTTTCATATGAAGCAAGTTCCTTGGTGGTTTAAATGGCTGTGATGTGAGTGACATAAATCTGACAATGTCAGACGCCRTTGCCTGTATGCCCGTTGCCCGTATGTCCAAACTGCTCCCCCTCCAAACTAATTTTTTTCTGACAAATGCCAAATACACCTGAAGGTCTCCCCAGGTAAGACTAATTCAATTAGAAGACCCTTTCTAATTAGGAGGGAAAGAGCTAGAAACCACAAGAGCCAACCGGAAGCCGTGCTGTGATTGCGTGCTCTGGGCTGTGTGCTCTCCGATTGCCCCACGCTCCTCTGATCTCCTTCCTCCCTTAGCTCACTTAGCTGCTCTGCACTTCCTACAGCTGACACGCCATGAGAAATTCCTTATAGATAATAGGATCTCCTTCAGTTTTGCAGCCATCGTGAGCCTGTTATATTGCATATATTTATTCTGTCGATAAACTACAATAATGTGGTTTATCTCAATGCACCTAAAGCCACCTTCATAAATGGAATCTACTTATCATAAACGATGTTGGTCCAGTTTGCAGAGTTGTTCCTCTCAGGTACTGTTCTTGTTTATCAAAATTGTTCTTTGTTTATCAAAATAAATTAAGATACCTTTGAAAAAAAACAAACCTAACAAGGTAGTTTCATTAATCCCTTCCCATGTGATTGTATCCTTGGAAAATATCAGTAGCTCATTTTCTCCCTTCGCTGTTTTAGGTCCTCTACAGATGTTTTTTTCTCTTGTTCCATACCTGCCTCAAAAGCCACCTATTTCTCCATTTTCTTGCCAATTTTGCTGATGGTATTCACCATATGCTTAGCACATTTTAAGCGGCAGGAGAGTGTCCCTAATCATAGGGGATCACTGAGCTTAAGCAAAGGAGAGTTCCTAAAGAAATCACTCGCTGTGGTCACTGAAATGGGATAAGCCTAGGCCACGTGTGAAAGGTGCCTTGTGGAGCGGCTCGGCACAGCCAGCACGTGCATGGGGCACGTGCAAAAATGTGACCATGTGAGTATATGGGAAATGAAACGCAGCACAGATTCATTTGATTTCTTGCTTATTCTGCCTAAGCATGTTAAAACTTATCATTACACTGATGTCGGTCCCGCTTAYGCCGGACTCTGTTGTTAACAGTGCTGGCACACACTGAGCCTGCTGTCGCAGGACTGAAGTTTCGTGGCACACGAAGCTGTCAGCCTGCTGTAAGGAGCCAGGCACGTGCCAGGGAGCTGCCATCCCATATTTGTAACCTGACTTGAATCAGGCTGAAGGCTGCTGTCCTAACGGGCCACTTGAAACATCCTTAAGTACCCGGCTCTTYCAATCTTGCATGCGGTTTTTGTTCCTTATAGGTAGCACCTTGGTATGTGTGTTTTGAGGGCCTATTTTTTTAAAGAGGTAGACGTCTTCCCTTCTCTTCTAACACATCTCAAGTTTGCAGCAAAATCTGTATTTCGCTAGGCATGTGTATGCAGTGCACCTTCAAGCGGCATCAGTCTGTGTGGGTACTGTTAGCATTTACACGTTATCAGACACGGGCTGGAAGCAATGAGATAAAAGCTGAATTTTATGAGTACTCCCAGAAATGCTCCCCTCGGTTGTGTAACTACCTCTGGCATCTGCTGGGAGATGTGTGTTATGAAATGGCACAAGCTATTTATTTGCTTTGTATTACTCTGGTTTCCCCTTTCGTCAACTGACCTTTGCTTGTTAGACACCATCTTTCTTACTCATCTAAAGGAGGATGTGTTAACCCTGCTGCGGGGGGATGCTCCCAGCTTCCCCCCCACACCATACACATTTGGTGCCAGTTACAAGTAGCCTGAATTCCTATGTTTTGCACTCCAAAAGGGAGGATGTCAAGACTTTGAGATAAGGCCTGCTTGGGCCCCAGGACCTTGAGAGACAAAAGCCTCCTCTCACTGCTGGGGCAGTGTTAATTGCTGTGGTCAGGACTGTCTCCTCCTCATCAGGACCCTGAGAGATAACACCTGCATTCACTGCTGGGGCCCCCTTGCGGACTGGAATTAACTCCTTCTTAGCCCAGCCATGGGATCTCTCCTTGGGACCCCCACTGCAAGGGTAAAGCAGTCATCCGCAGTCACTCAGACTCCTCTCTTCAGTGCTGAAGAGTGCGCGRGGCAGCAAGCCTGCCCTTGGGGGTGCTCGGTCACCTCCCCAACCCATGACTGTGGGTGTGATGGTCATAATGACGACGGAGGAGAGTTGAACCCTGCAGCAGCCAAGAGCGAGGGCCTGCACCTGCATGAAGAGAACGGCAGCTGGCCTAGCGACTCCACCTCCACCTTCCCCTGAAGGGTACAAACAGGTTGGTCCCGGAGGCCGTCTTTGGGGCTCTTTGCGGGTGACAGCGGGTCTGCCAGCTTGCGGAGCCCCTCGGGACGGGGATGCCCTCCTGCAGTTACTTCCCTGGGATTGAGTGTACGTTGGCCGCTGAGGCAACGCATGGATAAGATCGATCAGAATTGGTTTGCCTAGTTCATCCATTTGGGTATTTACAGTTAGTATAAATTAGCTATCTTTTTCTGTTTACTAAGTAGTTACTGTTAGCATAACTTTTAGTGTAATTAGAAATAACTATTCTAGTTGAGCTAAGTTTCTGTTAACAAGAATTCTTGCTTTGTACCATTGTAGCTTCTGTAGTAAATTTTGGTCTTTGGAACAAGTTGGGGAGTCATGCACTAAATCTCCTCTCCCCCTCCTCCCCTCCCTCACGCCACACGAAACCCACACGGTCCGGGACTGTAAGATAGTCGGTTGTCTCGCAACACCTGCTTTCTTCTAAACCTGGTCACCCAGTAAGTAGCATCTGTCGCAAAATGACAGAAGGTAGATGGAGGGGCTGCACGGGTTATAACTGTGTGCGTCTATATGTGCACAAGGATGTATATGGATAAGGGAGAAACTGTGCAAAGCAAAGCTTGGTGTGCGTCTGTGCAAGATACTGGGAGAAATAGCTTGGCTGTGCACTGTAGGCATCCTGTTGACCACCTGCAAGTTTAGGAAGAATTGTACCTATTCAGTCAAGTGTACAACTCTATTAATATTGAGGAGGGCATCCTGCCTAACTAGGGTTTCCCTGCTGACCCTGCGGGATATTACTTCTACGTCTCATCACATCTGCATTCATTTAACTCTACAAAATGTCACTCACAAATGACTCTCTCTTTGCCCGATGCTTCAGCTGCCTTCCCGCCTTCCTTTCTTTTCTCAATACCACCTTTTCCTGCTTCTCTCCATAAATGTAGCACCAACCAAAACCTATTCCTTCCAGTCTCCTAAAGGAAGCATTAGTCCAAACTGAATGCCATTGCRTAATTCCCTCCCAATTTCTGCAGTGGACAGGGCAGTGATATCCAGGCTAGATAGGAGGAAATGCTCTCTGACAGTGAGGATGTGAAGCTCTGGAGCAGATTTCTCAAGATAAGCCGACTCACCAGGAGTGGAGGGCTCTAAGAACAGTTTAGATTAATTTCTATCAGAAATGCTGTAGATGTAGTGAGCCTGCTTTGGGGCAGGAAACGAAACCAGGTGACTTTTCAAGATCCTTCCCGCACTGATTTTTTTCTGATTCTAGGACTATAACTGAATACTGATAGTCTTGCCAGGTTCAACTCACTGCCRGCCGCTGCCTGCTGTTATGACTTTAGGGAAAAAAATAAATATAAGAGGAATTACTATGGCTAGTGAATTCTGCAGCAATACCTGTAAGACCCTCCAGGCAGCAGATGAAGAGCAACTCACCCTTGGCTTGAGAACTGGCATCTGCTTCTTGGGGAGCCTTTCAGTGACCAGGTCCTCCAAGCCTCAGCTCCTTGGTGGCTCCCGTTGCAGACCTGCCCCACTAATGGCTTCTCAGTGCGAGTGCCAGGGAGTGGACCAAGGACACACAGCTCTCCTGGAGCTGTGCCATCTTACCTGTCCTTCAGGCAAAGGACTGAGGACCCTATTGCTTCTCCCTTGCCCCTCAACTGATAAGGTTTTCAGATGCGTTAAGTTGTGTTAATTACACAACTTAATTCCTGCAGGAAGCTGTTCAGGTCAGGTAGTAATTTCAGGCTCGAGCACTTTGCACTAGTTGCTATATATGCTGTATGCACAACGCCACTCAAAGTGGATAAATTTGGCATATAAAGAAAGAGTGATACACTCCCCATGTCAAATTGCAACCCAGATAATTAAATTCTTTCCACCTACATTCCCCTTCCCATTTCAACTGAGAGAGGTATCCTTCAATTACGTTTCTAAAGATTTATGTAGGGTTAGAGGGAACTATTAAGTGTTTCTTGCAGTCCACTCCTCAGCTGGCTACAGTTGAGCAGGGAGAGAGTAAGCCATCTATATCACTTCATTTGAATGGTAAAGTGCTTTGAGATCTTTGGGAGATGAAAAGCATTTCATGCCAAATCGTACTCTCGAAGTGTTTCATTATCTTCTCCTAAAATAGTGTCTGCTCTTAATCTCAGTGAAAGAACTTGAGATCTCTATTTTAGACTATAGGTCTGAGGCAAGGAAAGACGCAGGTAATGAAAAGTGAGTCTGGGCCATCAAGACCAGCACCAGATTGAAACTTGCATGATGGCCGTGCCTCTCCGGGTTCACGTTTTTGCTTTTGTTTCTTTCTAGACCCTTTTCAATTGAATTGGAAGTTTTTCCTGAGTTTCTTCCAATCCATTTATAAAGCCACCACTGTTGAGAATGAGCAGAAAATGCTTTTTGGCACTGATTTTTCTCTCTTTCTTTTTTTTTTTAATGTGCTCAAGAATCTACAAAGGGAGTAGGAGTCAAGATTACACCTCATATCCAAAGGAATTGCAGAAAGGGAATTTGCAGTATGCATTCCAGTATAAAATAAGGCCTTCAGAATGGTGGGGTCTCATTTTTAAGGCCCTGCTTTAATAAAGGACTAAAGCATGTACTTAAGGGAAGGGTATAAGCAGGTTTAATTTAGCAGAGAGCAACCGTGGCAGTGAGCTGGGATGCTGGCAGCCCATGCGGGGCCGCGTGAGCTGGCCCCACAGGAGGTTTGCACAGCGGCGGCGGCCGGGCAGGCGCCGACCTGGCCCTCCTGCTGCCCGGCGGCTCTGGCGACGGCGCTGCACCCTGCGTCCGCCTGGCGTCGCGGGGCTTCCCCCCTGGAGAGTCTTCGGGTAAGGGCTGGAGACTTCCTAGCACTGAATCGGCGGTTGCTATTGCCGCTTTCTGCCGAGACTTTAACCTTTTTAAAGCGGTTGCGTACAATGTTAATGAGTCTCCACAAATAGAAGTCTGTATTAAATTGGCACTGGAGTTTGTGCCCTGGAGTTTGTTCAGACACTAAACGCAGCTGAAGGGAAAGTTGGAGTTTTATTCTAAAATGTTAAGTGCCCCGAGTTTCCTCTCTTCTTCAGCAGGTGTCACAGCAAGCCATAGCTGCTCTGATGACCCTTTCCATCTGAGGTGGAGAAGCTCAGTGTTGTGACTATCACAAGCTGCATCTTGATCATCCCTGCCTCACGCACCCTGCGCGTTGCAGACCAGCGATGCAGCGACGGGGCTAATGAAATGCTAAAAGGAGCTCTCAGCATGCCGTGATTTCTTCAGGAGCAGGCTTTTTATTTACGGGGATTGCATCCTAAACTAACGTATCGTGTACATACCACTGCCATGCACACACATCCTTGCCCATATATAAACGTGTTGTGTTATGTTCTCTATTCTGGTCTTTGCACTACTTGGGAGAATAGGCTCGACTTACTGCGCAAGATGCATAATCTGGTGCTTTCCTTTTAGCATTCCCCACAGGAAAGATTTCTTGTTTAGTGAACACGTACATTTTAAGTCCTGAATAGCATTTCAAGCCTTTCTTGCCATGTCATCTGATTATAGCTCTGTTTACTTCGCAGCCAGAATATGCAAATACCCACGACATGTCTTTACAATGAAATGAGAAATTACCATAATTTTCTCGCCGGTTTTCTCCTCTGCTCCCTCCTAGACAAAATCCACCCTCAAATCATTTCTCTCATCTGGTTGGTGTCAGCTGGGCTGACAAAGTAAAACCACTGAGATCAGAAATAATTATGAAAGCTTAAGGGAATCTGAAATGTGCATGTTCTCTGCAAGAAAGACAAAGGACGTTTTCCAGAGCACCGACACACTGAGCATATTCCATACAGGATCTGTTAAAAGATATATTTAAGAAAAAGAACCCTTCATCTTGTCAATTTGATGGAAGAAATCAGAAGGATTTGACTCTGAAAGTGGGGCTCAAAACAGGGATGCGGATTATTAAATGCAGAACAATTTAAAAGACTTTGGGGGATGGAAAAACAAAATGTGACAAGCTGATTCTCTGTTGCCCTCTGGGGTCTGATGGCACTTGTAGCTGCGTGGAGTTAAAAATGCTACCAAAGTCAAAGTCAATGACCATGCGGGATGCAGAGCGATGCAGAACTGAACCCCAAGCATGATAGAGTGGGCTCCAGTTCTAGAAATGGATTAAGTGAGGTTGGATTTGGGATGGTAGATGGGAACCATTTATTTCTTTAGGATTTTTTTATTTATTTTTGTTTGGTTTGGCTTCTATCCTCAGCTCCTCTACTGGAAAAAAAAGTTAGTTTTTTCCAAATAACATATTTCAGACAACTGTTTGGAGCAAAGCTTTATGTTTTCCAGCCGCTCCAGAGCTTGGTAGGTCAGGCAGCACTTGCGCGACTTGTGGGGCAGGAGGGTCTGTGCCTGGGGAAGGGCCGGCCGGCACCAGGGCACGTGGCCCAGAGAGACTCGTGGGAAGACGGAGAGGAAAGCTCCTCCCTAGGCCAGAGCCGCGTGAGAGCGGTTGTGCCTCGTCCCTGGCTACCCGCTCGTCCTGCGGGAAGGGCGGCCGCGGCTCCTGGCGCCTCAGCCTTGGCGTCCCCCGCGGGCACGGGCTGCCCGTGTGCCTGCAGGGACGGGGCGGCAGGCCCACGCGCTAGCCGCTCTGGGCGCTTGCGGAGCGCTGTGTTTGCTTCACCGGCTCGGTGCAGGGAAAGTGTCGCCTTCGTCTTTTCCAAGGACATGGGAAACTCTTCAGTTCGGAGAAGCACAGATTCATAAAACCATCAGTGTAAAACAGGACAGTTTAATTTTCTGAAATGCAACTAGATAGGTGGAGAGGAGATTAAATTATGGTCCATTTATTCTCTCACCACCTCAGTCCCGGTACTTTAAAATATCTTTACGTGACATAAAAGTGGGTCTAGACTTTCAGTAAAATATTGATAAAATTTTTCATTTCATGCTGTTTCAAGATTTCCATATCAATAGGCTTGTTTTTTGTAGTGTATATAGACAAAAGTAGAGGTTGGATTTCTAACATAAGGCTTATTCCAGGGGAAGAGGATTTGGCAATGGTGTGGCTTTGGACTTACTTGCCTTTAAAAGATGTTTACTTTTCACTTCTTCTAAGGTTAAGCTGCCAGATGGCACAACCCATACTCTTTCACTGGTTCTGGAAAGGCTGGAAGAGTTACCTGTGAGGGCCCGAGAGGCCAGACCTCTTCCTCTGATTTCGATTTGCTGAATCCCACTTGTCCAGAAGGCAGGAACTTTTCCATGCTTGGCAGACAACTGTGTTTCCATTAACAGCTAAAAGTGAGCAGTTGTCTGATAACACTGATAAAGGACTGCCTTGTGGGAAGGGAGTGTGTATTATTTAAAAGGCATTACCTGAACTGAATTACGAGGTGGAAACGAGCCCTCCTCCTTCCTGCGCAGGGGACAAAAGGGCCCTCTGCGTCTCTGGGGCTTGCCGCATGGGAGATACACCGCGAAGCATTCCCCTTCTGGTCAGTGCTGCAATGAACGCAGGGCTCCCGGGGTTTTCATGCTTCTTACAAACTGTTGCAAGGGGTAGGCATGGGAAGGGGAAAAGGATGCACATTGACAACGCTTTTATCATGTGTTTATTATTTTGTATATTTAGAAGTATGATTCTAAATGGAAGCTCAATAGAAAAGGTTGTTGCAAGAGACAGTGCAAACAGACCTGCATTTTGGTCAYGATTTCTCAAAGCAATGGGAACACCCATCCCAGGCTAAGTTTTGCTTTGGTTTGATGCTAGCATAGGGTCACGTTTGAGTCCAAATAGAGGTTTGGCATTTCCCCAAAGTCTGGAGAGAGTTGGATCTGACATTTGTTTTTCATCACTCCTCACTATTTACGGTGGAGCTACACTGCCAAGAGACCATGGCTGGTAGAGAAGCAGGATGGACCGTTGGTCTGTGGCCATGTGACAGTTGTTGGATCTGAGCATAAAGAGCAGTAACATTTGAAATGAACTCTCTGAAATTTGTCCTCACTCACTGAAATATGGCACTGACCAAAACCAAAACTCTAGATTCTGGTGAAATTCAAATGCACACCTCAATAGTTTAATGAGACCAGTTATATAGTTTGGTATGACTGTTCTTAAATTTGTGGCACATTTTAGATAGGTGGTTTTGATGGGATCACAACTTGCAACAGGGGCTGTCAGATGATCTGTATGAGAATGTGATTTAAAGTTTTTTCATTATTTATTTGTTTACAAGAGCAGTTATCCTTCTGTAATAAGGTAAAAGGCTATATATTGCTTGTGGCTTCATCTGTATTAATGCAGACATTGAGACCTAGCAGGTTAGTAAAATAGGCTGGGAGAGGCTGAGGTTATGTAATTTCTTGGTAACACATTAAATAGTTTTCTGTCTCCTGGGTCACTGGGGATGATGTCTAAAGACGGGGTCTGCCAGAACTTTAGGAGCTCTTGTGCTCTCGTTCTCCCACTCGAATGCCTCAGTTTTATTGCTCTTCTGGCTTTGCTGAACTGTTAGTCATCCAGGTAAAGAAGTTAATTTAAAAAATCCAGACCTTCCCAGCAGAGTATTCAGCTTCTCAGATGCTGTCATGACCAGGGATAGAGACAAAATCCTGCTTATCTTCTGTTATTAAATGTCTCGGAGTAGCATCAGKCAGAGTAGGGTGATGGTCCTTGTGTGCTGGCCAAAACCCAGATCTGACTTCGAAAATCCAGACCTGACTTTTAAAATTCCTCAGGGAATTCAAACAGTTAGCACAGATTCTTTTTACACTTTGTCCTACAGAGAGTTTTGTTATCGGTAGAGACTAACATAATTCTTGTTCACTACTAGTGCCTGATTCAGAAAGGACTTAGGCATGCGATTAGCTTTCAGTGGAGCACCTTGTGTATAAATTTAAGCAAGAATTTGTTACAGGATTGGAGCTATTGTGAATAAGATACATAGTACCCCATGGGAATCTTTTGATGAAACGTGTTGTTATCTCCATCAGTCATTTCGGATATGTTGCTCTTGCATGAATACTGTGGTTGTAATCAATYCATTTTCTAATGTTTAGGAAAAAAGATACAAAGCCTGGTTGGCCTGAAAAGAGGATCAGTGTATTACGACACTGCAGGTAGATTCTTGTTTAGCGCAGCTGCCTGACAGGTATTTCGTGGAGGTAAAGGTCATAAGCTCTTTGTGCTGTGTCAGCTACAATCTGCACACAGATCCCCTACCTTTGACATCTGTATTCTCGCATACCACTCAAGTTCCTCCCACTGACTGTTGCTGAGCTCCAAATTAGCTGCCTAGATAAAAGGGTATGACCTGATTTTTCTTCTGGGCTCTCCACCACCACTGGCTATTATTGGATTCAGACAGAATTGTCCAGATGTTCGTAGGCAGCGGCTGAGCTGGGGCTGGAGGAGGGCCAGTGTGAAGTAGTTGGGCTTGAACAAGGTGGCCTGAATAAGAAAGCATCTGCTGCTTTCCTTGGGAGGCAGTGCAAAAATTGCTGTTTGTTTTCTCTCCATTTTTCTGGAGATACAAGGGAGAGCTGCTTGCAGCAATTCCCTCGCTGGAACATTCACGCTTATTATGGGCCCATGACCGAGGGTAATCTGGGAATAACTCTGGCTCATCAGCCTCAGCCTGCTGTCCCCACTGTATTCTGCAGGCTGAACCTCACCTTCAGTAAACTCATCAAGATGGACTTAAACCTCTTGACATTTCTTGAAATGCATCCCAGAGGCTGGGCAGACTCCAGAGAGTGCTTTCCTTTTCAGTAGTTGTGCTAGAAATGTGCTGTTGCTTCAGACAAGGGCTGAAATCCGGAGCCCCTTCAGGATTGCATGCTTTGCATTTCATTTCAGTGGAATGAGGATTTCACTCAAATCAGTCTACAGCTATGTCTCTCTATATCTCACTTTCCCTGCAAGGTAACTGAGGTCACCACCACCAGAATGACGTAAGGCATGATGCCTCCTTTTTGGAGCAGGGCTGGAATTTTTCATACATTGCATTTTGTACAAATTTGTCTGGTTTCCTCCTCATACTCAGACAACACCTAGTTGCCTTCATACTCAGTAGTTTTATGCAGGGTTAGGCAGAGGCTACATTTAGCATCAGCTAGAAAGAGCAGTGCCTGGGAGCCATCAATTTCTAGGTGATGAGGAATTCAGGTAGAGATTAAGGGTCGGTTGCAGTTCACCAAACTTTCAGCATCTCTACGTCAGAGCTAGAGGTGTATGCTCTCGTATAGCCATGGGACAAAATTAGTTATTTCTATAGCATAATTCATCTGTGCTTGTTCGCTTTCTACCTTAGGAGGAGAGGAAACCTAGAATTGCTAATTTCTCTCCTTGGTTGAAAAGGGAGCCTAGCTAAATAGTTCAGATACAGATATTTGTATTGTAGACCTGTAATTCAGACAGACAAATCCCAGCTCGTATCTGCATAGCAGGAATAAAGCCCCTTCCTCCAATCGCTGCCAGCTTTGAAAATACTCGAAATTTTCCCCTCTTGCATTCATGCTAACTTGCTCTGGAGTATCATGATTTCTCAATACTGGGCCATAGTGGCAAGTGGGATATGTCAGGCAAAATCCTAGCTCATAACCCTGCAGACTTGAACAATTTTATGATCAAATTATCTATGGAATTATAATAGAAGTAATTTCTACTATGCATGTTAAAAGCCCTAGTTTTTCTCAGTTTATCCACTAGTATAAGAGCATGTGTCTATCTGAAGCAGTAATTGCTAGGAACTCTGTGGTTTTAGTATGGGATGTGTCAGAGTTTGGGGCTGTGAACTTGGAGCACTTGTCATACTTCTCAGAGAAAGTCAATAAAATATCTTTTGGATCTAAGTTAGAAAAATGAAATATCTTTGTAGTGCAATGAGCCGTGTCTGCAAAAGTGCATTGGGATGGTTTTGACTGTGGCAATGAGATTTTCAGAAACATTTTGAAGCAAGAAGCAACTTCCTACCCCCACGCACTGTATTTTAAGGGTCAGAAGTGAACTTAGAGAGCAGCAGCAGTCTGCCTTTGTGCCGCGCAGTGACTGGTGTGTGTCCTCATTAGAAGGAAAAGCGATCCATCCAAAGTAGGATGTCATCTTAACAACTTTCCTCTTTCCCACATATTCATCTTTGAACAGAGGGTTTTTTTTTTATTATTATTATTATCAAAATCCCTCAGGATCATAGTTTATGAGAAACTTCATGCAATTTTAAAACCCATTTGAGTCTTTTCTTGCTGCTGATACTTACACAAGGCAGGTTGCTTCAATTATTTAATCTCCACTTTCTGCTGATGACTGACTTCATTTTTTTCTTAAGTTGCTTGGTTCTGTTACCCAGCTAAAACCCCGGTATTGCAGCATATTTTTTCTGAGGGCCACACTAAGGAGAGCTCAGCAGTTTCAAAAAACAACACACTTACCAGCTCAGCCTCCCCTCCAGACACTGAATGAAGAAAATCAAACCTATAATGATATTTAATTCTGGCATGTGATGACATGCCAGGACAGGGGACACACCTCATATATCTGGGAAACAACAGCTGCTTTAGGTACAGGGCATAAATCTCAAAAAATGGAGGTTCTTTTAGTTTTTTTCACTGGAGAACATCACAAAACAATAATAGTGATGGATAAAGGAATTCTCTCATTTTTATCAGGAAAATGAGAACCAAGTATATCGCATGGTCGCATGACTAATGGCAAGATCCAGCTCCCATTGAGTGCTTAATAAAGACTCCCTTTCACTGCAATGGAAGTTGGATCTTGCCACAAATGAGCAGATGGTGGTGATTTGGGGTCCAAATTGTTATTTTCACATGCAAAATATCTGTGGGTAGCAGGAGGAAAGGTTGAATAGATTTAAATTAACCATTAAAAGCATGCTGCATTTTTTTAAAAATAGCAAGAGTGATGGAAGTAAGAGTGACAAAACTATCAATATGAAAAGCCTCAAAGCCTGAAGTTCTGGTTTTAAAGAAAAGTGAGACAATACATAGTTATGATTACTCAAACAGAGTAAATTGGAAAATCAGTGGAGTCTTTCTGATTTACAGCAATGGAAGTTTTGCTTCTATGATTTTATTTTCAAGTTAAGGCTTTGAATACATGAACTGTTTTGAGAACTATAAGGAGATACAAAGGAGATATAGCCATAAGCCTATTTTGGATGGCCTCTGGTTACACAGTTTGCATCTGAAGTGCACCTCTGTTTTGCAATTTTTTAATATTTATTTTTAGCCTACTTTTCAGTCAAGCTGATGAAAACTTGATTACCTTGATTTATACCCTCAGGAGGATATGCCCCATGAGAGCAGCGTGCTCTGTGTTGTAAGACGCGATTCTCTCGCTTTTTTTTCTCTCTCCTTCTTAAAGCACCTAAAAGCATGTGCATGTGGAGAAACTCAGGAGAGTGATGCTCAGCTGATTCCCCTGGCTCCCAAGCAGCAGCAGGGTCTACACAGGGCTTCAAGCCTTTTGCTTCTCTGGATTAATAGTCTACTGCATGTCTCCTCTGATATTAGCTTCATTTCCAGCCTCAAGCAGAGCCTATTTGAATTTGTGTGTTGAAGGGGTGGCCAAGGGGAGGACGTTGTATAAGGGGAACTCTTGCTCCAGACGGCTGGGCAGGAGGGAGCTCACAGCCCCCTCTGTGGCCCCAGGGGCACAGGCTGCCCCCAAAGAGGGAAGAGGTGGGTGGGAAGGGAGCCCGAGACAGACTGGTTTGGGAACACCCCTCATTGGGACAGGTAGCTCTGCTCCCGCATCCCTTTATGGGGATTAATGTGTTAAATTCTGAGGTTAAATACTGCATTTTGTTGCAGAGGGAGGCTGCTTGTCGCAGCTTACCTTCTCAGAAAAAGGATAAAGTCCTTTGGCTTGCCCAAAAGGGCCTCCCAAGCATGAGCCTTGTGACCTCCTGAGAAGGGGTGGTGTTCCCCTCCGCTGCYTGTTTTCAGTTGGGTGGTTAAATCCCAAACCAGAGCAAACTACTGGAGGGGAGCAGAGAAGCTGGAGTTTGTCCAGGTAAATACTGGTGTGTAATAATTGCAAGTGATTTTGTGGTTCCTTCTCTGGGAATGGTTCACAAATTCCGTGTGCAGGAGTTGCCTCACCTGCAGCTGAAATGCAGCCGTCTGTGAGGCAGAAAGCAGCTGAAATGCGACTGTCTCCGGTTATTTAAGAGTGCCCAGCAATGACACAAACAACCTAGGGCAGAAACAGAAGAACACCATATTAAATTAAAACTGCACAAAGGAAAATTTAGGGAGACAGAATGTAATTACCTAACTTGGCCAAGACACTGATGCTAACACTTCTATTATTAAAAAAAAAAAGGAAAAAGTGCCACAAGAGACATCAAAATCACAAAGAAAAGAGACCTTGCTATCAGCATCTCTTCTGAAAGATGGCACCTCAAGCAGCACAGTGCCTATTAGCACTATGCCAGGTTATTGATTCAGTACCTTCTAAGAAGGAAGAAGGCCACCTACTGAAGAATATGCATAATTAAAGCTAAAAAATGAGCTGCTTTCTTTGTGAAATATAGAGCTCTCATAGCAACGTTTTCCCCAGAATAGACTATAGAAAAAATAATAGTTTGCACTTCACCTCCAAGGAACTTTGCAAAGGTCAACCACTAGAGCCAGCTGAATGCATTATTTAGTGACTTGACCATTTTATTACTGAATATTTCATTGGGTTTGTTTTCACAATCAACTAGTTCTATTCTTGCTAAAAGGAAGTATCACTGAATCACCATTTTTACTGTGGTGGACAGTGAGATACAGAGAAAATAAGGCAGCCAAAGGAAGTAAATACCCAGATTGCCCTGGTTTTTAATAGCTGCTGATTCCTTTGGCTTTCTTTTGTAGATCCCATCCTCGAGTGATTGGCTCAGTTTTACTCTGGAAGACTGTAATAGAAATCAGGAACCTTTTGCTAACCCAACTGAAGTTCAGTAGCTTTGTCTAGAATTACTCCATATTATACCTGGGGTCCTAAGGATACAGCATCAAGTACTTACAAGGCGCCTTTGGCATTTGTGACTAGGGAAAGAGAAAGCGAGTTTTAATGGGGTATCTTCCAGGCATTCTAAGTCTAAATCCTTTTGTGGACCAGGTTAACCTCTGGGAGATTGAGACGAATGTAGCTACACTCCTGCCGTGCCCACAGGATGGATTAGAGGCAGGCTGGCGGCACTGTTCCAGCTCTCCTGTGCCGATGGCCGAGATGCTCTGGTGGGAGCATGGTTTCTCCCACACAAACTAGGGACATGCAGACTGGAAATAACACATACATTTTTCACACTCAGGATTTCTAGCCACAGAACCAGATTCCACCTGGATGTGGCCCCCCTACCCTTTACAGAATGGGTGTCTTCCTAAGGTAAAATGCTGAGTTTCACCTCGTTCAGAAGTCCTAGAGTTGAGGCAGGAATCATTTGAGACATTAGAGCCTGTGTTGTACAGAAGTTCTCTCTGGGTTAAAATTCAATGCATCTGTGTAAGATGGTTATCCATATATGCTTTTGATTTGTTTCCAGTTTAAAAACTTGCCACCCTTTGCCAGTCTATTGTGGGTTTTTGCTGAAAGGGTAGGTCAGGTTTTAGGAAGAGGAAAAAAAAACTTTTATAAAACAGATGGAGAAGGTATGGACAGCTTATTTAAAAGTTGCATGTTGGCATTTACTTTCTGTTCAGGAATGTGGGCATTACGTATCTGAGTTTTCTGAGTATTTATTTTTTATTAGGACATCTCAACTTTCCTGAGCGCATGCTAAATGATTCATAAGATCCAAATTGCAGAGCAGAGCTTTAATGACTTGCCTTTTACAAATAAATACTATTAAGCACTTGTAAAATTATCTAGTTATGTTAAGTCTTCATGGGCAGCAGCTTCTGCTGCTTTTCTATACAATATGCCCTTCAGAGCCTAAAGTATTTGTGAATTCACCAATATGATTTTATGGGTATCTGTAGTAAGATGGAGCATTTCAGATGAATAAAATACGTAGTAGCATTATTATGCAGAGGTTGTATTTGCTCCACAGTTAAGGGTGAGCCTTGCTTTCCATCATAAGCCAAATAAGCCTAACTCCATTTATATTCTCAAAAAAAGCTCTTTCCACTTCAAGTTATGCTTCAGTGTTCTCTGATTAGTTAACACTTTTTGGCCAAAGTTTAATCACTTCTGGCAAAATGCTTTTCAAGAGATAGGACCAAAACTCAAAATCAGTTATGTTTTTAAATGTTCTTTCCTCATGACTTAATTTAAAGTGGAGTTCTTCTGAAAACGTCTGTGGAGATGACTTAAAGGGGGTTTACTTTAGGGCAACTCTAAAAGAAGATGGCCATCAACTGACTTTAGATTCCTAAGTTGTTGTTAGCAAAGGAAGCCTGCCTTTCTTGCCTTTTCCATTGAGGAATGCTAAGAAAGAAACGAATAATGATTGCAGCTGAAAAAACACAAAGACATTTTTTCCAGACTGCTGTTTTAAGGATGCAGGCAGCATCTGACAGGCTATGCTATTAAACATTATCTCTTTCTCCACTCCTCACCAAACAAGGCAAAATTTTTATCCCAGTGGACTCRAAGAAGGTTAAAAACCCATAGGACTTGGGACAGAACGGGGGCTCTTTGACTTCCATGGACCTTATCTTATTTGCAGAAGTCTACAGTGAGTCCTAAGAACTTCAGAATATAGCAAATATAGCCAGTATATGCCTACATGTCTGAGGAAAAATGTGCAATTAAAAGTGTTGACATAGATTTACATGGGTGCTGAACAGACAGGCACCATTAAGAATTCAATTCCTCTTTGCACACCCAGTGCAAGTTTTCAATATTTATGATTTATCACAGATGAAAGGTTCTTCTCTCTGCAAGACAATGATTTCTGGACTTTTAGTGGCTCTCATTTTGATCAATGCTGAGTGCTTTTCTGAGTCCTTACCTATGGTGTCTCCATGGGAAGAAATATAAAGTTTAAATCTATCTTGCTGTACATGCAGACAGTCTTCCTTTATCAATAGGCAGAAAATACTAGAATGCCTTTTTCTTAATCATATTGTAATTTCACTAATTCCAGCCTTCTTAATGATCTTACACAAATCACCAAAAGATGTAGTTTTAAAGTTCTTACTAGACAAACAGCATACTGCATGTAGCCTTCATTAAGATCCCACATGCCACCAATTATGCAAGCGTCATTAAACAATGAGCAAATACATCTACATTTGCAAATCCCCTTGTCCAGTATCATGAAATTACAACGTGTATATAAAAAGAAAAACAACGATCTGAGGATGAAGCATCACCTCAGTATTGAAGATAGGCATGTATGAAGTGAGTTATCAAAGCAGTGATCCATTTTACAGGTTGTCATTGTTCCGTTCAGAATAAATGTGAAGCCTGGATGCGTGGGGAGGGGTGTGCTGCCAGCTAGAGACCAAAAGGGAGCCCTGGTTCAAAGCGCTCAGTCAGGATAACTTAGCAGCTTGTCACCTGCCACGGGAAACCATCCCCGTCCTCTGGGTGCCTCTCGGGGAGCGCTGCTCTGCCAGGCTGGCGGCGGATGAGGACCGCTTCACAGCCATCAGCCTGCTTCATCCTGCGTCGGCACCCGTGGGGATGCCAGTCCCAGACGATCCTTTTCCTTGCACCCGTATCCGTGCAAAGCTGGCGTACAGCAGGTTCTGCCAGAGACGCCCAAAGGGGCCGAGCTTTGAACCGTCACCGTCACCGTCACCATGCCTTCACGCTGGCATGGGGGGGCCACAGCGTGGCCCCTGAACCACTAAAGAATTACCTCCATAAGGCTCCCACGTGAAAGGACGGTGACAAAACATGATCCAGAATTGTTGTATTGGGATTGCTGTAGAGTGTTTTTCACATTTAAGATTGAAAAAATTATGCAAATCCTTTCACAGAAGTACTCAGTGTAAAAATGCTATATTTTATTGAAAGGTGCATTATGGATAAAAAGAGAAAATGAGGGTACAGTCTACAGAGGGCCATTTGCATACTTAGAAATGATTGGGTTGCTTTTAAATATAACTTTAGCAATTAATTTTGTGATTTCTTTTGAAATTAAAGTATTTTTTCCAGTATATCCAACCATAYATACCACAGAAATCCTGCAAAATTTTTAGCCTTTAAATTACAGATTATTTAGCCTTAGTGTCCCTTCTTCTTAGTATGTTTGGGTCAGACATAGCTTTGAACAAGTGAAAAGCCCAGGTTGAAGCATGTGGGAGAAGGGAAGTATTTTCTGGTGATGATCTTTCAGAAGAGGTAAGACAAATCACCTTCCAGTTTCCTGATGAAACACTCCAAAGCCTGACCCTTGGAGAAGACCTTTCCATCCGAAAGGACTTTACAATATGAACACTTTATTCCCATATCCTTCTCATTCTCATCACCATCCCAGGACTACCAAAGGTACTCCCAGCCCCTCCAAATAACCCTAATACACCCAAGATCCTGATTCTCATAAAGAGGAAAACATTATCCTTTATCTGAGGCTTGAGACTTTGCTATTACTATTGATTTTATGCATCACATTTGCAGATACTGTGGTGATGGGAAACAAACAACTAAGAGCCTAAACTAGATCATATCCAGAACAGTATTTTATCTGATTTTTTCAGTCTGTTATAAGAGTTATATACCGAGGTAACACTACAGACTTCAGCTCAACCTGCTGTAATGTGTAGAGAATTAGATCCAGTAACCTTCCCTTGGAAGCTGCATCAGCAGCAATAAGTACTCCAGTATCCACCACAAATTAACATTTTAAAGAAATTCCTCCTAGTCTACGTTTTGCTCTTTTGTTTCTTTTTATAACTAGCAAAAAATGTAAAGGGCCTCTGTCATCTTATTTTCCTAAAATGAATGATTCTAAAGAAAACATCCATTTACTGCTTACTCCTTGACTGGATGTTATTCCCGACTGCTGTGTAATCATTAAGTGGGCTTTAATTTAAAAAGTGTGCTGTTCTTAGCACATTTTTACTTATGTAGTAGTAAATTAACTATAACGGATTATAACTGTTCTCCATCATTTAGCAATCAGTGAGTCTTCCCATAAATATCTTTAAAACTAAACCAATGTGTTTTCATGGCACTTGCTCACCTCATGCTTATTTACGATCACAGATGAAACGCTATCCATTACAAAGAAGAAAAGACTTTTTCATGCTGAGATTCCAAATTCCCGTCCATTTGCTTGCTGGTTTCTGGGGAGGAGATTGCACCGCCAGAGGTATCCTGCCGCCTCAGCCACTTCAGCTCGACGCGCCCCACTTGGGCTTGGGATACTTCCGTGGCTTAAGTGAATTTGCTGGGTCAATGAGGCATCACTGCATTTTCGCAATGATTTGCTGCTTCAGTGTTTCATGGTTTCACACAACTGTGTCAGAACTTTTGCGGTGGTGATAACTAGAAGCTAGCTTTCAAAAGCCTACAGTGCTAAGGGCCAAATTCCCCGAAATACTGTAACTAAACCTGGAGCCTGATTTTTAGAAGAGCTCACCTCTTTTCTCTCACACATGCTGAGCCCTTACGTTAGCCCAGGCCTCTGCGCTTGTGTTTAAAGCGGTGGGAGCTCTTTCTGAAAGGCTGTCCTTAGATGACACCTTTTTCTGTCTGCTGTCTATATGGATAGGGAATGACCATGATTAATTAGAATAGCTACTGAAGTCAATTCTCCAGAACAATGATGATATTTAACTTGAATATCGTTTTCTCCAGGGCTCTATCCTGACTGTGCACTTCAAAGGAAAAAAATGGATCTGACACTTAAATTTACGCTAGGCTGACGTTGTTGGTTTGCTGCCAAAGAGGCATATCACAGCTTAGGGATCTCTGCCATTGAACCTTGGTGCTGGCCTTGTAAGAAATCACTTTGCTGGTGACGTGGAATATCTCTGTGCATTCTGTCCTTAAAGTTAGAGAAATGCTAGTCCAGGTTAGGTTAAATGAGAGTTTTCTTATAAAGGCACATGACCCTTCAAAATCAAATTGATGCCATCAGCTTTTTTCACACTTAACAGCCTGAAGCACAGTGTTAGAGAGTGAACATCCTGGTTACAAACGGCCTGGTCTGGCCTCACCCTCTCCTTGGCCACAGCATATCACAGTCCTCCTCAGATATCCAGTCCGGTGAGGTTTCATATCCTTTCTCTGAAGTCTTCTAAAATTATATCATTTTTTTTTTAATGGCAAAAATAACGGGGTTTTTTATATCATGTTACTCTGCTGCCCTCAGCAAAAACTTTTGCTGGTATTTTCATGTAATTAAAATTGCATTTGAAAACAGTTTAGCTATAATGGCCCCTTGTCAGAATTCCCACTCAGAAATGTCCTTCTAGCTCCTTGGCACCGATTTCTCTAGGAGGTCTTGGGGCTCTCTGTCCCTAGTGGAAACCAACAGGGGACAAACTAGCTAAAAGAGACAGTGGAATTTATTTGACTTGCACAGGGATATTAAATTAATTATGCATAAAGTGTCCTCTCCATTTTTTTCCAGTAAGTCCATATGTTCTTTTAAATATACACAATGATGGCATTAGATAGGTAATAATCCTTGATTTCTCTCAGTAACCTTAATTGAACTGTGAGAAAGACTAGACAGAATTGCTCCTCTGGAAGCAAACTGCCTATTTTAGGTTGGCAAAAGGAAATGTTTTTATGCAATCAGGCAACTGTAGGAGCAGGACAGAACAGGAATTTGACCCGTACTTTCAACAGTACTATTTTTTCACATGTAGGAACTTCTCTTCTTCCTTTCTGTACCTCATCAAAATAATGGCTCTAGTTTGGGGATTTGGAATATTTCTGAGGGAGGGAGTTTTGGAAGTGGCCCACTGTCACGAGAAAACAAGACAAGAAATATAACTGTGTTCAAGAACTTGATTTCTGCCTGGATGATTTGTATGTCCTACTGCATCCACTTCTCTTCTTGAGGATTTATTGTTGTCAATCCATGTTATTTAGTTTTTAGTACTTTAATTCTTATGCTATTCTGAGAACTGAGAGAAATATTTGTAGAACATTTTATTTTCTAGATTTAAACCTTGTTGGTTTGTGAACAGTGCTCCTTAGACTCTTTAGAGAAAGCCGTATGTGAGTGTGTCTATAATACAAGTTATTTTATACCTGCGTATCCATAACCTAATCTTGCTGTGAGTTCAAGTGATGTCCCTGTCTATTACCTTGTCCCAGTGTATTAAGCTACAGTCAGACTTTCCATGTGGTGACCTCAAGGAAATTCATATTAGCCAACAACAGAAGCTGAATCTGTGTTTGTTACGTTCATGTGGCTGTGCTTAAAGTGTAAGAAAGGTGAAGTTCTTTAACATAGGATAACGTCCACGTGGTGGGCAAACTTCCCTCAGTAAGTGATGCTTGTTATACAGTGTTTTGAGAGCATATGTTTTTCACTGAGTTGGTATTAGGTGTTTCCCTCTCAGTCTTTTTCACTGATAGCCAGATGTCAGGGAGTGCTGAAAGCAGATATCCAAGAGTAATTACAGGTGTCCTGGTGATACCCTGTCTTATGACTCTGATTGTAAAAATATTTAAAATTTTCATCAGACATGTAACATTAAAAGCATGTAAGATAAATTATGAAAGGATAGCTGAAAAGGGAAGCTGTTGAGTTGTTTAAACTAAAAGGAGAAAAAACAAGCCCATCAAAAGAAGCCCAAAAAGCAAGTGTGTGTGCTGTTTTTTCATCAAATATTAACTGGATCCTGAGGGATTTTCATTATCTGCATCAAAATATTTGGCTTATTTATCAGAGGCTCAAGTTCAGAGGCTTACATTGAAATGAATAATCTTGTACGTGATCATCATGGAACAGTATACATCAGAAACATCGAAACTGGTGAACTGATCAAAGCTGCATATTTTGTGATCCTCAAAACCCTGGTAGCGTGTGCTCAACTTTCACACTGAGCTTCCATAGCACTTCACTGAGATCTGGGCCTTCAACTATCAACTCATTTTGCCACGGTCTTTGATTCCTTATGTGCACCTTGTGGCTGCAATCAGACTACAAATAAAGAACAATTAAAATTGCTTCATGAACTGTTATTATTATAACCAAGTTCTGCTATTAGATAGGTTTAAATGTTTTCATATATTCCACATCACTATTGCCCTTTGAGATTTTTAACTGTTGTTTTCTTGTATGTTAATAATTTCCTTGTGTAATTGTTCCCAAGAGAATGAACTGAAAAGAATTACGAATTAATTTGCATCTTTTAATGTACTAATAAACTTCCTGAGAAGAAAATTTCCCTCCATCCAGGTGAAAGCCAATCACTCTAAATCAAAGCTTAGTGAATATCAGGGTATTATATTTTTTCAAGAAGTTGCAGAAGAATGGTGCCCTGCACATTAAAAGTAATTAGAAAGCACAAACAGCAATTTCAGAAAAAGCCTCAGATCATTTTTTGCTGCAGTATAAAGTTCACAGGCATTTAGGGAATTGACTATTTGTTGTATTTAAACAAAATGAATAGCAATTTCCTGAAGGTTGAGAGGTTTCATGCTGTCAGTGTAGATTTCACCTTTTCATAGAAAAATATTTTAAAACTGTGAGCTTTTCTCATCATTGGATGCAAATACATATTTCATGCTATAGACTCCAAAACATGGATCAAGAAGAAGAAATGTCCTGTTATGTACAATTTATTCAAATAGACTCTTCAGTGAACAAAATGTTCTATGTATTCATTTATAACCGTACAATGTCAGGTCCTTGTTCACCAAAGCACTTATCTTCCTTTATCTTTGAGCACCTGAGTAACCAAAGCAGTATTCTTCAGTAACTAAAGCGACAGTTCTGAGCATGTGCTTTACGTTAAATACATTAGAGTGCTGTTCCTATTAGAATCATAGTTACTCACAAGCTTAAGTGATTTACTGAACCAGGGGGTTGACATCCCAACTTATATACTTGCCAGCGATAGCCCCCAGTTTTTCAAATCAGATATAAAATAAGTAACTAATGGAATGTGTAAGACTTTTTATCAAAATTCTCTCTGATTTCTGAATTTTTTGAGTTTTTCTGAGTTTTAGTAGCAGATAATAGTAGTAGTAGTTTATCATTAACATTTGGTAGGGCAAAGGAATATGTTTAAATGGCTGCAGACTACCTAAGGCAAAATAAATCCCACAATATGTTTTAAAAGAAAATGTTCTTTAATGTCAAAATCCCCATTTAATGGATAAAAAAGTACATGCACTTCTTGTTAAGGAAATCAATGGAGGGATTGCAACTCCCTATAACCAAGAGTTGATTAGATTTAGCAGTTGGTATGGGAGAGGGAACGGAAGGGGGGACTGAAGAAGGTCGGGGAGAAAGCAAAGATGAGACAAAGCAGGCTTGGAAGCAGAGAGAAAAGCGTGGGAACTGTGACCACGAGAAGCCTGGAGGAAAACCTGAAGCAGAGAGAAAAGGCCTGGGTGCTTGTAGGGAACAGAGAAGGACCTGGAGTAAGTGAGAGAAAATGGTTGTGCTCAAACAAGCGAGTCATCCTGAGAAGACTGTAGCAACGCCAGGCAGTGCTGCCGTTCCCTAAGAAAACCGATAAAGATTGGAGACAAGGTCATCAGGATTATTGGTAGGGCCATAGGGAATCCAACCTATAAAAACAGTGAATATAACCTGGGTGACATTTCCTCTCCTATAGTATAAAAACAAAGTCATTTCTACAAAATAGAGCCTAAATACGAATGATCAAGAAATGGAAACAGGAATTTCTTAGTAGATCTTCCTAGCTAGAATCTTTTTTTCCTCTTGGGGCTTTGAAGAGCAAAGCTTCTTTATCACCACATGATACAAAGCTCCTGTCTTTACTGTGCCTAAGAAGACAAATGTTGTCATATTGACTGAAAAAAAAAAACCCAACAACAGAACCTGTTCCTAAGTTAACTTAAAGCTGTTACTCCATATAAAATGCATGTTTCCCTAAATTGTACCTGAAGGACTTTTTTCCTTTGGAAATTAGAAGTTTGCAAAGTACTCACAGAGCAAACTCTGATGCGCAGTCATAGCAGTGTTTTCATGGAAATGAATGACTAAGGGCAGAACACCTCAAGCAGTATAAAAATAGTCATTTAAAACAAAACCGATATTCTTGTTCTTCGAGATGTATTGTTTTGTTCTCCAGACTGTTTCAGAAGTTGCAGTCATATTGTTTGTTTTCTATTTTAAGTGGATCTTTTACACAAATGCGTATATATTTATTTTAAAAACACAAAATGTCTACAATAGCTATCTAGAAGGCTTTCTAATTTTGTTTTGCCCAAAACACATTTTTACATGCAGAAAAATCCAGCCATCTCTTAAAAATAACAACACAGAAAACACTACTATACACCAGATGTGCCTGCCACAATGCATTTATTTTGTTTTAGCAAGATAGATAAAACATGAAATTCTTTAAAGATGGTGCTTTTTTGACAGCAGCTATTATGTTTTCTCACAAACACTCACTCTCTTTTCCTCTAACTCCAGCCATATTACTACATTAAAGTTACTTTACTTTGATATAAAATACACACGCAAGTGTCTGAATTTCAGTACAGTGCTTTTTAAAACTTACAAGGTGCAAACTTTGTAATAAACTGAGTAAAGACCCTAACCTCAGTGTGAGCAAAGTTCAGTGTCACTGTAATGAAGTAACTGTCTTATTTGTGTTTTGAGATGTAGCTAAATAAACCAAGAGCTCAAAAATTCTCCAACTTGTCAAAAATATTGATGCCACATCGCTTTGGGAACATCCCAACCTGCTCTTGCTGTTCAATTCCCAGCATGGAAGCAGTGATGTCCAAATCCCTTATTCTTCCATGGCAAAGAGATACTCTGTTTAATAGTATTTTCTCTTGCCCGGCCTTGAGAAAGACATCAGTACTGTCTCTACAAATTCCCTCTACTGCACTACACCATTTAATGATATCTAATCTAAAATAAGAACATGATGCTTATTGAATGTGCATTTGTAACACAAACAGGAGCTACAGATTAAGTCCGAAAGTCCCCTGTAACATGCTGTGAGAGCTATCTGGAACGCTAGAGTCAACACAGCCAAAAAGCATTCAAAATATTTTTCATCAGCTCTACTTTGAAAAACTTCCGTGACAAAGTTCACCCTAAGGAGAAATTGTGCTAACCACAGACTCATTCCTTTTCTGCTGATGAACACAGCCACGTGAACATTTTGATCAAGTTGTCTCTCTGCAAGAGGATGTCAGAGCTGCAGAGYTATAAGCTGAAACTTCAAAATTCACAGTGACCCTATTTATTAACACAGTTATGGGGTTGTTGTGGCTCATGCTGCTTTCCAGGATTGCACTGGGCTAAACGTAAGGATTTTTCACGGTCCTGCTTAGGGTGACTGGCCAGGCAGAGTGCATAGCTGAAAATACGTCACATAGTGTTTCCTGGAAGATGACTGCATTACTGGCCATCTGCACTTTTCTGTCAAGACAACAAAACCCCTTAACAAACCAGCTATCAGTGTGAACAGACTGACTACACTGTCTGGAAATAGGTGACGTCTCTCACAGCAGACCTGAGGGGGACTGCAGCTCTGTGCACGCGCTCACTGCGGCACGGGAGCTGAGCGGGAGCTTGGACCGGTCCCTTCGGGGCTGCTGGCATTTAGTCCAGCCCCGCCAAGACACGGCAGCCAGGGACCTCCCTCCCTAATGCCATGGCAGCAGCAGAGTTTGGGAGATTTCACTCGCGGGAAGCAGCAAGGCTGGAGAAGCAGGCGAACCGCTGCACTCTCACCCTCCTCCCCTGGCTCCTGCCCCGCTGAGCAGCAGGGCATGGGGTCTGCCCTGCTGCCTCCCAGCTGCCATGCAACCCTCACGCATCCGGCAGGCTTCAGGGACGCTCAGCTCCCTTCACAGTGGTGCTTCTTGCTGCTGCAAAATATATAATTGCACATTAACCCTTTAGTATCGAACTGTGTTTGATCCTGCCTAGATAATTACAAAATTTCCAGCAAATGCAAAACCTGTTGCACGTGAAAACATGGCCCATTAAAATTACAGGAAATTGTATATCACTAAAAGTTCTTGTTTATCCTTTTGATTTCTGAARAAATGTTCACCCTTTTCAAAGTATGTTTGTGATTTTTATTTTTTGAATATTTTTGTTTCTTCAGAAATGTCATCATTTCCATACATACTGCCTAAAGAAAATGTTTAATATTTTCCAAGCACTTCTTACTGGTGCATATCAGCCCCCCTCAAAAAAGTGGGGCCTTTAGGAATCATCTTTATGTCCACATTTCATAGAGCCATAGAATGGTTGAGGTTGGCAGGCGCCTCTGGAGATCATCTGGTCCAGGCCCCTGCTCAAAGCAGGGCCAGCTAGAGCAGTTGCCCAGGACCATGTCCAGTCAGGTTTTGGATATCTCTAAGGATGGAGACTCCACTACGTTTCTGGGCAACCTCTTCCAGTGTTCGATCACCCTCAAAATAAAAAAGTTTTTTCTTATGTTTAAATGGAATTTCTTGTATTTCTGTTTGTACTCATTGCCTCTTGTCCCATCGCTGGGCACCACTGAGGAGAACCTGGCTCCATCTCCTTTACTCCTTCCCATCAGATATTTATACACATTGATAAGATCCACCCGAGTCTTCGTTTTTCCAGGCTGAACAGTCCCTGCTCTCTCAGCCTTTCCTCCTATGAGAGATGCTCCAGTCCCTTAATCATCTTAGTAGCCTTTCACTGGACTCGTTCCAGTAGCTCCATGTCTGTCTGTCACCTTCCTTGATCTGCTGGCAATACTCCTTCTAATGCAGCCCTGGATGCCATTGGCCTTCTTTGCTGCAAGGGCATGTCGCTGGCCCGTGTTCAACTTGGTGTCCACCAGGATCATGGGGCCCTTTCTGGGAATGCTGCTTTCCAGCTGGTGAGCCCCAGCCTGTACTGGTGCATGGGGTTATCCCTCCCCAGGTGCAGGACTCTGCACTTCCCTTTGTTGAAATTCTTGAAATTCCTGTCTGCCCATTTCTCCAGCCTGTCGAGGTCCCTCTGAACGGCAGCACAACCACCAGTCTTGTATCATCTGCAAATCTTCTAAGGGTGCACTCTGTGCATCATCTAGGTCATTAATAGTGCTGGACCCTGATCCAGGTGCTGGATGCACAGTGCATTTGAACACAATGCCATAAAGGAACAGTGCATCAGAGTTGAAAAACAAATTTTTATGTGTGCATTTGGCTGCCATTGCACCAATGAGCCTTGCTATCACGCTGTTACCCATGCTTTTGTCAGCATGAGCTTGAACTACTGCAAAAGCACAGCCAGCTGCTTTGAAGCTCTGCAGTAACATGAGGCTTCATGGTGACTGAAGCTATTGCCTTCCTGTCTGAGAAAAACAATAATTTTACAGTGACACCAACAGAKAGGCTTCAGCCTGCTGGTTTTAACTCAAAAGCTCTTAGATGGTTTGGGACTTCCTTACTTAAGAGGCCACTGTTTTCCCACTTGTGCACAATCAATGATTTAGCTGGCTAGAGCATTTAAAATTGTTGACCATCTAGTGGAAAAGGAGCATCATCTAGCAGCTAAATTTCTATGAAAAAGCCTCAACCGCTGAATTTTCTGCACTGTGGGCCCTTTGTGAATTTGGTAGCTTCTGGCAAAACTATTTATTAAAGAAACAATTTGGCACAGAGCTGGATTGATGATCTTATTTGAAAGTCCCAGGAGATTTTTTTACATGATTATGATGCTGTAGTGAGAGAGATAAGTTTGATTCCTTGCATAAATTATTACTATTAATAACTGAATTATAAATTTAAATACTAATTATTATAATGAATCCTTTAGTACATAACAATTATAGAGTGTTACAAACTCTGAAATAAACACTATAAGCCTCTAAATAAACAACATATTTGTGGCCTGAAACTGGCAATTTTTTTGCAGTTGCAGAGGACCTTGGGGCTACAGACTTCAAAGCCCTGGATTTTCATTTACTACAAATAAAGTAAATAAGCTTCAGAGAAAATAAGAATCAGACCTTGGATCCCATTGGATTTGGCCCCCTCATATGGAATTTCCTCACTGATATAGTGCATTTTTCTGCCTCAGTCCCTTCATTAAAATTCTTCTCCAAGATCCTATGTGCTGTTGCATTTCTAGACCTCTTCCACATCTGATCTGTCTCATCTGTCTTTCATTTTGCATACTAGCAGGTCAGTATATTCCATTTCTTACAGTTTAAAAAAGGAAACTCCAAAGTATAGGGAGGCTAATCTCATGATCCTTAACAGTTTTTCTCTAACTCTCATTCTATTTCTGTACTTCATTCTTTATTCCACACCTTTTCTGTTATATTTGTCTTTGATCTCGGCCTCAAGGCTCACGCAGTCTGTTTCAGCTGGCTCTAAAGAACCATGCCCATATGTAGTGTTAAGGCTGAAAGAAACTACAGAGCCGTAGCTGGAGTGGGGCTGGAAAGGGGCTGCCAAAGCAAACTTAGGGCTGCCAAAACAGTTCTCCTCTCAAGAATACTGCGTTTCTGAATAGTCAGTCCTGGCTCGGGGCTCAGACTGGGGTTAGGCTTAATGCTGAGAGACAGGCAGAAGTGCAGCTGGAGTGGGGCTGGAGAAGAGCTGACCAAGGAGCAACGGGGCTGCTGAAACAATCCTCCTCGCAGTAATGCTAAGTCTCTGGACTGAGCAGTGTCACTAGCCTTTGACTTGGGCTTAGCATTAGGGTTGGTGGAAAGAAAAAGCCAGGAGTACAGTTGGAGTGGGGCTGGAAAGGAGCTGCCGCAGGAAAACGACGGCTGCGGAAAGGACATCCTCCTGAGAAAGTCACAGAGCAGGGAGGCGGTGCAGTGCCTTGTCTGCCGCTCAACTTAGGGTTAGCGTTAACAAACAGAATAAAGCCCAGCGCTCCAGTTGGAGTGAGGCTGGAAAGAAGCTGCTGGTGCAGAATCGATGATGACGAAAGGTTTCTCCCCGGGGATCGGTTAGGCTCTGGAAGGGCTGCAGCAGCCTGYGAAGGCCCTGCCCCAGCAGGGCCAGGATGAGGGCTGGGCTCGCCAGGGTTGCTGCTGCTGGAGTCATACCTCCCTCGCAGCTGCAGGTACAGCGCTGTATTTTGTGCTTATCTGGCATCTGCACACCCGAGTGCCCCTGCCCCACAGCAGATAATATATCCACACGAAGACAGGTATAACCCCCAAGAAGAAGGAGTTAAAAAAGGGGGAAGAGTTGCCTCCCAGCTCTGAGTAACCTGCTCAGCTGTAAAGGGAAGCAAATGGAAAGGTCCTGAGCTTTTTGGCACCCTGAGAAGAGCAAGGCTTCAGCTCACACACAGAAAGCGGCAACAGTGACCGCAGGCCAAGCCCCAGAGGAGCACCCCAGGCACCAGCAGCGGCTTGGCGTCCCCTCGGCCGTGGCCGGCAGGCCGCAGCAGTCGCGCAACCCTCGCGGTGGCCAGCCGGCGCCTGCTTGCGTTGGCGGGGAAGCCTCTGCTCCCTGCCATTTTAACRTCTGCGTCAGCAAACCCAGCCGCTGACAAAATGGAGGGCAAAAACACACAGAACAACTCGGATTATTACACTCCCTGAAGGTAAAGTTAACTTTTATAGCCTTACTCTCATTTATTTTCACACAGCTAATGCCATCTGCTGGAAAAAAGGAGCAACTCCTTCACAAGCCAGAGCACACACAACACGCAGGAGCCCGCGTGGCACGGGCCCGGTAAGGGCAGTGATACACGTGTGCTGAGCATTCTCCAAAGATGCACTGGAGAGCATCTTAATTGCTGAGTGTGACCCGCGAAGGGGGCAGACGGGGAACTGGAAGCAAGTCTGCCCGCGCCTGCCTCCCCTGCGGGCTGCGGGGCGCCGTGCGAGGGGCCCCGCAACGAGCCCCCAGCGCTTCCCCGCCCCCACTCAAAATGGCGGCGCCGGGGCTCGGCCGCCGCGCCTAAAATGGCGGCTAGCGAGCGCTGCCGCCCGTCGAGATAGCAACGGCTGGGCTCTGCCTCCTCGCTCGAGAGGGCAAGCACCGCCGAAAGGCCTCGCCGGGCGCAGGGCCCCAGCTGTTGTGGGCACGACACGAACTGAACAGTAAACAGCGCAGAGCCCTATCGAAGAAGACTTCCAGAAGCTTCCCTGGCCACATTAAAGATGGCTCCTGCGCCTTCCCTGACGACTGCGAATGACGCTTCGCCCGGCCGCCTCGAGCCAATGGCGCTTGCGTGCTCGGGGCTCACGTGGGACGAGCGAGCCAGTCACCGGCGGCTCGGGCAGCCGCTACACGTGACTTCCGCTACCGAGGCGTCCTTCCGGCTGGGGTGTGCGGCGGTGGAGCGGGCTCGGTGGGGCTGAGCGGGGGTGCGCGGCGGCGGCGGTGCGGGGAGGGGGGCTTGTTCAGGGCCGCGGCCTGCCTCCGCGGAGCCGGGGAGAGGGGGTGGGGGGAGCGGGCCTGCTCTGCGCCCCCATCGCCTCGGCTGGGCCGCACGGCAGGGCGCCCAGGCGGGGCTGAGGGTGCCCTGGCGAAGTTAAAGAGAAATAAAGGCCGCTTCACGCGTCGGGGCTGGGCCCCTCGTGCGCGCCTCGTTGCACTGTCTGCCTTTGCGAAGGCCTGCTGGGAGTTTTGTGCACGGCAGTGACAGTAAAGCCTAACCAGTTATTGTATGTACACAGGCGCTTTGGGTGACATAGCTTACGGGGCTGATCCCTTTTTCCTCAAGGTACAGGTCTGGTAGGCCTCCCTGGAGTGCAACTAGTTTCCTTATAGTATGGGGCAGCAGTAATGTCACAGTCTTGCTGCTGTGTTTCCTAGTAGGAGTACTGAAATGTTGATAGTGTTTTATCTTTTTAATCTTCTGCCGTTATCCATTTTTGTTGTTAATCTAGTATTTGAAAATATTAGCGTCTTAAAAAAAAAAATCACAAGAGCAGTTACTGTAAGTTGTGGAAACAATTATCTGAGAGGGGTATTGAGGTTTAGTAAAACAAACGGGATGCGTATCTGAAAATACTTGCCCCATATAAGTGTAAATAGGATTTCATAACTGAGCTTCAAAGCAAAGTGATTTTTTTTTGCAGTGGCAAAATTATTCTCATTTTTCATTTCTCTGCAGTTGAYCTGAAGTGTTCAATGCTGGGGGTGCTTACTTTTCATTCAAGTTTAAAGTTATCTTTGTTCATTGTACTCTTAAATTATATTTGACACTATATGTAAGCTATGAACAGTTGTTAGAATAAGTATACTGGTAGTTGGGGTGTTTTTTTGAAAGAAGAGGTTATATGTAGATATAATTAAAGTATGTGAAACTACAAGGACTTTTTTTTTTTAATAAATGACATATGCAGTGTTTATACAAGTAAGTTAGCAGTTAGAATAGCACCTGTAGGATATTCAGGCTGGTCTCTACTTGTCCTAGGGATCTGCTCAGGTTTGTGACCTTAACTAAAGGTCTTGTCTATAAAGCTAACTAATTCTTCAAAGAGATGATAAAAAAAAAAGTCTGGAACTTTTTCTGCCACACATATTATGCTGTGTGCTCGTTTGGCTTTATGCTTAGCTGAAGGTTGTGTAAATTTGGGACACTTTGTGCTATTTGGAGGGCAGAATGTTGATGCAGTGTTGTTTCTCAAAATAGAAACTAGTTGCCAAAGTAACTCAAACCTGTAAGTGGATAGCCTTTATGAGCACATAATGATGTTCATAAAGGTGTAACCCATATGTATGAGAAGTTGTAGTGTTCTTCTGTTTTTTTGGTACATGCCCTGTTGTGGGAGATAAGTTGCTGACTGAAATGGGAGACAAAAGTAGGTAGAACAGAGTTAAATTGTGTACTTAAAAAGAGCTAGAGTGTTCTTGAGTTACAGTACTTCAGCATTAGTACCATTTCTATTATATAGTGCAGTATGGTCAGGCATGAGTACTAAGTATACCTTTTTGTCTGAAAGCCGTGTAACCAAATAATAAAGTATATTTTCTTTGTGCACTTGCAGGAATATTGAATATTAACCATTTAAGCAACCATGCTGGCTGCAAGGCTAGTATGCCTGAGGACGTTATCATGCCAGGCTTTCCGCCCTGCTATTATTCAGGCTTCCCCAGCTTTGAGGAACACCAATATAAAAGCATACAAGCTGTGGCAGCCTAGCCAGGTAAGGTAATTTTTCTAATGTTTCTGATTGCTTATGTATTAAAGGGTTAAATCTCTTTCCAAAAGAATCATTTTGCAGGTACTATTTCTTGTGAATGAACATGAGTCTTCTACTTGTTTATGGGGTTCCAGCGCTGACTTAATGAAGGAAGTGTTATTTACTTAATTACAAAACAGAGGTTTTAAGAGCAATTCAAGTGGTATTTTCTGTTCCCCTGTCAAAATTCTTAGAAAAATAACAGGAGGTAATTATCTAATGAGGCTTGTCCATTACTAAGGTAAGATGGGTGGGAATTCTTGTCTGACACCCCCTCTTTCCCCCTCCTCCACCTGTTTCCTGTTTCTGAGTAAAAATCTAAATATTTTGTTAAGGTATGAACCTAATTTACCTTCAGGGACTTTGGTCACAATATGTGTTTAGAGCTCTAGCCCAGGTTAGRGTAATTTCTGAACTCTGGCAGACTACTTCTAGTCTCATCAGTGGTGTCAAAAGTCAACTGTTATTGTTCTAAGAAACACTGTCTGTTTATCCTTCAGTGAAGGGAAAATGTTTCGTTTTTGCTGTCTGCACAGATAACTCTCAACTTCCCTCGAAGAGTTTCTTCAAAGTTAACCTTGTTAGTGGGCTGTTGCACTGTGTGGAGGCATTGCTCTTTTGCCATGAACTTGTGGAAAGTACCTTTGGCAAATTCTCCTGCTTCCTTTCTGTCTTTGTCTTATATATGCTTTTTAAAGCATCCTAAGCTTACAGGTTTTTCTTAAAAATTTGAGGAGTGCTGTGTAATTTTAGTGTTAGAGCTAGATGTTGTTAGATGCAAAACACAACAAAACTGAAGTACATTGTATTTTATCACTCTTAACTGCTGATTCTAATGATATGTGTATATTTCCATTTTTAGTATTAAAACATAAGCTTGTAGCTAGCCCTCCATTGGTTAGGTGCCTGCATAATGATTTTGGAAATTTCTCAGCTTAAAAAGCTGTTTCTGAACTTAATTATGAATTTGTTCTTGATTGTTCTTGCAGCTTATACTAAGAATTTGATAGAGCAGCATACTGTAATTGTTTGGAGCATGTCAGCCTTAATTTTTTATTTCATAGGCCTTCATTCAAGTTTTGTTCTCTAAATCAAGCTTACATGTGTGAAAATGGAGAATTTATGCTGCTCTCAAATAYAGCACCTGTAAATATAACTATAAATTAGAGTTCATGTCTACTTAGTACAGAGAGCAGCAGCATGTAGTTGTTTTCCCATAAAAAGGCAAAATAAAAACTTAAGGCCTTGTTTAGTACTGTGGGAATAGAGTAGAAGAAAAATAAATGTTTAATCTTGTTTTTTAGCTGAACTAAATACTTTGGAAATTCACAGCATTGGTTCTATGCTTTCAGAATGTGTAAATACATAGAACAACTCCCTACTTGTTCACAAAGGCTCTTAAACTTTCATCTTAAACTGTCTTCCTTTAGCACAATTGTTGCATGTCTTAGGAGGTATGGACAGATGAGTAAGAGACCAACTAGCAATTTTAAGTGTAGCAAGTAAATGACAGTATTTCAGTGTGTTAAGAATAAATTGCTTTTCCTCAAAAGTGGTTTGTCATTAGTCTGTAAATACAGCTTATTAATAAGAAATGTCTTCTCTTTTGTCTCACTGAATCCTTCTTATGTTACCTCTGAATCTAACAGTCTTATGCCACAAGAGTAAGAAYGGGTATAAAGCGTGGAAAAATTGGCCAAGAAATCAAAGAAGCAGCATTCGAGCCATCTGCAGAAACTGCACTTAAAGGTAGAGTAGCTCCACTTTAAATAATGAATACGTTTGAAATCTAAACTTATTTGAGGGAAACCTTTTCATTCAAGCTATTAAATAAACTGAAAAACAACTGTTTAATGTTAACGTTTGCTAGTGACCTCTCTCAAGTGTCTGGAGTTGGTTTATCTGCTTGTCTTTTCTTGTAATGTTTAAAGTTGCGAATACTGCATGGTACAGAGAAGTTTGCTGCTGTCTCCTCTTTGAGCTTCTGTTGAGAAAAACTTTCTTTTGGTGGATCACAAAGGGATTGTATAAATAGCAGTGTTCTGCGAAATAGATTTGCAAATCTTCTGCAATGGAATTGAATTGATAAATAGCATTTATCTAGATTCACTAGATAAAATCTTGTCTAACATGTTAGGAAAAACACTTTCAGCTGTAAAATTCTTTTAAGACTATATTTGGTCTCAGCTGTTCTTACTTCAGTTATACCAACACCGTATGACTAATATTTTTAATTGTAGCCATAATCTGATGCCTGTGACTCAGGCAATATGTCTAAAGAATCAGTAGAAACTGATAGGGAACATACATTGTTGCCTGTGAGCTTTGGAAATCACTTTTTGAACTGATTTGGATCTAATTGTTACCAAAGAGCTCTTGAGGGAGCAAACATTAAGGGCAGATCAATGAGAGGAAAAGACACAGAGGTCCAATTTTTCTACTGGAAAACTTATTAACTAGTGTATGTTGGGATTCCTGTCTGTTATAGCAATGAAAGTCAATAAACTTTGTGACTGGCTAGTCTCCTGTTTCTTGCTCTGTTTTATGAAGTTATATTGTGTTGGCAAGCTATCTAGAGTGYTTCAAATCCAGTCTTTTTAAGAACTGGTAACACAGTGACTCTTGAATAACTACTGAAGTTAAGTGAAGCTTTAAGAAGCCCACTTTGGATCAGTTATCACTGCTTTAACTAAACTAATATGCAAAAAATGCTTTTAACTATACAAGAAAAAGCATTCATGAGAGCATGAATCTTTTTTCTTTATGCAGCTGATCGCCTGGGAAGATTAGTTGTTGCTGGAGGGGCTGCTGTTGGCCTGGGCGCTCTGTGTTATTATGGAATGGGCATGTCCACTGAGATTGGAGCTATTGAAAAAGCTGTGTAAGTAAGATGGCTTATTCTCTTAAGTAAAGACTACATGAAATGACGCCCTCCCGTGCTTGCATCTGCCTTTTCTCTGCTTGGTGTCCTCAATATGCATATGGCTTACCCTTTTTAAGCTCTGAACAAAAAGCCCTCACTTCTGGGCATGCAAAATTTTTAAGCATAAAATCGAAAGCAAAACTTGGGTAACTCAAGCTTGTATGCATATTGACTGACTTGAGTTCTTTTGTATTGCCCAATTTGAAACTTCATTGCAAAGGCTATGTAAATACTTTTCATGAGGAGTGCCACAGATAATTTAGGAAGGGTGCTCAGTCTTCTGTAAACATTGGTTAAGAATACATTGCCTAGTATTCCTGTGAGACTTTGTTCGTTCAACTTCAACATTCTGTGAGGAAGGTTGAGGAGAGAGTTTCCTCTGAACACACTGCTTATGTTAGCAGTGCTCATAATGAATTTCTGTTGTGCTTAAAACTTGGATGGATTACTTCTTGGCTAACAAAAACAAACTGCAAGAAAAAGCTATAGCTTTTAAACTTTAGACAGTGATAAGCTGGGGCTTGGGACAACTGAGTGTTGGAGACACTTTGTTTTGCTTTCTCCACACATAGTTGGAAGTGATCATCAATATTCATATTTAATGCTTTCTGCTTGCAGCTGTGTGAAGTCATTCATCTAAAAACTGCTGTTCATAATTTTTTTTATTCTTCTGCAAGCATTGAAGTAATGGGTTAAAAGAGTAAAATGGTAGAAAATGGGTACAGCCTGTTTATTCCTGGTGTTAGCTGGGTAAGCTTCCTGTCCACAGTATGATTGAAGCATAGTGGAGAGACTCTAAAAGTCGAGTTCTGTTGCTGTTAGAGAGCTCTCAAAATGATGTGTTACTTGTGATGCCAGATAAACTTGTATGTTATGACTCAGCATTTTGTGAGCGGCTCAGCAGGGTACTTAATGCTTGATACACATTCTGTGACATTTTTTAAACCAGTTTATATATACATTGTTTGGGTTTCTTGTTTGGTTTTTTTGTAGTTAAAACATTTGTTATTTTGTTTCCCACATATGCTTCCTCCATAGAGTTGATTCATAGCTAGTGTTATTTATAATTTGCAATATTTCCAAAGAGTTGATTATGGTATGCCAGTATGTACTGGGGAAAGACTTAAAAGTAAAAGTTTTTAGCCTGTCCCTGCCACCCCCCCCGGGTAAACCCATGGTAGAAGTGGCTAAACCACACCATTATTATGAAACCTCCCTGATATCTGTATCTAATAATGTACTTAATAGCTTTGATCATGTTTTTGGTTAGTCTTCGTTCTGGTACTGATAATTGCACAACTATGCATTACTGCTTATTTTTCAGTATTTGGCCACAGTATGTGAAAGACAGAATTCGCTCTACTTACATGTACTTTGCGGGAAGCATCGGCTTGACAGCACTGTCTGCTGTAGCAGTGAGCAGGTCTCCGGCACTCATGAGTCTTATGACAAGAGGCTCTTGGTTGGTAAGCTCATCTTAAATCTAAAGATATTTACTGAGAAGCTGACCCCAGGTGTGACAATTGGTATCAAAAATGCAAAATATAAACTCCTCTGTGAAAGGTAAGGCAAAATTTGAGGTACTAAACTCGGCAGTCCAGAGACTTGGAAGAATTCAGCTGAGCAAGGGACCCCCGAGCTCTCAAGGTGATGTTCCAATTTTCCTTCAGCAGGCATCATGAAAGCCTTGGTAGCTACAAGTCTTGGTGTGAACTGCAGTGATAAAAGCAATGGGAACTGGGTCTCACAGGCATGCATCAGTCAAGGTGGGCGGTGACAATCATAGTAGTTTCATTACACAGCTTTGGCAGACTTGTCGAAAGCTTAAACTCCATAAAACTAGAATGCACCCTGCTAGCTGGCTTTATAAAGTATTATTAATGTGCTGTGCTCGGTGGGAAATGTGCTGAAAGGCTTATAGAAGAATACATTGAGGCTTTTGAAATACATCGCCACCCTATGTAAGTATTAAACTTGTGAAGTAGTGACTCCTCATAGATCCAAAGAGAATATGGGTGCAGGCATTGTTGGATTCCTCGGAGAGAAGTAGAWGTTGCTTTCAGTAGGTGGAGTTACTTTTTAGAGACTTGAGTTCTTAAGAGCAGTACACATCTTTCAAAGCTGTTGGCTCTTAAGAGTGTGATTTATAATTTCATCTTTGTGAATACTGAGTAGGGTCAAAAGTTTATCCAAGTGGGTCTAGATGCCTTAGATGTAAAGTGGCGTGAGCAATATTGATCTTCTGTCTTATATGATTTGGTAGCTTTGAGTAGTAAAACTGCAAATATTATGGCTTTACTTCTTGCTTGTTTGGATTTTAAGAACAATTGCTTCCTAAGACAGGAGCACTGACATACTAAAGACGGTACTTTTCAACCTCTGTATGGTATCTGATTACATTGCTGACTTGCACCTTGTATGTTCCTTTGATAGCTTATCTTTGAAAAACTGTTTACACAAATTCTATGCTATCTTGACTAGCTAGCTATCTGCAAGTAAGAACCTGTTATAAGTAGCCATCAGAGGTTAATGGTACTACTTCCATCATTTTCTAAAACTGGACACATTCTTATGCATTCTTACTCCACCCTGTGCCCTTCTCAATACCTCTTTGAAAGCTGTCTTCTGTTTGCCAAGGCTAAAATGATACTGGTAGTCAAATCACACAGGCAAACTGTTTATAAGATGTGTCTGCTGAGTACATGTGTGATAAGTGTGGTGGAATAATGATAGTTAAATGCCGGCATCAATATAATTCTGCAGAGATTAGTTTAATAATGCATCCTTGGTGGTTAACTAGAAGGCGAACCTTTCTGACCAGTTTGTTACAGCTGGAAGGTTCCATTCAGAAGCAGCAGTAAGGGGAGGCAATGAGGTTTAAAAACCAGTGGCAGCAAAAGCACATGAACTGAATGTTGGCTTTGGGTGGAGAAATGTACAAGAAAAATGATGTTTACATTTCAGGTACCTTTATGAAGATGAGTAAGGGGGGGTACTATATGTTTTCTTTCCGTCTTGCGCMAGTAGGAGATTGTTGCTAACTTATCACTGAACTCAGATTTCTAAAAGACTGAGTAAAAGTAAAACAGAAGTTACTGCAAACAAGGTTTTGCTCTTCTTTCAGAATTACACTGTTAATTTCTAGACCACAAGTTAGAACAGACTTTGGGAGAGAGCAGAGACCATATGTCTTAATGCCAAATTGAGCTATGTAATGCTGTGTTTTTACAGGCAATAGGTGCAACTTTTGCAGCTATGATTGGTGCTGGAATGTTGGTCAGGTCTATATCCTATGAAGATAGTCCTGCAGCTAAACATCTTGCCTGGATGATGCATTCAGGTATGTTATTTTTACTTTTCATTATAGAGATGTTTGTTTCAATGTAATTATGTTCATTTACTCTAACAAAGCTTTGACTTTTAAAGTAAACTTTAGATACTGTTTTAGAAGAGTTACAGTTTTCAGAGRGACCTGTGAGAACTCCTGAATGTCAGTGAGCTTTCTTAAGTGTCCTTCACAAAACTCTGATACTTCATAATCTTGTAAAAAGCCATGCTCAAGTTAAACTTGAGGTACAAATATGCCCTGGTGGGTAGAATTAAATAGTTTCATAATTGTTTTGGTTTACTGACCACTTTATAGGACCGTAGCTTCTGCAAGCATTGTTGTGTACACTTACCATATCACCTCTTTTGTACAATGAAATTGTTCGAACATTGGTGTTCTCAATTACAAGAATTGCTGCAGTGTGAAAGTCAAGTATTGTTTGGATCAAGTTTTTCCACAAAAACGTGCTATTACCACTAATATTTAGCAATAGTTCTGCACTTATTGTAATTTTTTTTTCTGGCCTACCTTCAAGTTGTTTGTTCAATCTTTCCAGTAAGCTTCTAGGCTTAATAAAGCAGTGAGGAAGGTGCTGAATTAACTTTATGCTAAGATGAGCTAGCAGCTATTTTTGCTGTTGTGTGAAGTGTCATTGTCGTCCTCCATCCTCCCACCCCTGCAATGTTGTGAATTGGTTTTATTCCTAGCAACTTTCCTGGAAAAGGGGACTTGTTTTCTAAAGCCTTTTAAGAAGAAGGGCTGCATTTTTCAGCAGGAAATTCTACTATTTACTATAGATATGAAAGAATGTTTGTTCTTGATCTTGTGATGAATCTCTTCTATGTACTGGATAGAAGAATATTTGAAAAATGACCAGAAACATGGGACTTTAGTATTTAAACTGCAGCTTCTTGCATGCCTATTTCTATCAGGTATGTAAGACAGGATTACAGATGAGTTTCTCACTGAAGGTATTGGCTACTTCAAGTAACAGTGGCTTTCATATTTCTAAACTGTTTTGCCAGAAACAATTTATGGTTCGGGAATGACAAATGTTAGGCACTGAAATCATACTTGTCTCTCTGGAGCTAAAGATTTTTATCAACTAAGAGGAAATGAAATTTATTTCAGTGATTGTTATTAACAAACTTAATCCAATATTAATGGAACAGATGGAGGTTTCATACAAGACTCCAGGGAAAAGTCCGACTGCTTTGCTTAACTATTTCTTGTAGCAGAAATCTGTCCTGCTTTTCAGTTTTGAGTGTTCCTCTGGCTATTATGTAGCTGATAAGTCTATGTAAAGTATCTRTTCACCAGCTGTGTTTTGAATAGATCAATATGCTGTCTGGTACTAAAGCTTTCTTCCACAGACCACCTCCCTGGAGTATTCCCTAAAGCTAGATGAAAGTAGGTCACTTATTTTAAGATTACCAGTCTGTCATGCCTTTATGCCTTCCAGATAGATACAGTCAAGCGCGATGGTAATCTTGTCATGTAAGTGGTATAGTCTGAGCCACATTATCTGGCTGAAAAAAACATGATTYTGGCAGGTGGAGTCTTCAGCAGAACTGTTTCTAATGAGTTTTGTTTTGTTTTCCTTTGTCCAGGTGTGATGGGTGCAGTGGTGGCTCCGCTAGCCTTCTTGGGTGGTCCTCTGCTGATCAGAGCTGCCTGGTATACAGCTGGAATCGTTGGAGGGCTCTCGACTGTGGCCATGTGTGCCCCGAGCGAAAAATTTCTGAATATGGGAGGACCACTTGGAATAGGCTTAGGCTTTGTTCTTGCCTCTTCAATTGGTAAAATACTGTTTTGATACTGTCTCCAGTTAAGATTTGCCTTAAGTAGCACTTGTAACTCTAGCACAGCAGAAGGTACTATGTTAAATTTTGTGTTGGAAACAAACTGTAGTTGAAAACATAAAATTACAATTCTGGCCAGTGTTAATTTGACAAATGGCTGATAGTGGTGGCTTCTATTTTTGGCTACTGTCGGTGGGTGACTAGGGAGATGGTAAGMATGAGCTTAGCTTCTGATCCACTCATTCTTCTCCCTTCTGTGTTTCTGGGCATTGTTGTACAAGTCACAGGGGCAGAACTACTTTCATATAAAGAAAAGTACATGATTCCCTAGTGTGCTTAAAATTACTGCATCAACTCGTATATGCATCATCTCCAGCTGTTGTATGCTGGTATATGAAAGCAGCTGGTATGCAAATGCACTACAAACTGATGAGAATTTTTGAGTACTGCTTGAAAAATATTTGCAATAGTAACTGAAGTTTGACCTTATCCAGAGTAGCAGAGATGCTTTCAGTAGCTTTCATTTAACACTCTTGTACGTGTCTTTTTAGGATCCATGTTCTTGCCTCCTACATCAGCTTTTGGTGCTGGCTTGTATTCAGTAGCTGTTTATGGTGGATTGGTACTCTTCGGCATGTTCCTGCTGTATGATACACAGCATGTTATCAAGCGTGCAGAGACTATTCCATACTATGGAGTAGCTAAATATGATCCAATCAATGCGTAAGTATTCTGTGTTAGCACAAAGCTGATCACAATGTCTGTGTAAGAATTTGCTTCAAATGATATGGAAGTATGCTTTCCAAAAAAAACAAACAAACAAAACCCTTTGTTTACTGTCCAAAAGTGTATTGCTGTAAAATGTGAAAAATCATGGGGTTTTGAAATACAATGTGAAAATAGCTGCCTGGGGTTAAAACTGAAAGCATCTGCCTAGAGAAACATGATTAAATGTTACATGCTTCCAACAATACTAACTTTTTCAGAAAGCATTCTTTTACTCAGAAGGGAGAGTTTTTATAGCTACTCTCTGAAAATATCTGTCAATATCACCTCAGACAAGGCACATTAACTCTTTTGTAGTTACCTTATATTTGTAAGTCTTTATCACTAAATAAAAAAGCTTTAACAGCATAATAGGTATAGAAAGAAGGATTAATTGACCCTCAGTAAATACAAGTCTGATTAAGCAAGTAGCTTCCTTGCTGTGTTGTCTTTCTGATCTTAGGTGAATTGTTTACTTCCTTCCTCTGATTTCTAAAGTAGAGTAATACTCTTGATCTTTAAAAATACTTGGAGGTGAGCAAACAGAAGTACAGCATAAAAGCTGAGGGCTACTATTTGAGAACAGTATGATGTCTGTCAAGGCTTTAGCAAATACCTTTTGCTGGCAAATTTCTGATTAAAACAAGGTATAGGTTTTGTACATACCAAGTGCAGAGGACACAATATACTTGAGTTTTGTCACAGGCCCTTAAGGGAGGCTTTTAAAAATGAAGTACAATGGTGTGAGACACCAAATGCTACTTCTGTTCAACTAGATTAACTTTGATTTCCTGTTTCCTAGGTGCCTGCGCATCTACACAGATACACTAAACATCTTCATTCGGGTGGCCACCATGCTTGCCACTGGTGGAAGTGCCAGGAGAAAGTAAACCAAGACTCTCTGCAACTGTCTGATAGATCAAACTTCTAGGTTGTCTGCCTAGTGCATATACTAAATAAAAACTCATGGGTACAAGCAGCTTTGCTGCAGGAGTCAGAAGTTTAAAGCATTTCAGCAAATTACTCTTGGTTCAGTGCAATGTGATTCAGACTTAATAGTTTTTCCTCAAACGCTTTCCAGTTCTGTGTTTAAAATAGTGTGAACTGCTTCTAGTTGTACATTATTCTGGGAAAGTAAGTTATCTTTAATATATTGAGTAAAATAATTGGTCAACATTTTAATGGGCTTGACAGCAGTTTCTGTTGTTTCCTTTTTGACATAACTGCATAGTAAAGGAGGTAATCTGTAAAGTGGGTATCCCTTATGCAAATAGGGATACAAGCTACTTCAGGAAATGTTGTTGAGATAAAACAGTTTTCAGTAAAGATTGTGTAAAATGATCTAGTGACACATGAAGAACTGAACAAATTGGATACAGCACTAACTGCAGTCGATGCCTTCTGTTACCTGGGCAGAAGCTTCAGAAACGCTTAGGTAACTGTTAGAAATACCTTGGCCTGGATGGATGAGGTGACCAAAAATAGAAAGGGGACAAGAAGAGGAAGCTATGCAGCATCTGTTCCGTATGAAAACTTCAGTCTCTTTCTGGAGCATATATTAAAGCACTGGAAACTAGACACGAGTTTTCAAGTTGACTGGGTATAATAGCAACTAGGCTCTTCTGATACTAGAATCGTCAATCACTGAATAATGATAGGGGTGTGTCTTTTTTTTTCCCTAGTGATTAAATTTCAGTGCTGCAGGTGAAGCACAGTCTTTTGGAAGAACTCCCAGTGCTCAGCTTCTCTTACAAGCTTGTGCAGTTGGCACTGAAAGAGGCAATTGAGGATGTCCTGCTGTAAACCCAAGTATCATAAATTTACCATGCTTTTGTATCTTTTTTCCTCCGTTTTTAACTCTTCTCCAAATTGGTATGTTTAGCTCAGTCTAAAATGTTCCCTGTCAGTGATGTTGACTTGACATTAACAAATGCATACTTGCCAAACTCCATTGCTATAWGTTGGAATAAGAGGTGAGTTCTTGGGCACAAGGAAGCTTTGAGCAAATGTCAACAACTCAAACTTTCATTTTTCTGATAAATATGCTATGCTCATGTATTGACTTGTGGAACAATAAAATTCTAGCCTCACAAGTTTACTGCTCACTTCTGTGTTAATGGAAATATTTTATTACCCTGCACAAATAACTTGGTTRAGAGCACTGTAAATATTTTGTTGGCTGCCTCTTCCTTTGTGAGAGCACTAATGCATATGCCTCTAAAGAATCCACAAAGATAGTTTCCAGTTTCAGTGGCTTTTTGGGATGTTTCCCAGACAAGGATGCTGATCTACACTCTCTTGAAGTGGCCCAGTAAGTGTGACTTGTTGGCTACCGAGTACAGCCAATGCTACTTTTTTTTTTTTCTTGTCTGTAGTATGCTGCAGTATTTTTACAATCTTGGGTAATAGGGAAGGAACAATGAATTGCGAAGAACCTTGTGACAACTCCTTTTTTGTGTCCATTGCACAGTCTAACTTCCAGCACTTTTACAGCTGAAGGAATCTGTAGTACTTAGGAGGAAGATGTTTCTGGATCATGTCAAGTGTAAGTAGACTGTTTAAAGGGTTTTATCTTGCTAAGCAATTTTGTAATGCGTACTCAAATTCCACATACTGTTGTTTTAACTGAACACAGCAGTGCGCTTGTCCTCAAATCCTGTCTTGCAACAAAATTCTCATATCTGTGCAGATAATGAAAGAAGATCTGGGAAAGGTACTCTTTTCTGAATTTTGATGGCAAAGCTTTCAGAGATTGACTGTGTGAACCAAGAGGGGGGTCCTGGGTTATTTGAAACAGTGAGGTGTAGAACTGCTTTAGGGAGATGTTTGGTGGAAAGTAAAAGCAACAGGAAGGTCTAGTGCCTTTTGAGAGACTAATAAGCTAAATAGTGTCTGAAAAAGCACTAGCACTAATGTGTGTGCTTGATACTTTGAAAAGATGTGTTTTGACTCCTGTGGATGAGATTGTATCAGCAGGAAGTTGTGTTGGTGCTATTTAGTGGGGGTCTCCAAAGAGAAAAACAGTCTTAAGAATTATTTCTTTACGCATAAAGTCCTAAGTGAAGAATTAAGGTTTATTTTCTCAATTAAAACAGCTCTGACTTAAGGAGTGATCAAAATCCAAAATGTGGTGCTTTGTGATGAGCACAAGAACAGATGCCTGTTTTTCCTAATGGTGAAAGATGAGAGAGCGCATCTGTCTGAGAGCTTGCTGTTGTGCTGTTCTACTCAGTGCTACTCTCTTGGAATGTAAACTCTGAAAAAAGTGAAATTTTCTAAAGCTTTATCAATTAGACCTTGCTAGGTCACTGTTATTTTAGGAACTTTATTTTGTGTTTCTTCCTGAAGAATGAGGAGTTATAATTGTAAAACTGAATTTTAACTTGGGAGAGTCTTTTAACATTGTATTAAGATCCATGAAGTATGTCTTACTGAGAAATTTGGGCAGAAAATGCAGCTGAGGAAGAACTCCACTGTTTGTTTCCATCTCTTCAGCCTTCCTCCCAACCACTGAGTACTTTCAGAAGGAAGTTAGATGTTTCAGACCTTAAACATCTGATCTGTAAAAAATCACCTCTATGGTTAGACCCTCTTATTTTAATGCCCTATTACACGTGGCCCTATAAATAGGGAAGGGGAAAAATGTTTGTCAACAGTAGGTATAAATTCAGAAATCAAAGCTGTCTGGGGAGTAAATCTTAATATCTTCTTGGATGAAGGATGTTACTTTTTTTTTTTTTTTTTGCCCTTGGGATGTTCTTGTTCACTTTTTTGATGGTTATAAAGTCACAGGAGTTTCTTTTTGCCCTTTGATTCAGTCTCTTGCCTCAGATTGAAGAAGATTATGTATAACTATTCCCTTATTGACTACTAGTAGAAACCTATATTGAAGATTTTTGCAGGGATTTTTTTAAATGATTGCCTTAAGTTTAAGGGGAGTGAGAGAAATCAGTTACAAAAGCAAGCGAGGTTGAATATTTTCATGGCTTCCTCTGTTTCAAGTAAATAACAAACTATGACTATAGTTAAAACACAGTTTTCATGTTTGAGTTTTAAAAGCTTAATATAGTTTAGAGAGGAAAAAATTTAAGCAGTTTAAATTAAACTTTTTTAAAAGTTTAAGCTTAGCTGTCAACAAATACAGGAGAAAATTATATGTATTTTTATATAAGTATAGCAAAAAAGTTTCATTAACCAGAAGTAGTTTATTAAAATCACAATAAAATAGGGCAGAACTTGGGGACATTGCTGGGGCAGGGGGCCTTCAAAAGTAACTGTATGTTAACAGGAAATACAGTTGGTTCCCTGTTGCTGGAAGACTTTAAGTCAAGTTTGGACTTCATAGTAAAGTGGGAGGTACAGTGGTTACGGGGCAGCTTTTTTTGCAGGAGTTACCCAGCAGTTTGTACTGGATGTTCGAGTTACAGCCTTTCTTAAGCTTGAAATGTAAAACTCTTTATAGAAACTACAAAGCAGCAGCACTTGAGGGTCTATTTCATCTCTTAACTGAAGCAACATCTGTCAGAACCACTTGTTGGCTTGGACTGGAGTTTCATCCATGAGTTACAAGGGAAGAACAGGGAGAGGAGGAAAAGACTGGGTTTTTTTCTTTGGTTTGTTTGCTTGTTTTCTCTCCTCTAAAGGCAACGAAAGTGGGAATTTGTGCTGTTTGGCTACAGTGAATTCAATCACATTAGTAGCTCATACCAGCATGAAGGTGGACAGAGAAGTGTGCTGTGATTCCAGCTTGGTTAGTCCAAGGTGGTAAGAACTGTGTCAGGAGCAACATGTGGAGTTTTCATTTGTTTGGAGGGTTGTTTTGCCTGTTATGTTACTCTTAACATACAGCGACATCGAGTTTATGGCTAGACCCATTGTAACTTATTTTCTCATTAGTTCCACTGTCCATGATGGCACCTGAACGGCCTGGTGCTGAATTCAAACAGGGTGGATAATCTGCCCTCGATTTGGAGGTGGCAGTTGAAGGATGTTGGGATTCATCCATCCTCGGGTTCTTAATGGCAAATGGAGGCTTATGTGGCCAGACTGCTTCCAAAACACTGATTTCTTGAGTGAATCCTGTCCGCAATGTCTGCATAAATTTTGTCTGTAGCCTCCTGGTTTTCAAAGGGACTTCCATGTAATTAGAAGCATGTTTTAAAAATATATATATCCTAGGGTAAGAGTGTAGGAGTGCTGTCTACTGAAGTTAATTGAGGCTTTGTGCAGTGCATCCTGCATGTGCCCTTTGGCATAGGAGTGTGTGTTTGTGGGTGTTGCTTGTCTGGGCAGCGGGGTGGAGGTGGGTGTTGGTGGGGGGCAGCACCTGCCTTGGTGGGGGGCAGCACCTGCCTTGGTGGGGGGCATGCAGGTCGGACAGGCGGTGGCGAAGCTAGGAAGCTCCACGGAAACAACCTGCTAAAAGTGCAGTATTTCCAGCAGACACAGGTTGGGAAGAGTGAGGACCTCCTTCCTTGTAAGGTTCCATCTGTGGTTTGGGGAATTGAAGAGAATTAAAAGTCCATTGTAAATTCAATCTAAGATAAGACGGGAGAAGCAGAAAGGCAGAAAACATTGTTGAGCCAACTGCAAATGGAAGACTAGAAGCAATGAACTAGTGTCATCTCCAGACTCGCTAAGAAGAGGGAAAAGTGTAACAAGGTCAAAGAATATATAAGTTTAAAAGTGCATCAGGAGAGGGATTGGGAACAGGAGATTCAATGAAAACACAAATTACTGTAAAGCAAGCAAATCTGACTTCAGAGTCTGTTACCTAGAAGTCTGAGACACAATAGCCTTTTTGTTTGAAGCCTTTATTTTACAAAAGGAGTAGCAAATGTTTTATTATACCTTTGCAGTTGAAAAGAGGTTGCTGCTATTTTCAAGGTGAGTATGGGGCTGGAAAGTAAGTACAAAGGGAAATATTTCTCGGTCATCCAGGGAGATAAGGAATGTATCCTTAGGTTCATGTTGCTAATACTTTATGTTCAAAAGTCAAAGCATGTCTCTGTCATGTAAAAAGGTAGTTTGAGCTCTTATGGTTAAATTCAGATGTGTTCAAGGCTTTCTTTTCCTAGCAGTTGCATTGGTAAGAGGCTGGATGGACTCTGAAAATTCTAATTTTTGTGTACTCATTTTTTCTGGAGGTGGTATGCTAAAATATTACAAGATTAATGAATCTTGTATGGTATGGTAGTATGGTTCTAATGATAGAAGCTCATGCCATTATAAGGAAAATCTGTGCTTCACATATGAGAACTTCCTCTAACCAGGTTGAAGCAGGTGCTTGTAGCATAAGGAAAATAAAACAATTGGAGAAAAAGGTCTTGTTAAATTTGGTGATAAATGAAAGCTCTAACTTTGGAGTTGTGGGAAAGCATGAAGCATTAAGAAATTCCAGGATACAAAGTTCACTTAATTCAGGTTAGACTAATTATGAATCACTGTGGTTCTATTGGAGTATACACTGGCCTTCCTTTTCAAAGAAGGGTATGAACTGTAGAAACTGCAGACTGCATGGTTTTACTGGAGTTGTATTTACTCTCTGTATTAGAAAGAGGTAATAATGACAGTGTCTGGGATATAGTAACTAGTAAAAACTGGAGTAAAGAGCAAAACTGAAGTAATAATTTCTCTTTTCCACAGAGCTTTTACAGCAAATCTCTAGTAACTTCCTGAGTTTGTGCCTTGCAAGTAATCCTGCTGTAAAACCAGCATCTGATGCGCCTGTGAGACTTGTATGCTTTGTTCGCTGTTGCAAGCTGTGCGTATTCGCTCTTCTCTTGTAACAGGTCACTCTTTTGGATGGCTTTGCACTATTAGGTGAGGTTTGTAGCTGCATTTATTTTGCTTGTTTATAACTTTCCCCCTACAGGCAAGGTGGCAAAGTTGTAGTAACAGCTTTGTCCCTGCTTCCCCTGTGTTTTTGTGTGTGATTTCCGTTCTCTCTCATCCTTCAAGGCCTTAGGTGGGATGAAGGCCAGTTTATCATGGTAGCTGTTGGCCTCTGAAGGTGTACCAAAATGAGCCAAGGCCTCAGTCCAAAAATACTGATGTTGGATGCAGTGCTACATGTGAGAGAAATAACATTTTCTTATTGCACTACTAGTACTCTGGCTCAGTTGCTTAAGCAAGATGTAAGTTAGTAAGCTGGTATGGACAGCTAATGTGCCAGAGCTTCACATCTCTCTGACAAGATGACCAGAGGAGCTGCAAAACCTTCTGGTTGYGACAGCAGTTCTGTTCCTGCTGCATGTCAGTTGTTCTGCAGAGTGGGGGAAAATGCAGGCACCGAAAGGGGAAAGATTATCCTTATTTCTATTAACCTTTGCTCTAAAAGATTCCACTCTGTTTTGCTCTCAGCTGCTGCTTAAGAAAATACTTTTTCTTTTTTCTTCAGAAAGATAGTAGGAGAATACAAGACACTTCATCAGGTATTTTGTACAAAATAACTAGTCTGGTTATCTAATGCTTAATTCTAGAAAATTTAATATGAGAAAACGAAGTGGTACAATGACAAATGTCTTGGCAGACATTGCACTCTTCTTTTCCTGAATAGATAAGCCATTTAATTCAGCTGGCAAGCCTCCAAAGGAGAAAATACTGTGCAGCTGTCAGCCTCTAGGGCTTCCAGGAAGACTTTGTGATTAATCTGTATATTGATCTTTTACTTAAAAATGTAGATAAACTGTCTGTACTGATCAGACAGGAGTTGGTAGCAGTGCCTTGAGGCAGGGACAGCAGAGGAAGTTTGTGTCCTTCTGAATTGGCATAAATGCTGTTGCTCAGCGGCTATGGCTCTTTTACTGGTTCTTCTGTGGATTGCGGGTACGCTGATCATTCCACACAACCAAAATGAATTTGAACTAAGACCTTTAGAAGCAAAGGCTAAGGCTGTCTGCACTTCTAGAATGGTATGAATCTTAACTCCTCCACCTTCCCCCAGCTCCTACCGAGAGACAGTTGTCTGAGAATAATGTTCCATCCTTTGATTTAGTGGTAATTACTTGTGTTAGCTTGCAGGAGATAAAAATCCCATGATCCAGTTCACTGGGCACCATTTCAATGCAATGAACACAGTCTGTTCCCCAAAGCATTTATGGTCATCTCAGTTGTATTTATGTGGCTGCGCAGGAATAGAAGAAAATGCGCAGTTCATGAAAAATGACTTTACTTTTAGCCAGAAATTTGATGGGCTAGCAAAACTGCAGCAAAGCTTTTATTGGGAGCCGAAGTTTTGTCTGAATCGATCTCAGTAAGAGATGTAAGTCATGGGATAGTGGGCTTTTTGCATTTCTATTCAGCTTGTATTTCTCATTCCCTTGGGGCACAAATAGAATTAGCCAACATACCTGGAATTTTGTTTCATTAAATTGTCTTGGGGGAAAAAAAGTTAAATTACTTCTACAAGTTATTCAAAAATCCTGAAGGAAGCAATGTTCTAAGAAATGCAGTTGTTTGGTTTTGCAGTTGTTATTCAAACTTTTCTTGTGATATTTTTCTCAGAAAAAGATGGTGATGGGAGAGGATGTGTTGTATTATCCAGGAGGAAAAACGGAACGTCTTCCTTTCTGGACCATCAGTGAAGTGAATTAACAGTGATGGTAGATTGGTGCCATCCTGTGTCTGGTCTAGGTGGGATGGTGTAGTGATTTTTAGACTTGCACTTAGTACATGAAGACCTGCAATTCAACAGCCATTACCTTAATGCAGATATCGTGCCTCTGCTGTCTCACCATTGCAGTGGTGATGAGTTAGCATCTAGGAAGGATTCTAGTACTTCTGCAGATACCTAGACCACGTTAACATTTAGAGAATGGAAATCTAGTATGTTTCATGCAGTTGCATTCAATCTTAAAAGACTTTTCCGGTTAAGTGTTTAGCTGTTTGTTGCAGATAATGGTCAGAAGCTCCAGGTTTTTTTCTGCTCCTGGCATATTCTCTGTTGGCCAACTCTGTTTCCAGGAAGACAATGTTGTCATGCTATTTCTTTAAATACAACTCTGGTAATTAAAAATTTGCAATAACTTTTACTGGTGTCAGGACCACTATCAGGAAGCGGCAACACATAACTTATTAACAGATGTCTCTTTCATACAACCTGCTCCCCGTCTTTCATTTGAAGTTTAGCTTCTGCGTGCAAGTTACTAAAAAAAAATGCTTTACAGTAGGCCTAAAGAATTGTTCAGAAACTTAACACAGACACGTGCGACAACTAGCTTGCATTTGCTGGTAAAGTACCACTAATGTTGCTTGTCATGTTTACGTGGAGGAAAAAAAGAACATCTAAGGTAGTAACTCATGCCTTGGTAAGCATTAATAGTACTGTTTCTGGGCTTGAAGTATTAAAATCAAGGGGTGAGGGGAATTAATGAAGACAACGTGTCTTTTTGAACACATTCCCCTTCATCTTTGGCTCTAAAAGCAGTGTGGCAAAGGATCTAAACGTAATCAGTCGGAGACATGGCAGGTGAGACTATATGAATCACGTTTTGCTTTCCTGGAGTGTGTCAGCTCTACATTATAATTCTGATCAGAGAATGTTCTTTGCATGGTAAAATGGGGGTGGGCGAATGTTGGGTTACTGACTGATCTCAGGCCTTGCACTGGCAGGTTATTTACCGTCATAGCAATTGGTATTCCAGCGCCAGACTACAGGTTTGAACAGCTGTCCTCACCAAGAGTTTCCACAGACTGATTTACTCAGTTTCCTGTGTTGTAAGAGCCCCCTCCCTGTTTTGATGTCTGAAGGTCGCTGAGACGGCCAAGTGTTGAAATAAAACCCCAGTTCTTACTGAAATACTGGGTGGAAGGGGTATTTGAATGCATTTTTTTTCATTTTTCAAAGCAAGGTCCTTTCAAAATTAAAAGTGAATCTATGGCAACTATTTTTAGATTGTTTGCTACAACTGAAGATCATTTATAAACAACCTGCCTTATCAAACTCTTCAAATATTAAAGAGTTAATTTTGTTTTTTAATGTAGGCAGAAGTAGGAAGGAATCATCTTTGTCTTTTGGAGAGCAATTCAAGTTTTATAAAGGCAGCAGGTATGCTAAGTGTTATTGTTTTATAGATATGTTATTTTATAGGTTTGAAGGCCAGAGCATATTACCTCATGGTTTACAACAGTGCTGGATTTAGGGCAAAGGCCAAGTTGGATGAAAGGTACAATGCTTATTACATTGGACCTTACCTTACAAAAATAGTCAAATTTCATGGTCTTTTCTGCTGTGCAGACTGAAAATGTATCTATGAGATAGGTCTGGCTTTCTTGCTTATACCAGCCACTTGTAAAGAACGCTTTCTTATGAAAATAACTGTGTATGGTTGCAAAAAAAAAAAGTGAAAATCAATTATTAATAGTGTTTTCCAACTGCTTATTTAGATCATGACTTAAAGTAGAATTACTTGAAACATCATGGGAGTCCTTAGAAATATCAACTGTAGTCAGTACTTAGGATCAGATTTTAATTTAGTTACAGGGTAAGCATATGCCCTGTTTGTTCTTTGGCATACCCAGCGGAACAAGGAATTCCCGTAAAAGGTGGGGAATTTTTAGCAGACTTCTGTTTGTGTATAATTGAGTCGTGTCTGGAGCAGCATATAATGCCACAGAGCTTTATGGTCATAATTAGGTATGCCATTTGTCCTATTTATATGTACATATGTAACACTAAACAAGCACCAGATGTTGCACTATAATATCAAATAGGAAGAGAAAGGAAAACTAGCAGGGTAAGAAATGAGCTGAAATATGTTTTAAAGAACAGAAATTATAGGACCAGCTAGAGCATGTTTGGCAAACTGAATGAATGTCCCTTGAAAGAAAGCAAYGTAATCAAGGGTGTAAGGCAGAGAAGAGAAGCTCTGACAGGAACAAAGAATAAAGAATCCCTCAGCTGCTGCCCTTTAAGAAGGAACGATAGGGATAAATATTGGAAGGAGTAAAGTTAAACCCTTATGATAATGACAAGGGTTTATCTAACCAAGACCTGCGTGGAACCTTAGCAATGGAGGGAAGAAGAAAGGGCAGAGCTAGTGAATCCAGGAATAACTCATCCTACCAGAGCAGCAAGGAATTATGAATGCTGGAAAATGGGGAGACTTCCAGCTGTAAAGAAAGGAGTTAGCAGAACAGTCTTGCAAAAATCATAAGTGAAAAATTTAGTACATTAATCTGCCATACTAAAAATATAAACATTGAAAAGCAGAATAAGCATATACTGAGCTCAGTAAATGTTAAAATAAGTGTTTATACCTCCTCCGGCTATGCAAAAAAGTAGTGGATTGTGGCCAAAGGCCATATTTTGTGAAAACTGACCTGACAATTATGGTTATATTAACCAGCTGTGGTGAACCTTTCCTTAGAAAAATAACAAATGTGTATGGATTGAAACAGGATTAACAGCAGGTATTAACATCTGCTGCTGTTCTAACTTATGATTTTAAAATGATGACTTAAAGTGCTTCAAATAAATGTCGTCCATAGTGCGTGGGACATGGCACAGTCAGTTGTAGTCCTGGCCTATGATAAGAGGGTAACTTAGTTACAGGCTCAACCTCTGCCACAGCCGTATTGTTCCTTAGCGTATATATCATGACAAAGCCCTGTTGAAGAGCAGGGAGCTTTTAACAAAAGGGTGAGTAGATACTAGTTTCTTTAAAAAACAAACAAAAAAATCCCCCACCACCTTAGAGCACTCTTGACCTTTCCACTCATAATTAGGCATACTGTGAAATATTTGGATGTATTCATTGGTATATACAGAGCAAACACAAGGCCCATTTAAAAATAAAATCGCAGCTGTGGGTCCTGGAGTTTATGGTTTTCAGCAAGGCACTTCATGGGAATTGGTGTGGTTACAGGCAGGTGAATGCTGTTGCAGTAGGTTGGGCGGATGGTGGGCCGTGCTGGGACACAGGAGAGAGCTGCCGTGGGGAAAGCGTGGGTTTCCTGGGGGGAAGGCGAGTGCAGTTCTGGAGAGAGCAAGTTCAGCTTGATGGCAAGATTAGAGCTGATGAGAGCAGACATTTCTTACTCACAAGGGAAAGCTTTTGGCTTATAAAAATTCAAAAGCTAACTGAGTCCAGCTCCAAGCCAGAAATGCTCAGCTAGTGTCAAGTTAGAAACCATATGCTTTAACTTGGGAATGCTACTGTTCTGCCCCTTGCCTCCATTTTCCTGGCTGGCCGAGCTTTCCACCTGACAGCGTGTTCGTTGCTTTTTGCCCCATAGCAGCCTCCTTGCTGAGTTGCTATATGCATCGGTAGGGTTTCTAACCACAGTGTTTCATGAGACGTAGCTTGAATGGATAGTGTGGCCATTCAATGAACAGGAAACTTCCTGCTTGAACTTCCTCTCCCGTGAGGACTAGGGGATGCGGGCGCTCAGCGATGGCAAAGGTTACAGGCAGACTGTGTGAAGTAAAGGTGAAGGATCCAACTGTATAAGCCTAAGGATAACTTATCTTGGAAAAGGTGATGTGTTTTCAGCAGAATGGAGAAGGCTGTAGTTGCTGGACATGCTGGAGAAGAGAAAATAAAGAAGCTGGCTGTTCTACTGTGCTTTGAAAGAGGTTGCTGATCCCCTCTGGTCGGAGGGCAGCTAATGCTTTGCAGATAAAGTCCTACTGCTCGTTCTTGTGTGCACCTTAGTTGTAGTGGCAGCCTCCCTTACTGGCAAGCGGACTTGGAGGTTCGTGGGCAATTTTTGGACTCGTCTGCCAAAGTCCTTTGCGCTCTTCTGGGACAAAAGGTTTTAGACAAGTGGTTGACTGGCTTCTCTAAAAACAGAACAAGAAATGCAAGAGCAGGCTTTACGGGCAGAAGAGGGGTGAGCAGTTTAAAACTGCTCTCCTGGGCAGATAGCACAGCTTCCTGCCGCCTGCTCTTTTTCCCCCCTGTGGCGTAGCTGGGTGTGCAGGGATAAGGAAAGGAGGCAGGTTCAATCACGGTAGCTGGCAGGCTTTGGTTGCTGCAGAAGGGGAGACCTAGCAGCAGCCTGTGTCTTCTGCTCGGAAGACAAAGGGGACCCTCAAGTAGCGCTTGCTCGCTTCTTGCTCAGGGCAGATGGTAAAGTTGCGGTCTAGTCATTTCTATTTAGGAAAACAAGTCGTTGTAAACACTCCTATTGCCAATGTTCTGTTGTAAATATTTCAGAAGAAAAATATTTTTTTTCTTTGAGGTAGATGCTGGCAGCAGCTGTAATGCATTTAACATTCCAGCAATCGTCCAGTTTAATTAAATGAATGTAACTGGAAGTGTCAATAGCCATCTTGTGATGAGATTCTCTTCTGTAACTGATATCCAGTATTACCTGCTAACTTCCTTTTCTATATTAAGCTATTTTTTTTGTACGCAGGAAAGGAAGGCAGCGGTGTTATTCAATGTTTTAAAGACCTGTATTCCTTGGGGATAAAGTCGTGGTAGGTTTGAGTTAATATGTACCTTCTATGAGATTTCTTTCATCTGTACTTCACTTTCATGTTTAAGGAAGAAAGCTGTTTGGGTGAGGCAGCTGCCATTTTAAGAGGCAGAGCTGAGATGTGACTTGAATTTCTTTTCTGTTGTCTTCCTGATATCAACAGAGTCATTCTTAAGGAAAAAAAGATAATAGTTCGTTCTTGGCAGAGAAGAATGGGAAGATTTGAGTGTCAGTGAGTTTCAGAAATAACCACCTTAGAGTCAGTGAAACTAAAATTATTTTTGAGATTTAAAAAAAAAGATGGCTTTAATAGATCAGAATAGGTAACAAGTTTTAACATGAGAATTTTGACCATTTCTCATTAGAGAGGCTACACTTTGATTTCCAATATTTATTTTGTGGGTTACTGTTAAAGCATTCTGTTCACATGATTATTACCTACATATGATTATGCTAAGTAACGAAGTTAACTTTTTTGCCAGTAAATCAGGATTTTTTTACCTTTTTCTTCCAGCAAACCAAAGCAATACAGCTCTTGAAAAATATCTTTCAGTCTTCTGTTCAGTGTACAGTTTTTATCCCTAACAGATAAAGCAGAGTTAATTGAACTACAAGTATATGTAGTGATACATCACAAAACACATGGAATAATCACCACAGTTATTCCCTCTCTAGCTTTCAGACTCCATGCACTATCCCTGCTGCCCCATCTTTCCCAGACATTTTGGGAGGATTTCAGTTTCAAAAAACAAACAAAAAAATTTGGCCTGAGTCCACTCAGTAGAAAAGTCCTCACTGACTTTGACAAGACCAAAATTTAAAACAAGATGTGATTTCTTAGCTTTTACAGGGATAACAATTACATATAGTAATTAAACACTTCCAGATTTAAGTGAGATCTGATTCAAATTCATGGGGTAGTAGACTAMACTCTGTGGAATTAGTGGGGGGTTTTGTTTTGTTTTGTTTGTTTTACTTTAGCTCTCAGATATATTGAAAATGTCTTACTGCTAACAGCTAGGCTCCTTTTGCAGTGTTAATTATCTCCCTGTATTGTGCAATGTCCTCTTATATACATGAGCTTGCCTGGAATTTTCCCAGTGCGATGGAGATAAAATACTGTAGTTTGAGGTACTTACCTGCCTGAGCACTACCATTATTCAAGCAGCCTGATCGAATGTTGCAGAGAAATGACTCTCCCACCTGTCCTCTCTCCTGCCTTTGAACATGTTGGATGTTCTGCTGATCTTAGCAACTAGGATGACTAGCCTGTGATGTTTCCCAGCATGTTCTACATGCTCAGTTTAGGCTGAATTTTTTGGTTTTTTGTTTTCTTGGAAAAAGATCATGTCTACTTGCTCTGTCTGTGCAAAGATTTGGCTTATCCAGTGAGAAAGTTTCTGTATACTGGAGATTCTGAAGGAAAAGATGAAACAAATGGCAGAAAACTGCGTTGTTTCTGTCCTCTTAATTTAATTGCTAGTAAGGAGACAATTGCAAGGGCTGCGTGCTGAACTACACCCTCAGCAAAATTTGACTACCTGTACTATCCCTTCTTGTGTTCCTAGTGCCTTTGCTGACAGTGAATACCACCTAGCCGGCTTTTCTTTTTAGTTAATAAAACTTGACTTAATATCTGGAAGAATTTAAATAGCTTGGCAGGTCACGTATCCTATTTAAAATCTCATTTTCTTTTCCTCTCCCTATCTGCAGCTTTGCTGTCAGGGTTGTACAGGAAGAAGAGGTAACTATCATTGTCTTGATGAGAGTATCATTTAGCCTAGAAAACTGAGAATTTCAGTCTTGATTTTGTGTGGTGTAGTTCCCTATRCAGGAGAGTCATTTGCCACCCTGTTAAAATCAGGTGAGTACTTTCCTGAACAAGAATGGACAAAAAAAGGCACTCAAGGCTTTTCCTAATTTGAGGTGGGAAGGACTGTGCCACAACTTCCACAAATGCATGTTTGCAATGCTTTAGCCACAAATCAAGCTGTCTGTTAAAATAGAAGTTTACTGATGGAACTGAAAAGATTGTTCCAGGAAAGCCATTCAGAAGAGATTCAGCTGTAATCAACTTAGATTTCATCCTGTATTCTAAGCTTATGGCTCAAATATTCTTCCCAGTTCAGAGTACATCTGAAGTAATTTAATGTTTCTGTTGGTGCGCCGAAGTCCTAAATTTGATTTAGTTAATAAAATGGATTTTCTAGATGTTTCCAAGTCAAAAACACTTCCTATAGTACTTCTGGTTTAAATATAACTATTTATATTTTAAAAACATAAAAACAAATCAAATTTGGCTATGCTAATGACTGTTCTACCATTAGAGGGGAGTATAAAAATTCTCTACAAATTATAGGATTGATTCTCTATTAACTGGCAAATATTTTGCTGATTTTTAAAAGTGCAAGATTAGGCTTATGTCTGTATGTTTGTACTCCTGATAAGAAACCCAAGAACAAAAGCAGCACTAAAGCTGTCTTGTCCTTTTTTTTTTTCCTTTTTATTGACTGAACTGTAAGAGTACTTTCTGAGAGGCTTAGCAGTGTTATGAACTGGAAACCATACCATGTTCTGAGGTGTGCTAATGGTAAGGCAGGACTGTTCATAAAGTGCTTTGAAGATAATGCTATCTGTAGCACGTGTTGTTACTAATTTTCATCTTACAGGCTTGGTAATGTCAGCTTTGGCAAAAAAGACTATTGGGCATTAGCAAATCTCACAATATTTGGACATCACAAGGTAGCAATGTAGAAATACAAGGGTGTTTTTAGCTAAAACTGGTAGATAAAGGGATGACCTGATTGGAAGGTTGGCAGTCCGGCACAAGAAGGAAACCAAATCCAGAACCTCAAATGTGAAACCTCTGAATTTCAGTACGTGTGTGGTGGGGGTGTACCTGCATGCTATATGCTAGCGTGAAACCTCCTTTCCCACTGCCATTTCAAGCATGAGCAGCTTGCAGATACCGCTTGTACCTCAGAGGCTGCCTGACTCTCATAGCTTATTCTCCCAGTTGGGAACCAAATCTTTTCAGAATAAGCTGGTGGTGCCAAACCTAAATTCCTGCCTGATGTAGGAGACTGTCAGCTCTGCAGCTCATCCCTGCTTGAAAGAGTTTTTTAATACATTCTCTCTGAACCTTGGTACTGTGTCGAATTTGGTGGACTTCTTTATCTTGACTGTTAAAAGGAGTCTCTAAGAGACTTCATTATCCAGGTATGATAGATACTGAGAAGTTAATAATAAACTACGGGTTTGTTTTGCCTTTTCCAGTTACCTGTCCACACAGCTTCATTTTTCATAGTGCTTTCTGCCTTTGCAAGCACTCAAAAGAGCACATGAGGTGACCTAAGGAAGCTGCTGTAGAACCACAGGACCCGGCTGTAAGGTGAGACTGTGCCTCAGAGCATCCCTTTACTCTGATACTCAAAGCCGGGCTCTCCACATTAACTGGAAGGACCCTCTCTAATGTAAGTTAATTGCTGCTTGATTTGTGAGTCAACTGTTTCTTCTAGTAGGGAGGGCTGTTTCTTTCCATCCCTTGAAGTGCAATACAAAGGCCAAATCTCCACCCATCCTGAACACAGCATTCCTTCCGATCTACCTTATAAAAACGTAAGGTTATGCTGGAGGCAGACCAGAACGCTGCTTTCGGTCTCATTGGAGAAGCCTCCTGACTAGCTGAAAGGATGAAGCTGCTGGCACTCTGTAGCTTCTTGTTTGTCTTACTTCTGTGCTTCAGCACCTTTATGGYAGAAGGTACAGTACTTTCTTCTAACACAACTGCCTTGTTTCTTTTCCTGTTCTTTCCTCTTGTGATATAAAAATGCTTATTCTCTAACTGTATGCTGATTTAATTCTAGAAAACAGAACTTGGCAATAGAGATGGAAGGGCAAAATTAACTTGGAAAAGAATCTAGAGTTGCCGAATGTGGTTGTGTATCAAAGCTTCATTTGGCTTTCACAGTAGTGTTTCCTCTGCCTTGCAGAGGCCTCTGTTACTACCTGTTGCATGTAGTTCAGCATGATTAATTTCCCTGAAATAATCCCTCCCCTGAAAAGAATTCCTGTTATTTTTTCAGTAGATATCCATTTGACAATATAAAAATATTTCTTGCTAATCAGGAAATACCTTAATGGATAAAGTTGCTGTCCTTGTGGAACAAGAGAGTATGAAGCTAAGTCAGATACCCAGAACTGGAGTAAATGAGTTCTTTGCTGAAGAGCGTGTGGGAACAGCTCTTCTGACCCTCAGTCAGAAAAACTGTTGCCCCCCCCACCCCCCGATGCTACATGTTTTAATTACTGTATTACTTTGTGCCACTCAGCATTTTGCAGTATTTGAATGCACAGAGCTTCACAAAGCAGTTTAAATTTTAAAAGTGGAGTTTTGTCTTTCTACTGCAACGCATCTGGAGATGTCATTCTGGATTTGAAGGGGGCAATGTAGCAGATTTTTGATCTGAAAGGTGTTAACTTCTGTAGCTATCTGTTCAGCTTTTTAATGTTTGATGTTGTAAATCTCAGATGGCATGATTGTTCCATGGTGTTTAGCTTTTACATAGATGTAGAGAATGAATATGAGATAAGGAAAGACAAATAAGCTAAGTGTCCAAAGGTCAGGGGCAGCAGATTTGTTGTGCTTCATATTTTCTAGAAACCTCATAGGAATCATTTTAAGTGTGCATGTGACTGAGGAGAAACATGTAGAAGCTGTCTTTAAGACTGGTCAGATGAGCAGCCCAGTCTTTTTATCTATCCTGTTAGAGCTATTGGCTAGAGCTGTGGTGAGGGTGAGTGAAAACTAGGGAAATATCAGTGTGTATGTATATACCTGAAGTGTTTCTGCCCCCTTTGCATTTTTTACTTCTATTCAGGCTTCCCAGGCCCCTTATGGGGAACTTGAGAAGAAATGGTGCAAAGGGAGTTGGAGAAGGATAGCTAGATGAGTCTTCAGGAGCACAGAAGGAAGGATAGGAGAAAACCACCCCTGATTAAAAACCCAAATCAAAACATGCAGGTTCCTGCAATGATGTTCCCTTCTGTTAGTGTGCATCCTAGAGGTTTAGCCCTTCCCTGTGTCAGAAAGGGGAGAGGAAATGTGCAAAGGACACTATCTGCAAACACACTGACTGGAACACAGTTTCAGTAATGTGCGTGAGGTTGCCAAAGCCTCTTAAGCATGTGAGTGTGCTTGAGTGCAGCTGGAGCAGAAGTGTGAGGGAACAGCCTGGGAGAAGCTTTAGCCACCTCTTACTGCTCCTTGAGAAAAATACCCCTATTCCGATTGGGGTTGGCTAAGATAAATCAACCCTTTAACACTCAGCCAAGCACCCTCACCCAAACCTACTTATGCCTGCAGTTGAAGGCATTGCCCAGCGTCTGTCCTTCTCTTCTCGTCTGTGTAGTTCTCTCTTGCCTCAGTGCAGCGTTACCCGCTCTAGCTGCGGTAGAAGTGCCTGGCTGTGYGTCTTGTCATTTGAAACCTGTTAGATCGGAAGGAAGCAACACTGGTAAGAAACCCCAACCTCCTAGGATGCTAGAGCAGCTGCCATCGCTAGCYGCAGCTGTAGAGCCATGCCACCAAGATTACTGGAAACACTGAGCCTATGTGAGGATTCACTGCTCGCAGTCCTTTCTGCTCCATGGTCGCTTTAGAACTGACCTTTCTTTTCTAATGTAGCCAACACTCTGTATCCAGCGTTCAGTATGCAATCAAAGTCTCTTATTTAGATCTAGTAGGCAGGGGATAGTAACCTATTCTACACCCCTGTGCATGTGGCTACACAGTCTCTCTCTCAATAATTTTTATACTTTTCATTAAGTAATTAACTATAAAAACAGTGCAAAGTCTGTTTATTGGGTTAAGGCAGTTGAAATTCATCGACTGTGAAAATCTCCACAATTTGTCTAATGTAGTGTATCCACTAGCAATGATGGGAAAGAAAAATTCATTCCTGTTCTGTCCTACGGATAAGGCTATATGCAGTAATGAAAAATCAGTCATGATGATCCTTTGTTTTGCAGATCTCTGTTCAAGGATTTCAAATGTAAAGCAATAGCCAAAATGTCTGAGGAGTTTAACCTGCTTGGTGAATGCACACAGATAACTGCATCCTCTGTCTCCATTGGTAATATATTATTTTTCACCCTTAGGTCGGAAGGTTAGAAAAATCTGCTGCTCAAAACTAACCAAACTCAACAAAAAAGCACAGAAAGGTAATATCCACATTTTTGATTCATCTATAATGGTAAAAATTTGATGTTACTTTGTTTTTTCATCTGTAAACTTCACAGAATTTTCCACATTGGTGAGAATTACCTTCGTTGTACCACAAAAATAACTTTTTCTCAATCATCCGATGCATCAGTGTTTGGATTGGGAAGAAATGCRAGTAGGGAAACCGTTTAATGCTCACCATGTAAAACAATCAGAGAAGCCTGATAGTCTGAAAACATACTGTTCATATCAGTTCCTGCTTTGTAGAAGATATTGCTTTTCTTTTGAGGGCAGGAAAAATAATATCATACTGTGGTTCCTTATTCAAAAGAATAAGGAGAACCCGCAAAAGTGAAGAGCTTTGTGGTGGCTTTCCTTGCTCCTTTATGTCACCATCTATTTGTGACTGCATCCGTCTCCATATCTTATGAGAGAACAACCAAAGTGTGATTCTGTAAATTCAAAAGAAAAAAAAAAAAATCAAAGTTTGTTCAGGGTTCAAGAACTGCCTGAGGTAGACACCCCTGCTCAGGACAGACTCTAAGGACTACACAAGTAAGAGTACACTTGCATTCAAGTACTTTGGAGCTATTTTTAGGCTGTGTTCCCTGGCTTGAGTGAGTGAAAGGCAAGGGCCACCCTCTAGTCTTTCAAGACCACCTGTTCTTAATGGGGAATGCAGAAAAGCCATAGTCTTTAAAGTGAGGGCAAAGTATTTTGCTTTCTAAGTAGCCTCATTTTTGGTAGGAACTTCAGATGGTGCATTTGTGCTTTCATAAAGCCTTGATCATAGTTCACTTTTTTCCTTGTTTCCTACCTGACTGGTGCCTCACTGAGAGCTGGGAGTTTGATGCAAATACTTCCAACTACAGGCTCAGGGTTCGCTCTTTGTGTACCTTCTTTTGTTTACATAAAACATTCTGGGTACCTGCACAGGCCTGCAAACAGCTCCATTTGCCTGGCTCTGTAGAAAGCAAAAGCAAGGAAGCAAGGTAAGTCATTTGGGACTTAACTTAGCTTCTTGTTCAGAAGGACAGTAGAAGAACTAGATCTACTTGCCCAGTTTCTAGTTAGGGCTACTTTTGATAGCAAAAGAAATACTTTGCAGAAAGAATTGCATGCATTTTTTTAAGCAGTTACTGGAACTCCTGTCATCACATCAGTGCTTCCGCTGAATAAATGACAGTTTCCTAAGTAGTGTTAATTCTCATATATCTTACCAAGATGATTCAACACCTGCAGTAGTCTGAAAACACTCAGATTGCTTCTTTCTGTATGTCTGTAGTTTCCCTGGCTTCAGTGACCCTGGTAAAAAGCTAAACCATGAGTAAGTCTAATATTAAAATATTAGATATGCTCTTTAGATATCATTAAATATTACAGTAGCATTTATACATGGATACCATGTATGTTTTGCAGAGTAATAATATTTTAAATTTTAGAAAGTTTCTAACTTCATTAAAAAGAGTTAGCTGGTAACTTTTATTAAACTTTAAAAATATAATATTTGATTGGAAATAGCTTATTTCCCATTGACTTATTTACCCTCTTTCAGCCCTTAATCATAGAACTATTAATTTTGAAACTTCCAGTGAAATAATWTTGGTTCTAAAATACCTTCAGTTCTTTATTCCTTTTTGTATTTGCCTAACCTAGCTGAAATCCACGTTTCTCTACAGAAAAAGTTCTTACAGGCTTCCTTTAGGTGGTGACTATGATCATTCCCTTGCAGCCTGCCAGTGCTTCTCTCCGTATCATGGGCTTTATTTTATGAAAAGCAGAGTCCCATTGATATCGGGGCAGTGAACACTCCACAGGATTATGCCTGTGGTCAGGGGTGTATAGTTTTGTCCTCTTTTCTTTATTTGGCAGATGGAATAGCAACTGAGGGCTTATTCAGCTATGTATTATGTCTTACAGCAAGGGCAGTGTATTCCCAACCCAGCTGCAATGTCACTGGATTACAATACTGCATACACAGAGGTGACTCTTGGCTGGAGACAGACCGTGTCTTATCTGGGCTGAACCTATCACCTTTCCAAAATACTGAGCTTTCATGAGATAAGCATAGCAATTACTTTTCGATCTGAGGGACCTTCCACTGTCCGACAATGTAACAGGTGTTTCAGGCCTTCTTGTGCAATGGGCGTGAGCCCTTCCTGATTAGAAGTGCTTCTAAACTAGAATATCTCCTTGAAAACAGGCCAGCTGTTTCCCATGGGTAAAACACAATGACACTGGTCTCCCAGGACAGTGTTTAGTGCTCTTGTGAGGTGGGGGAAAAATGTGTGAAGAAACCTGTTAAAACCTGTAAATTCACCACAAAGATCTCTTAGAATCCAAAGTGCTGTCCTCTGCTGCAATAATACCTGATGATCTTTGTACCCTGTTTGACTGCTCTCTGGTTCCCTGTGAGCACCTAGCCTACCTCCTATAACTGTCTCTTGTCCCCGGATGCAGCCAAGTCTTCTCTAAATCAGTATTGCCATTTTTTTGCTTCTGTACAGTGCCTATTGGTCTGCTGCGCGCTACTGCTCGTCCCTCAGTTACAGATCTGCTTATATGAAAATGCTTGATCTGAATCTGTTTGACTTCTACTGAGACAGACCTAAAAACAGGCCTAATGCAGCAACTGCCAAAAGCTAAACACAGCAGTGTTTTGTTTCATATTCAGTTCTGGAYTGGAACTGAACGATGTAGGCTTGCATTTTGTAGTAGTATTAGAATTCTGGGTGATGTTTATTTCCATGTTGCTGCTTTTTCTAGGGGAAGGAGTGTTACTTGCTTCCTACACTCTGTAGGCAAGCACAATGTTTTTAAGTGTTGCTCTGTTCTTCCTGCTAGACCTATGCAAAAGTGGTTGCAAAGCTGCTTAAAGGTTAACTCAGTGTGGCTTAAAGAGAGGGATAATCCAACCATACTGGCTACTACTTCTGAAACAAAAACCCTTGTTTCCTAAAACTTAGTTCTTTCTCCRAAGCAAAAATAATTGCTGCCCCAGAAAGCAAATGTTTGGTGCAAATGTCAGCCTATGGTTTCTTTCCAGAAAAGCTGCTATGTAGTGTAATACATTAGCTGTGTAAAGTCTTGACACTAAGACTGGAACTTGGGAGAGTATAGTTCTGCCACTTTGTCTGAAGACCTTCACCTGTCTTGTAGACACTGCCAAMAGCAGCAGCAAGTATCATGGTACCTTCAGTGATTGTGCATCCTCTGCACAGGAAGAGAAGCTGCTAGGATTGAGTCATCTCCAGCAATCTAATGAAGAGAAGATTGCCTCATATCCCTTTTGTTTTCAGCTCACCAGTCACCTAAGCCTGCCCATACAAACAAGGGACAGCTCCACGTATTGATGTTTTGTGCCATTCTAAGCACTCCTGATTAAACATCTTGTTTTCTCTTCTTTCCATCCTTGTTTTACAGGTGTGAATCCCAAAATGACTCTGATGGAAATAAGGAAATATTGCAAGCCTTGTCCTCACCCAGTCCCTCTAGGGATTCCTGGACCTCTTCCGCAGTTGAAATGAGCAGACTCAGAGCAGAGTGAAGGGCATCTGCTTGCCAACGCGTTTCACGGTGCTTTATTTGGTTGAGGGTTCTCCTTTCACAGATTGGTCATGAGTGTATATTATTTTTGTTTGGGAAAAGCTTCAGTTGGTGTAATGTTTATTCTTTCCCTCAGGTGCCTTCATCTTTTTAACATTAGCCCTGGCAGCTAAAGGGTCAGGCAAAGCTGTCTGGCTGCCACTGGACCTTGTGTCAGTTGCATATCATTCATCTGCATCAGTCGGGTGTTTTGCTCCTCAAACAAGGGGGAGAGAAAAGGTAGCTGAAGAGCTTTCCTCAGAATCGCTTTGTGTGTTTGTGGATTGCCTAAAGGGTGGAAAGGGCTGATGTTTTTGTTTCTAGTTATCAATATATACAGTATATATGTATATCTAACCTTTTTCATGTATATTTAACCTTTGTAATGATTTTATATTGACAAAAGGATTTTAGTTGTAGCTAGGTGCATGATGAACTTGTTTCTGAATCCTTTGCTCTCAGTGCTTGGAATCCACTTGGAAGTGGAATTCTAGGAAGTGGGAAAGAGCTCATACTTTAGACAGAGCTAAAAAAACTGGGTTAGCATTTAGTTAACATAGTGTTGGAGGGCCAGATCCAAGTATGGTGGTAAATTTTTTTCCAGTATCTGCCCTGGGGTTTAAATCAAGCCCTAAAAGCAAGGGTGTCTGTCCTTAGCTTCTCAGAAGAATGTTACCAGGTGGTTATTAAACAGCATTCTGAGAAGGTCTTAGGGCTTATTAGATTAAATCTTTTCTTCTCCTGAAGCTAGAGGGCATCTGTTCTTCTAAGGCACCTGAATTGTGATATCACCTCAGAGTAAACAAAACTGAAGCTGGAGCATGAAATAAAACAAATGCTAAGACTGATACCAAAGGTCTGAGTAAGAGCAACAGAAGCTCCTTCTGCTAACATCATAAGCAGTCACAGAGATCTTCATTCATGTCTCCTGCCCTTTCCCTTCTATGTGCTTCTACTTCTATGCCTGTGGTGAGTTCCTGAACCAGAATTATTTGGATGCTAATAAACCTGGCTTTCCTTGTAGTGACTGAGGTGTGGAAAGCTCTTTGCACTCTCAGTACTCAGAGTACTGCTGTTTCCCTAAGATAATTTCCTGTGTGATAGCAATGGTCTCAGTGTCCCTCAGTAATTTGAGGGAGTTAAATGGGGAAAGTCAGGGGCCTGTTATAACCCCCACAGGCAAATGCAATTCCCAAGACTAAAGTTAATGGGCATTTATGTGTGGCTGCACTTTCTTACTGACAGTGTTTCTATTTTAGTGAGCAATTGCACCGATTTCTGGCTCTGCTATTCCTTTGTTATTACTTCTATTGCTTTTGAGATTAGATCTGACCATCAGTTTCCTAATTTTGAAGAGCTGTCCCTGCAAAGCATTTATATCAAAAAAAGAGCTGCAAGTGCTTGTAAGATTTCAGTCAGGAGGTTGGTGAAAGAGCTGTGTTTGAATATTCTGCTGCTGATCTTTRGGCAAACACATTTATTTCTGTTTCATCTTTTGTAGTTCACAGAAGGAATCTGTAGAATACAAATGACAAGTAAATGTAGAATGTATTTTGTGTAGTAAATGGATTGGGAGCAGGGTTTTACTGTATAAGATATGGCCATGTGTGTTTACAGATCTGTATAAAGAATTGCTAACAGGTATGGGGATTCTCTTCTCTAATGTGAAGTTAAACACATTTGTTTTAGATCTGAAAAATGCTATATGTTTCTCTCCCTGCCCCACAAACATCAGTTTCTTCAGGCAAAATGTTCTCTGGGGCTTATGCTATTGCTATCTGAGAGAGAATATCAGCAGTACTACAGAAATACTCTGGGCCTCTTGGATTCAGGGACATCATCTGATGCACTCRTATTTTTACTCACCTAGTTACCAGACTAGCCTCAATATAAGGTAAAAGGGCTATTCAAATGAAAAATATTACTTGTGTGAGGCCCTAGTCTTGACTGAACAAACTAAAGCAGGAACAATCAAGCTATTTCGGCATGGATGTGACTGCTGCTTAAGCAGGCTTTTTGCCTGGCCTGGAGGAACCTGGAGCTCATGTGTCAGCACCTGAAGGTGATTCCTCAACAGAAGTTTGACTCTCATTTCCTGAAGTATTTTCCCCATGTGGTAGAACAGAGCTACAGTCTGATCATGGCTTCACTTAAAACATGCCTGTTCTTCCTTTTTGCTTTCCTTTCACTTCTGTGTATGTCTGGCACTACCTGAGGAGAAAATATATTTACTCAGTGGCTTTTCAAAGTATAAAGCTGTATGTTTATATAAAGAAGTAAATCAAGCTTGTCCAAGCTGACAGATGCATTTGTCTGTATCTTGTGTTCTTGTGTGCATTCAGCTGTTGAGCATGAGAATTGCACAGTTTTCAACTTCCAATAAAGATATTTTTGAAGCATCTCTGTGCCTGCCAGCATAGATGATGGATCCTGATCTGCCCTTTTCAACTGAGTGAGCCATGTGACCCTTATTCCACCAACTGGCACCAAATTAGTCTGTTTGATATGGCCCTGTGACTGGGAATTGTCAGGAGCACAGGAAGAACAGTTGCTGCTGACAGGCACTATTGGGGGCACGGGCAGTTTTGAGGTTTTTCATTCCTTCAAAGTGGCTATTAGAAATAATTGCCCATTCTTTTGTACAAAATGAGCCCAGTTATAATGGGGTTCTTATCTGTTCAACCCTCTAGACTTTGGCCCACAAATGATGTCAAAGTCTGTCTCCAGTTGAAGAATGCAAGATTTTCTCTGGAGAATTTCTGCCAAGCCCAAGTGTGGGCCAGGATGGCAACTTCTTGTGATTACATTTGCTAAGGAAAAACAACCTCCAATCTCAAATAATAGGCTTGTTCATGTGAAACATAAAAGCAGAGGGCTAAACCCTTTCTGTTGTAGTTTTCTCATGAAAGTACTCTTGCAGGATAACTGTTGCTCTCCAAACTCCTCGAGACTTAAGTGGTCGTTGGATCAAGTTTGGAGATGTCTTGTCTGATACCATCCCATCTGTCATTATAGCTAACTGCCACTTCACAGCAAAGTATTGCCAGATGGTGAATGCAGATTGGATTTCCTGTCCACTCCTGACTGAAGTTTATTCCAAGAAGAATTTGTCCAAAGCTTTGCAATGACTTTCTCTCCTCACCTGAAGAAGGTGAGGGGAAAACCCTCTTATGGATCAGTCTTTTGCCTCAAAGCAGCCACCTCTTCCCCTTAGATCTGAGCAGTTGTCTCCATCACAACCAGTTCTTCTGCAGAGCTCATCAACTGTTTAAGTACTAGTGGGAAGCAAAGAGAGCTTCTTGCCTGTGCAAATTAAGTGACGCAAGAAAGAGTGTTAATTCCAGTCCACTTGTGTCACTGGTTCTCGGTAGCCCTTCAGTATTATAGGAGGGCAGGCATTGCTTCGTTGACCAGCTACGCTGATTTTGGAAACACTGGAATCGTTTCATCATACTTCGGCCTATGAGCCTGGAACCAGGCTATGGGCGCAGAAGGAGTGACTTATGTGTTTTCAGTGTGTTCGTGGCAGGAGTCTCTCTGCAGAAAGAGCAGTTGTCTGGAAGTGTATTTGGCCAATTCATCACTCATCCCTTATGCCAGTATGTGTCTGTGTTTCAGAGACATTGCCTGTGAATATCTTCAGGTGTGGGGGATTAATTCCACATTTTCAGTCTRATGCTTCTTCCATGAGGAAATGGATAAGGAAAGGGATTTGCTGTAGGATAAGCTCCTTACTGTCATAATGCCATCTGGCCAGCCTCCCAAAGCATAAGAGAAATCAGGTCACTGTGTCTGAGAGATGCTAAACTGAACGTGGTTTGTCCATCTTTTGCAGCCCGACACACTCAAATTTCTATGATTACAAGAAATTGTCAAACCAAGCCCAGTTTCTGTCAGARACTCAAACTGTGTTCCTGGCATGTTAGTTCAAGAGCTGGTTAGCCTCAGCTGGCAGTACAGCACAGGTGCTCACAGAAGAAGACTTAAAGCTTGCATGGGAGACATCCAAATCCAAACATTCAGAAGTTCAGTGCACCTAAAAATGCCTGCTCAGGGGCTGGTTGTGATCAGCTGCGCATGAGGCACAAGTACAGTCCACGAGCAACACCAATGTGCATATGCCTTTGTGATAAGTGTAGTGCAGTCAAAGTAACTAATATTTCCTGGGGTAGTAGGACCTCTAAGTCCRGAAGTTAAATAGCGGCAGGGCTTGCCTGACCTGACAGGCAAGGTGACACTTGGAGGTCCTTCAGTGAAGTGCTGCTGGATTCAGTGATGTCATTTGGTCATCAGTGGTGATCCCAACTGTAGCAGGGGAAAGATATTCTTGAGGTGCTTTTTGGTTAGTCTTCAGCTAATATAGCTTGCCCTGATTTCTGAAAATCCAATCTCTATAACATGCTTTCAGAATCAGCTCCCAAGCCTGGAGCATACTGGAAAATACCATGTTTGCTACATGGGCTCCTGAGCCAAAAGTTCTYGTTTGCGTTGTTGCAGAGCCCTGTGTCACGATCAGTGGTGACGATGTGGTGCAGGCGTGCTGTGTGCACTGAGAAATGCTAAAACCTATTTGCATCTTGGAAGCTTTCACAGGAGATTAATATGCCTGGGAAGGAAGATGCTTACATACAAAAAAGCATGAAGAGCTCCGTCAGCTTACAAATGCTCTTAGAGAAGCAGTGTGATGGTTTGAAACAAAACAAAGCTCCGAATGAGATGAAAGATAATGCAGTAGTGTCTGCAAGTCCCTCTATAAAATGCTTTTAACTTACTAACTCTTCAGTCAACTTTACGTTACTTGGGAGACAACAAATGATGGCAATGTCACTAGGCTCTTATCTTGAAGTTCTTCAAATTTACCAAGGTTAACAATTAAGCCCTATCCTTTGACTTAGTTAAACATGTACCAATTCCTCTTATTTCTTCCATAAAAATCTCCAGATGAGTGGAAGATGAAAAGAGATAAAAAAATCTGAAATGAAGTCATGTCTAGCAAAGCAATATGTATAAGGTTGACCTTAACCTTGTAAACTCGGTCTTTGATGATCTTTGAAAGGAACTCCCCTAGTCTTCCATAGAGATAAGTCAAGACTGACCAGTTTTGAAAACAGATCCTGAAGTCTGAGAAATTAAGTCAACTGGTTCATTGTAATTTTATTTTAAAATGCGCTTTGCACTTTTTTCTGTCTATTGCACAAAACTGCTTTCTCTCTGCTCCCTTCCCCAACTTTCTTTACATGCTTTTTTCTGTTTCTTGACATGTTTTTACAATTTCTGGTTCAAGGTCTTCCTCATTGTCTGTTCTCACCAACTGGAAAAGTCATCTTACATTTCTTGGCTTCACTGTCCCCCACCTATTCCTTATCTATATGGGATCCCATCTCAGAGCAATTCCTCTACTCTCTGAATTTCCTCAAGTTTTTCTCCTTGTGCTGAAATATTTTAATTTGACTCCAGGAATTTCAGTCTGTAAGACAGACCAGACTCCAGACTGTTAGAAAGACCAGTTATAAAATAGTGGGGCATTGTATTTGTTATTTCCAGGCATCTTTTTTGTGCTAAGGACAGTTTCAGTTACAGGATGCAAGCATCTCTGTTTAAAAGCACCATATAATCATCTCAAAGTCACAGTATGAATAGGGATTTTTCTGTCATTTAGTCTGGATTTTAGCCTTCACTGTGATAACTTCCGGATCTGCTAAATCACGTAATCACAATCTGAATCCTGCAATTACCGCATGTGGAAGGCTGTTCCCTGATATTTTATCCATTCCTTAGATTAACGCATGTTGTTGGGATTCTTCCTATATAGTTCTATTGATTTATTTTATTAACAAGTTGTTGTAAAAAATGATAACAGTGCCTTGAGATAAGTACGTGAAGAGGGTGGGGAGGAGAAGGTAATGGCACGCTGCTCATAGGCAGAGCTAGTAGGCATGAAGTTGGCTTTGGGCTCTAGCCAGGTTAAACTACTTGTTTTGACAACTCTGAGAACCAATATACTTACAGACTATTGATCTTATAAAAGTCTGTCCAATCAAAGGCTAGATAGTTGCTGGAAAGTATTGGTAATAGTCCTATGTGTTTTTGAGGATTACTTCAAAACTGAATATTTAGTCCTCTTGTTATAAATTAAGTTTGTTGAAATGTACTTTGTTTCCTAGGTTAAAGACAAGCGTTACTTTGGTATAAGAGGCTCTCGAGTTACTCAGATTTCCTCTTGTTGCTGAGTTCCTAAGCAAAGGTGGAGGGTTACCTCAGCCGGTTGGACCTCCCGGTCCTCACCAGGTAYGTACCTTGGTAAGTTCCCCGGGGCCCAGTCTGAGAGCTGTTGCTTGGTGGGACTCCCCGGTGAGAACGGTGGAGGCATATGCCTTGGTTCTTAGCAAGAGGGGCCATAGGCAGACCCCTCTGCAACCATGATGCCACACATTTACCTGTATAAAATCCAGGGTCTGCACATCCTTCCCTCCGCCACTGAGACTGAAGTGGTGCTTCTGTCTAGAGCTGATCCTCTGGCCAGGGCTGTAGTTCACCTGTTATCTTTGCATTTGTGCCGTTCCTGTGCTTAACTGCTGACCTTGGTTATGTGTGGCAATGAAAGGAGCATGTTTAATTTTCATACATTCTCTCATTCAGCAAATCATATTACTACCTTGTAAGCAGTGTCTGTACAGTGATGTCCATGGCACGTGCACTAGCCAGAAGACTTACAGAGATAACATAAGTTTTTTATTGCCCTGCCTTGACAAGTCCCGTTACTTTTCTCAGCTACACTGACTAAATTATAAAATCTTGATTTGTTCATTATTCATACCCCAACTGCATGGACTATGACATATATGTGCTATTTCTACAGGCAAAACAATGAGTAATAGTAGTTCTTCCATAAATACCTTGGACTGTCTGTCTGCTGTTAAATGGCCTCTTTCAAACAGGTCTGTGTCGTGCTCCGTGGCACCACATCTATCAGTGGTCATGCTGCCAGAGTGAATATGGGGCGTATAAATATACCAGCATAGTCTAGGAACTGTTCTCTGTTTATTTTCCCTGAAAAAACAAAATGAGTAGAGTCATCTTTGTCAATGATACATAGCTTCCAAAGGACCAAGGTTACTGAATTGTAAGTGGATTTTTGCAGTGGTCTTCAGTATTCTCTAAGCTAGTAAGGTGGCTTGGCAGGAACTTTCATTACTGAGCTGCTCTGGCAAATGTTCTCCCTTCCCCCATTGCCCACAGAGCCTGTTTTGCAAACTCTTTGCAACCCTTTGGCAAGCTGCAATCAGGAGGAGGCATATCTGAGATGAAGCACTGGGAGAGTTTCTTTTCCTTCCCAGGAATTCCCCCAGACCTTCTTTGTTGCCACCCACAGTAAATGATTGTATAATTCACAATAAATCATGCAGGCAAGTCTGAATCTGAGATTTTTGTTTCGCAAATTAGCATTTTTTCCAATAGAAAGAATGCAATATCTCTTTTTCCCAAATTCACCTACTTGGAAAAAAATCTGGTCTGCTGGGAAGCACTTTGATATCTGTGTCTGTGTGAAAGTCGCTAGGGTAATGCTAAGATTGCTAGGTATTTGCTGTCTGCTCTCCCTCTGTTTTCTTCCCATTGATGTTTCTTAGTTTCTTTGGAGATAGGGACATGACGTCTGTGCTTCCCTAATGACCTCCAGCAGCTCTGTCTAAAACTGTGTCATGGCCTGTAGTGCAATTTGTGAAATAGCGGGGCTATCTGACCACGCAAAATAGTGATACTGTGTTTTCAAGGTGACTGACAGTTTGCCCTAAGGAGCCTCCGGTACCTCCTGTTCCTAGACTATTACCTTGGCATGTTTGCTCTGCTACCTGGTAACTTCTGTTGGTTCCTGATGCAGTACGATGAGTCATTTCTCTCAGTTTGTGCCGAGCAGAAATGCTATCAAAAGTCCAGTAAATTGGGGCCTGCAGAGAAAGAAAATGGGTTTTACATTTAGGTATATGTGTAGAGTTTGGCCTTTGAAATATTCCCCCAGCAGGGGAACATTCTGTTCTGACCCAGCTACATCAGGCAATTTGAGGAGTTAGAAGCAGGAAAAAATAGCTTTATTTTGTGCCTTCTGAAATACTGACTGTACATACCTCCATAACCTGACCTTGATCTGTGTGTTTAAACAATAAAGCGAGTATTTCCTCCTTCAAGCTCTGGCTTGTAACCTCACGAGAACAGTTCACTGGCCGTTGTTGGAATGAGACTTCTGGCTTCCTTCTACCTTTTCATGGCAGTGGCAGCCAACACAGGTGAATGTTTTTACTGCAGGTAGACTTCCAGTTTTGGTTCTTTTTTTGTTTGCTTTTTAAACCTGTTACCCCAGAGTTCGTCATGATTATAAAGAACATTTTCACTGGGTGTGAGAGGAGCTCTATGGCTGTGTACCTTGTTGTTCTCTTAGAAAGCCTCACTATCCATTTGGAAAATATGAGAAGTTTCCTCGTATATTTTTTGCTATATCTGTCAAGCTTATATGGGATACATAAAAATAACCTGAAAGAAGTTTAAAACCTAGCACAGGAACTTTACATATCTCTAGAGCTGTGCATGGGTATCCCACGTTTAACAGTGGGACTGCTCTGAAACAGCTGGTGGCAGGGGAACTGTGATTATTCAGGGACATGCTTTCTTTCTATTAATTTATTCCAGCAATCCTTCACAAGTGTCTGACAACGTGAAGCTTTCTCGGCGTATGGAGAGCTAGGCACGGCGCTGCTGGGGAACGCCGGCTGCGCGGGCTGGGAAAGGCACGCCTGCCCTTGCACGTCCGTGGCATGCCGGTGGTGCGAGACCTCCGCGGGGCCTCGTGAGCTGCTCCCCTCCTGCAAGAGGTTTTCGCATAATTGTGCTTGACCAGGTGTGTCCAGGCTGTAACCGTGCGTAATCGGAGGGGTAATGAGAAGTGCTTGCCAGGGGGAAAAAAGGTGAATCCCAAAGGATGAGAGAGACTAACTTTGCTCTGGATCGGATATGGGATCAGCACCGTGAGGCTGGAGGGTGTGTGTAAAGCGAAATTTGTGTGCAGCAAACAGAATTCAGTGCAGAGCTGGGAGGAGGTTTGCAATTTTGATCTCTCTGGCTTTCCTGTTTGTTCCCACCAAAGACATCCCTTTCTCTCCTTCCCCCTCTGCTTGCGTTGCGTCAGGGCTGTAAGAGAGCTGCACGAAGAGCATGCCCGCTCCTTACTAATGGCTGGAGCAGGGGCAGGGGCAGGGGCTCTCATTTTTTTAGAGTCAGTAGAGCAGGATGAAAAACAAAGTTTTTCTCCCTAGGGAGGATTGGAGGGGATCCATGTTTGCGTTTCCCCTGAAATTTTCAGTTTCTTTATGGAAAAATGTTCAGCAAAATATTTATGTAAAATACCAAAATATTTCCAATCACAGTATGGTTTCAATGCAATATGAACGTTTTCCAAAGAAAGAAGACAGACATGTTTAAGGTCAAAAGGTGATTTCCATATTAGAAAAAGAAGCAAATGATGACTGGAAATTTTTGACTGGTAATAATAGTTAAGACACTTTGCCAAAGCCCAAGACAAAAGTTTTAATGTGCCAGTCTTTTTAATTTATAAGCTTTCTGGTTTATTAATAGACAGAATGGATCAAAAGTAGACCACGGTCTATGCAATTCTCAAAAACAAAGAAAAAGACAAAAAACAAAGGACTTCTGACACCAAGAATTAAGCAACTTCCAGAAAACCTGGCTTTTGAGAGGAAATTAAGCCTTCTCATGCCGTGGCTTTTGTTGCCATGATTTTCTGTATCAAGGAGGAAGGTAACAGGCTATGTCCTTTTGAAGAAATTGCAATTCAATTGTGAGTTTAATTATTTTTTTGCCCAAACTTTGTCCAAGAATTTGTAAAGGAGGCAGCCATTTTGAGTGCTCCCATTTTTGTTATCCAATCTGGGACACTTCAAGGGGGTTCAAGTAGAAATAACACTTGACCCTTGTAGTCACCTCTAAAAATCTTTTGTTTTCTTCCCAAGAACGAATAAACTTTTTCTTCTTCTGCCCTTTTTTTTCTTTTTTTTTTGGGAGGGGGGTGGGGGGACAGGACACAGAGGAGGGAATGGCTTCCTGAATCGGTTGAGTTACCAGTTTTCTTCAGGATATGTGTTTTATTCAGGCTTTTACCTTTCTCCTGTATACTACTGAGATTTAGTGTAGTTGCCCAGTGGAACTGTAATACAAAAAAGGTGTGTAAACAACTGAGTTATGACTCCAGTTGTTCTACTTTTCAAACCAAACTGTACGTATTGCTTTCTGTGGGTTGCTGCATTCTTAATTTTTCTTTTCTTTCAGTTTTTACTGCTGAGCTGAGAGAGGTTTATAAATTTGTCCAAGATCATTAATGACAGACAGTCACTGTCTTTTGATGTCTTTAATGTGAATTTAATGATCTTGGGCTGATTATTTATAGATTGTCGGTGGTAGAGATGAAAACTGGACTTAGACCCCATGAAGTCAAAACTATCTATGAGATCATTTTACCTTTCAGATGTAAAAGTGTTAAACTCATTCAGTTAGTACCAAGAGAATAAGGTGGTGAGAGAGAGAAAGAGGTCTTTATTGGCTTACATTTGAATCTTACAGGGCTATCAAAAATTCCAAGTCATGTTAACAGTTTGGCATATTCGTGTCAGCCCTACTCATCACAACCTCACAACAACTCAGACAGAAAGCACCGCAGCGGACAACAGCGTGCTTAACGATTAGGTGTTCTGCTGATTGTGTCGATGGACCAGGCCCTTCATCTGCTGTATACATCTGTCATAAAACTTCCTCTGTTCTTCCCGCTGTAAAGAGCAGGCATTGCTTGTGCTATTTAGAGTCTAATCTAAATACAGGCAGTGCACACAGGTCCTTCACCAAGGGCTTGCCAAACAAAACAAAGAGAGCTCTAGCCTATTTCTAAATGGCTTGCATGCCAGCTAGAATCTAATGTAGTTTAGTAGATAATAATCCTCTTAAAAGGTCTGTATAGATCAGTTTGTTCTAAGTGGAAAAGCTAACAGATAGCACAAAAAGAGTGGGAGCAGACTGGAGAAATGCGTACAGTTTTGTATAGGAGGTAGCATTTTTGTTCTGGCAGCAGGAAGGATTCAGAGTTTGGTGATCATGGCCAAGGTCTCAAACTGTCAGGGTCTCGGGCTTGTGTCTGTGATTAGATTTAACCACTATAAACACGGGACTATTTCTCTTTTGCTATTCCTGCTGTGAAATTGTATTGTGAGTCTGCCTCCCTCCTATAGGTGGCAATTCAAAACATAGAGCTAGTGGCAGAAGGTGACGAGATCTAAGGGACTTTAGGCTCTGCTCTCCTGCCATCAAATTGGCGCAGCGCCTCGCTCTCAGAAGCCAGACAGAAACTGTATTTCTGTTGTGCTGTGTTAGGAAAATGCAAAGGGAARTTTGCATAAAATTCTTCACAATTAAAATGTGAAAACAGTCATCTGAAATAGTCATTGACGGTTGTTCTTGGATTTACACCATCATTTATGCTCTGTAGTAATGGAAGTTGGTGGACAGTGATGATGCTGTGCCCCAGTACAAATCATCTCCCTGTCTTGCGGGGGAGATTTTGAGGGGGAGGGATGATGTGGGCTGGACAGGCAAGGTTTTTTAATGAGGTTTTGTTGGAAGGGAACTGCACATTTAACTTTATCTTAACTGTCTGCTTATACTGGCTCAGCTTTGCTGAAATGAAGAGCACTATTACCTGCCCAGGTCCTGGTCAAAAAGCTAACATCCAACAACAAAGTGGATTTGTTGCATTTACTGTATTTTCGTACATCCTGCTGCTGATAAAATATTTGGAGAACAGCTTGAACAATTCTCGCTTGCGCGACGCTGTGAGACTTGCTGGTGACCTGACTCCAGAGGGCAAAGAACGGCTCGGCTGCAGCCGCAGCTCCATCAAATTCGGGGCATGTGGGGCGTACATCTACCTTACCTGTTACGCATGTCTCGGGCCCACCCTTCTGCCCTGCCTTTGCCCACGTCCCATAGCAAGTAAATTCTTACTTATTCTGTTCTAAGTTCTTATTATGTTCTAAGTTACTTATTATACATAAGTAGGAACTCCCCTGTCCTATTTGAAGGAGAAGGGTCTTAAAAATGACTCCGACTCCAGTTCTCTCCTTTGTGGCTATTGCATCTAGCAATTCTGAGTAAATTGCTCTGTGCAGAGTGCCTCCAGGTATCACTGACCTCTCTTACTGCTCCTTTTAGTCAGCATGTAATTTAGAGAGGGAAAACCACAGTGTGATTTGGACTCTTTCTGCACATGCTGGTTTCCGTGAAGTGTAGAGCACTTTTTATATTGACTTTATTTACACACATACATGCACACGAAAAATGCTGAATATTCTTTTCCAGAATAACTCTTTATGTCATATGTACCCAGCAGAGGAGGAGGAGCACAGGAAGGAGAATGGCTTGAGTTGTTACTACATGAATGTAAACTTGGTTACTTATCAAAACTGTCCAGAGTCTAAAACAGAGGGGTTTTTTAACTCAAATGGAGACAGGCATAAGATCTGAAGAGCATACCTAGTAAATACAAAGCAGAGCAGGAGAGTGGAAGATAATTTAATCTCTCTGTTGTTATTCCTTTAATTTTATTCTGCTCTCTATTTTTAAATTGTGTGCATATGTAAGCGTAAGAAAACTGATTGAAATGCAACACAGTCAGAATCTGGCATTTACATGCCAGGCAGGCGCTCCCCAGGTAGGCARCTCTAATATGATTGCTCTGAGGTGGAAGGGCCACCCACACTGTGGAAAGCACAGTTTATYGCCATGCCTGCTCTGTCCACCCGCTCTGCTCAGACTGCCAGCCTGGGTGGAAATTAGTGCCAGCTGGGATGCTGGTGACTGGATAAGGGCATTTGCAAACTGCCAGCTGTGAACAGGCCTCCTCCAACTCTCCCCGCGGAGGCACCACTGAGCTCAGTGTTGATATTGCTGTCCTAGAGGTAGATACCCTTGGGAGTGCACCTGCCCCTTCTGCTGGCGAGAACTTCCTTGTACGTGTTGCATAGCGTGAGGGGCTGTGGTCGTACGGTACTTTTTGTTCCAGGCTAAGACTGTCAGGAGCAGCTGTTCCCAGTGTCATGTGCCGCTGTCGCCCCTTCCCAGGTCTTGCACCTCAGCACCCAACCCTGGGGGGCTGGTGCTGTACCGATGACTGTTTTAATGCTGGCATTTTATTCAAGCTTGGTAGCCTGAGTGAGGGCTGGTGTAGATAACAGCTCAAGGCCACGTGTTTATTTCTAGGGTTGGCATCTGTTGCCAGGTCTTGTTTGGCACAGATTTTGGGTTGGGCTTTGGGATTGAACTTAAGCCTTGGAGGGGCCCAGGATTCCCATATTCCTTCAGGGAGGCAGAGGCAGGAGAAGGGCAGCTGTCAGTACTGGTGGAAGCCCATTTTTTTGTCAGGTATGCTTGATTAATGGAGACTAGTTCTAGGCTCAAGTCTGGGTTTTGGATTACGAAAAGTAAACATGTTTGGGTGCAGGTTCCTCCAAGATTCTTGAAGGTGCAGGGAGGAGAGGAGGGCTGGAGCTGGCGGGGGAAAAATCATAAAAATCAGTTGGGTTTCATCAACCCTATTAGCTTTGATGAAGGAGTATTTTCTGTGAGGAAAAAAAAAAAATCTGTCAGAATATTGATGCCCAGCTGTACTGGGTGTATGACTAAGTGCACAAAGGCRTACTAGCTGCATTTTCATGCTCTAGGGGGATTAAGAGCTCAAACTCATTAAAATCCAGGAGGAGTCAGACATTTTGCTTCCTTGGAGATACTGACTCTAGAGATTTAGATCCCTTGGGGCTGCAGCGAGGGGAACGGGCAGGTATTGACTTTGACTGTTGACTTTGGCTCCCCACCGCTTCTAGGAAAATACCCTGTAGAAAAATGTGTTATCAGTTCTGGCTTGGGGAGGCAGGTGGGAGGAGGTTTAGGTGCTGTTTATGGTTTTTCCTGAAGGGTAGGTGTTGCACACGCCTCATGCTTCCCAAGTGACTGATGTTTCCGCTGCCTCTTCTGGCTGATAGTAAAGCACCGTGGCTTCTTGGGCACCGTGCCGGTGTATTTCTGTGCTTTTACCAGCTGTACAACATGACTGTTGACAGCGGTGGCAGGGTTAAATCTGTATCACGGTTTATGTTTATATCTGTTTTCTATTTGTGAATCCCTCCCCACCCAGTTTTCCGCTTTGGATCGCTGTATCGTGAATTTAAAGGCGTTAACAGTAGGTTTAGTTTTGTTAGTTGCCTGCTGCAGATTCCCCTGAGGTTTCTAGGGCACTGTTGAAGTCACCGTGCTGGTAAGACGTGGAGTTTTCACAAATGCTGCTGTATAAAAATAGTCAGAGAGAGTCACACTAAAGGCCTGGTCTTGTAGGAGATGCTTGGAAAAAGAGAAGGAGGGCAAAGACAGTGATCCTTCCCCAGGTATAACTTCCCAGCTTCCAGCAGGTAATAATTTAGTGCCTTCCTGAGCCCAGGTTTGCATCAGCATCATCATGTTCGATAGTCACTCMTGGACATAATCTTCATGAATTTGTCTAATCCCTTTTGAAGCCTTTTTAAGCTTTTGCTGTCTATGCCATCCTCTGGCAAGTTCCGCTGTGGATGGTGAGTTTTTTAATATTTTGCACAAAACTTTTGCATTTTCCCCTTCAGGGAGCCTTACAGTTAACTTGTTCTGCAGGCAGACGTATCCACGCAGGAGCACCGTAGATCCTGGGGGCTTACAGGGATGCGGGAAATGCGCAGGAGCATCGCAGCAGTGTGTCTGCTGCAAAGACTTCTCTCCCCATGGTCTCCTCCGTCATTCATTCACGCTGCAGTTTCGGTGACCGGTGGATAAGGTATGCTATAAATATGCACCATGTTCTGGCTGCTGAGGCCTTCTRTGCTGTGGAGCCTGGGTGTGAGCGCAGGGCTGCCGGGCAATTGCACCCATCTCGCCTGCACCCCCTGTGTGTGCATTCAGCACCAGTGTAAAGAGATTATATCTGCCAGGAGGAAAGTGTAGCTTCTATCCCATTTAAAAGCATTGCAATAGAGAACTCTTTCTTCGATTGATTTCTTGAATGTTTCTTCCGTGCACTCTGTTAATTAAAACCAGAAATGAAAACTCCATTAGCACAGCCTTAAAGGCTACTTTAAGTAGCCTGTGCTACTTTGCCTCAGATCACGTTTAAACAGCTAAAACACTGTGTATACATCTCCCTTACAGAGTCTAGTTATTACCACTGATCAGGTTCCTTTTAAGCAGCCAAAAGCTTTGTATGTGAATGTTTTCCCAGAGTGGCTGTTTTTTTAATCTTACAATTTACTGTTTTTATATATGTGTGTGTGTGTATATATATATATGTATATTTTTTTATTAGTACAGACACTTTTTATGTGCAGAAAACCAAAACAAAGCAAAGAAAAAAAGCTACTTTCTTAATTTTTTCCATGAAACACTTTGTATGTTGGTTAAAATTATGGSCTGATGTAAAAGATGCTTTGGAAGTCTATGAGAAATCCACTTATTTTAAAAATTATGTGATCAGGCCAGCTCACGAAAAGAATATTTTGACTTCTGCATTTTTATTATGCAATTTTGTGTATTTTCTGCTATCACCAATATGATGGTTTCCTTTAAAACACTAATAGTGATGCTTACTGTTACTTGTGTTAGATTTTCTTCCTTTGTAATTTCTCAATGTTACCAAATCTAAAATAAAGAAAAAAAAACTCTTTTAGCTCTAAAAAAGATAGAGGACTGAGTTAGAGAATAAAAGATAGAGTTCAGAAAGAAAACAACTTTCAGCTTTACCTTCTCTCTGGCTTGTGCGTTTAGGCAACACAAATACAGTACTAACAACAGAACCTCTGAGAGTTACGCTGATTCCTCCAAATCTCGTCTCAGAAATGAGTCCCATAGCTCCCTGCAAAGTAATTGGTCTAATTAGGTGGTAGGAAGGAGCTTCTTTAAATTCCTCAGAAATTAAGACGTGTCATCCGCTTAACATCTTAACATCTGTTACTGCCTCTTGCACATTTCTCCACTACCTCAGCCTGAAGGACACTTTCCTAGTCCCTTCAGAGAAAATAAAATAAAATAAACCCTTGAAACAGAAGACTTTGGCCMCTTCTTCAGTGGGATGAAGCATGTAAGGCATTGCACCCCCTCCTTATTTCTCAGTTTGGTGCACGTTTGCCTGGGTGAGTACAATAATCACTTTGTTAATTAAAAATATAGGGGGATACAAGCATAACCTTAATTCCTGTAGTAATCCTTACTGGTGTGGTAATGTGGTCCTGAAATATTTTCCTCAGAGACTGATCCCTGTGCAAATGTTACCCACTGTGCTTATATATTTGCCGTTTTGTTTCAGATGGGCTGTTTTGAATCTCTAACAGTCAGTAGAATGACAACTAATTTGTTGTTTTTTGTTTTGTTTTGTTTTTAACTTTGCTGTTGTCTGGCAGCAAGTAAGTAACAATTTAATTATGGCTAATTGCTCATGCAGTAGGCATAATTTTAAGACAGAATATGTTTACAACGTCGGGTCAGGTTGGCGTTGGGAAAGTTTCAGACTCGTGCATAGAGTAGGGGAGAAGCGTGCAGTCATTGCAAGCTGAAAAGGTTAATTTTGCAGTGAAGCTGTCTGGAACTGAGTGGGATTTCTCAGAGACATCCTGCTGGGTGATGGTTCTTTGTTTTTTACTATACTCTCTCTGTTTGCTGCTGTGTGAATACTGGTACAGTGGCATGTACAAGTAATTTAATTCAAGTATCTGTACATATATAATTTTGAAAGTCCCTCAGAGCAACTGATGTGTTATGCACTCATGCTATTCCCAAACCAGCTTAAATTTACTGAAAGTTRGGGTAACAAAGCCAAGTAACTGCCGTCTGTAAAATGCTTTTCTGTGGCTTCTGTTTTGTTTTAATTGCAGTTCAGGCAAATTATGCCCCCTATTTCTTTGATAATGGAGACAGAAGCACAAACGGGAACATGGCACTTCTCAGCCTTTCAGAGGACACACCCATTGGTCAGTATTAAAATTAGTATGTTTAACTGAATAGAGAAACTGAAGCTACTTGCTCTTTTGATTAGCAAAGTATGTTTTGTTGCAGGTGTTATTACATACTGTGGTCTTGCATGTTTTTTTTCTCAAGCTCTTAATTGCCCTCAATTTAAAATGACATGTTTAAATTGTAGCTATAATTTAAACATGTATTTTAGCTTTCCCATTCTTGGTCCCCTAATTTATTCACAGTACCAGAGCACGGACCTTTGGGACTAAAAATAAATTCATGGTGATAAGGGGTTTCTTACCAATTCTGCAAATGTTTATGCAAAGAAAGCAGAGTTTCTAATAATTTTATTGGACTTTGTATCACCAAACGCAAGCTGTACATTGAAAAATAACAGATGCAGGTTTTTCTTCAAAAAGTTATTATATTTTTCATGTTTGCAGTACAAATGGTAGAAAATGTTTCTACTTGGAGTGAAAATTGCTTTCTCTAAATATCTCACTTTTTTCAAAAAGTTTGGTTGTGTTATTGGAAATTCAAGAATGGATACATTTTTTAATTTTCAAACATCAAAAACATAGCTTTGGAGGGGTCTATTGAATTTGTTCTTTTTTTTTTTTTTTAATTTAGTTGCACTAAGAAAAGTTTGCATGAAATCAAAAACCGTGGTTTGTAATCAATATTTTCCACAGGGAGCAGGAAGTGGAAGCTATAACTATAGTTTACAATTTTTTGTGTAAAATATGTCACAGTGATAAACACCTCCTTTTCTGCACGCAAATGCAGCACTGAGGTTTTGTTGTAGGGTTTGCTCCCGTTCGTTTGCGGCTAGGAGAGGCTGCATCAGAAAAGCACTTAGCTGGTGCGGAAGGCGCCTCAGAGCAGCCGTGTGAGCTGCGTCGGGCTGAGAGGAGCCACGGCTGGGCGGAGGGGTGCGCCCAGACCCTCCGCTCCCCTCCCCGGGGCCGGCGTCCCTGGCGAGGCCGCGGTGCGGGCAGGCTCCCCGGCTCAGCAGCCTGCGGGGCGCTCCCGGACGGAGGAGCGCTTGCCGTCCCCCGGGTGAAGCCGTGCGGGACACAGCTCCGGAGGCGCCCCGCCGGTCGGACACCAAACGTGGGGGGAAGGACGGCAGAAGCGACAGTGCGGAAGTGACACATCGAGCGGACGAGCGTGACGAGAACTTGCCTATGATGCAGCCGGGCTTCGCTGTAAGCTCGGTCAAGCTCAAATGGAAAGCTCAGCTGAAGGCCGGCGGCAGCGCGGTGGCACAAGCAAAAGCCAGAGGCAGATGGGGAAGCTGTGATTTGCACAGCTGTGCTGATCGCTGGAACAAGATTAGCCAGTGGAATCACTTGTGTGCTAGTGTAGATGAGGCTTGTAATGCCGGGCAGCCCCGACACAAAATGGGACCTTGCGGCAGTGCATCTGAGGCGATGCTCGCCGACTCCAGCTCCGAGACCTCAGGCAGTGAAGCTCGCCTGCCATCAGACTCCCATTCCCTGGTGYGGCGCCGGCTCCCAGGCACTCACGGAGCGTCAGGCTCTCCCTGCCCCAGCTGGCAGCCTGCGTGGTGAGCCTCCAGCCACCTGCGTGGCCACGGCGAGCTGAAGGTGGTGCGGAGCTGCAGCGCAGTCAGAAGTGGCCTTCCTAGCAGCACCAGAGCTCCACAGGCTCTCTCACATGACCGCACTTACTGCAGCAGTGAAGTGCAGCGGGCGATTTCCTAGCACCAGGACCCAGCATGTCTGGCCTGGGGCTGCAGGCTGACAAAAAATGAGAGTGTGCATCCCTACACAGCGAAATGGTGGTGTGGCGGAGCATAGCCTGTGTTAGCGTACCTGTAAGTAGCCTGAGTAAGAACGGTGATAAATATGTGATAGCACGGGCTTTTGTAACATTAGCAACCAGACTAAGTACATAGAGGTCCCTGAAGAGTTTATGTTTTGGTTGCTATCGTGATACAGCTCAAGCTGCTCAGTCTTTAGTGCTGTTGTTTCTCACGTGTGCTGGCTTCAGCCAGAATGTGTGTTTACATTGGCTGGTCTGTGCTTCAGTTTGCTGTATAAATGTGCTTTAAAAGACAAGAGGGAAGTAACTTCTGGCCTAAATCTSCGAAGGTGCCACCAGAAAGGTTTCTCTGAGGTGTTGAGTTTAGGCTGGAACTTCATAAAGGACCTAGAGAAACCCTTGGAAAGGGAGATAAGAGCTTGCTTTTGAGAAATCTCAATGTGGTGGCCTTGCCACACAACTGCCAGTGCTTCTTTGCTCTGTAATTCCTAGGCTAACCTGACTAAAATCTGGGAGTACTGCAAAGTCCTCTTATCTGAAAGCACTTTGGGAAGTTCCCTTCCAGCTCCAGCTTCTGCTAGTGGCAGAATGAGAAACAACTCAACAGCGTAGACTTACCTGTGGCCTGAGTCAGCACAGCAAGCCCTCATGGGATGCTTTGGAGGAAGGATCCCAGAGGAAGGCACACAGGACACAGCGGCTTCAGTGTTACTGTGCCTGGGTGACAAAACAGGGAAATTAAAACTTCCGTGTATTTGATTCYGGGTGGCCTCACTCAGCACTGGTTTAGGCACTGCAAGAAATGGGCGTGTAGCCATTAGGTCTTCTCTGTGCTTAGATAAAAGTTGGAATCATAGTCGGATACTTTTCTTGGCTGTGCTGCAGCAGCAGCCAGTGTCTGATCTGAGCAATGCCATGAACAGCAGCTTTAATAGACCATTAGGACTTTTACAGTCTTTGGCCCCGCTGGRATTATAAGCAGTTGGCAGTGTTGTGTGATAGGTTCCCAGTCATCTGTAGGCAGGGAACGTTCAACATTTTGGAGCACTGAGAGAGGAGAAGATGAGCTAACTATGTGATTGTAGAAAGAGCAGTTGCAGTGCTGCAGCTGCAAGAATGCATCAAATTCAGGAAAAACACAGTCTTGTGTCCATATCATCCTTAACTTGACCTTCTTTTCGCTTGTAGTATGCTGCCTATGTAAGGTAGTGGTGATCTGTCACGTTACATACCTAATGACATAAGTTATCATAAAGACAGCAAATGCCATTTCTAGGTGAAAGTTTGAAATTGTCTGCACATTTCCAGATCCTGTTTAGAGTCCCAGAGCGTGAGACCCCTTGAGATAAGAAGGGCCAGCAGAGCAGCAGGCCCTCCCAGTGCCAGATTTAGGAAGAATGGGAAAAGTTATGGACTGAAACACCAGTTGCAGTTTGTGTGGCTGTTGGGCAGGGCAGGTGGGGATATTTGGTGATTAGCTCTTTGCTAAGAGTTGCCTGTGTACGTACAAAATATACATGTGCCCCTAATCAAGGTCTTAGTGCGTGTGCAGGATGCTATTTCAGTTTGTTTGCTTCATCCTACCTCATTAATCCCTGCAAACCGTCATAGCGGGGCACTGAGAACAGCTGCAAAGCAAGGGATTGAAGCACACTTGTAAGGCTGAAGTTCATTACTTTTTCAAAGTCCAAGCATCATCTGAGCTCTGGAGATCTTTGCATGCCTCTCATCCTTGAATTTTTCCTTTCCATTTCACTCCATACCAGAAAGTACGCACTCCCTCCCCAATTCTTCTCTGTGGTCAAAGCTACAACTCCCAGCTACCTACCAGGTGGCTTATTTACCACTTGAGATCCCTCCACCCTTCAAGCTTCCCTTGTTGTTCCTACATGCTCCTGGTCTGGTTCCTTCCCACTGTCTTCTCCTGGCTGTGGAGACCCACCTCATGCTCTTTGGTATCTGTCGTTCCTTCTCTATTTCTATCACCCTGACSCAACTGATGGTCCCCAAACTGGTAAGAGTCCCTGCTGTCAGATTTCCTGGTCCTTCCTTCAGTGCTCAGAAATCCCACCCTGGCACTCTGCTGTCTCTCCACATGTATTTCTGTATCTCTTCCATCATGGACATAGCTGAACCTGCAAGGAATTTCTTCTGCACACAATTTATTTCCAGCCCTCCTCGTCACAAAAAAAATTATTGAGTGAAAGAATTAACATGCTTCTTTTCTCAATTACAATTCCTTGCTGACTAGACACACCAGACATGGACATTTTAGCCCAAACTTTGCCTTGAAATCTGGAGACCCACCAAGACCTCACATTCAGATGACTCCAAAAAGGCTAAATTGTTTTAAGTGGCACAAAAATATTCATCTTCTTGCAGAAACAGAAGTATCTCCCCTAGGAAGATACCAAAACTGAATCGTTAAATACAGCCTGTCTTCCGCATCATTATAGCTGAGCTCACACTAGGCGAAATRGAGCACCCCCTGCAGAATAGTATTTGACAGAGATACACTGACAACTCGCAGGTCATATGGCCTTTTCCTTTGTTTTTATGCTTTTAACAGGAACTGCAGATATATCGGGAAATCACCCTCAAATTGCTTCTCCTTGGAGTTGGTTACCACGGGTCCCACAGGGCCACCATCAYGGGGTGGTGTTTTGGGCGCACCACTGAGCACTTGCCACTGTTTCCCCCACCCTGAGCTGCACAGGRTTACAACCACAGTGGCGAGATTCAGCTCATGCCGTAGCCGCTCCTGGCTTTCGTGCTGCTGCTCTGTGGCCATGTCTCTGCTTCATCAGTCAACGCAGTGTGGTGGCAGATGCAGCAGTGATGCAGGGAGGGAGCTGAAGCAGCCTGGGCGTGCTCAGGAAGCAGGATTAACTGGTAGTGAATAGGAAAGGRGTGTTTTTTGAGGCAGTCTTGGTGCGTGATCCGTGTTCTCCAGAAGCCTGAGATCCCCTTTGCTCGGGGTGAACTTGCAGCGTAAAGCAGCCATCTGTAGGCTTTGTGTTAGCAGCTGTTCATTGCCTTTCCATGTGGGGAAACGAGCAGGCTAATAACCCCCGGCTAGCTGGTATTTGCTGTGACTTTAGGAACAGAGATACTTGCACTGGGAGCATGCCCATGGAAGTCCCTCTCAGCATCTTGTTAACAGATGTCAGCTGTGGTGGCAGAGGAGGACCAGGCGAGTCGAACATGAGTCCAAAATGTGTTTGGCCTGTTTAACTTGGCAGCGAGGGAATGATTCCCAAGCGTCGGGCAGCAGTGGGGGACAGTGTGTCTTCAGCAAGACGGCAATACTGGCTCAGAGCACATGGATAGAAGCTGGCCGTGAATAAATCTAGGCTGGAAATGAAGTAAGATGGGGCAATGCCATCATGGGGCAGCCATTCAACCTAAGTGGTTGGGCAAAGAACAAATGACTTTTAAGATGGAATAGAAAAATGGAGTGAACGTCTAATGTGGCTCCTGGGAACAAGCAGTAGCAGGGAGCAACGTGCAGCTCCCCAGGAGTTTCCCCAGTCCCATCCTGCTGTGCCATCGCAAAGGTACTCAGGGAACCTAGAGCTTCGGGTCTGGGCCTGTGCACAACATTTCCCATATCGCTGGTAAAGACTGCTTTATTTCCTTATCTTTCTGACAGGAAGAGGCTGTTTGCTTGGTACTCTCTGATAAGATTTTGGCTGGATTTTCATTTATTTTCTTTTCAGCAAGTGGAGGCAGCATACTGAGAGGAGATTTTTAATTGGCATTAACACTGTGCTGAGAAGTGTTCCCATGGTGTTAATGATATGAGGAGTATTGTGCACTGAAATTACAATTCCATCAAAATTAGGAACTCCGATAGAGCTAGAAGAGAAATTTTGATCAACAATCCAATTTAATAGGCACACAAATGTTGTGCTTTACAAAAAATGGAGCAGTATCAGCTTTATCTAGAAAACAGAGTACGGTGTAAAGATCAATGATGCCCTCCATTACTTTCTCAGAAACCTCAGTAAACTCAGTATGTGCCAATATCAATGTTTCATCTCACTTTTCGAAACAAGAAAATTGCTGTTTTCCTTATAGGAAAACTCCTAGAAAATGTAGGAGAGAAAATTGTAAGAATAAGATTAGAATAAGCCCAGGTTCAAATGTATTCRCCTAAACTTTTGTAATCCATTCTGCTCTAGCACACAGCCTGTGATTTCTGAGGACTGTTTCACAGTTTTTGGAATACCAGAATTTGTTAGTTTTGGGATAGTCCCAGTCACAGGACTAGAACGTGTGACTGGTCGTCACTGGCATGCTGGGAAAACTTCAGATATAGGATCATAACACCCATCCCCTGTTTCCCYGCTGGACAGATAGCACTGCTTCAGCAGGTGCACGTGCTAGAAGCATATAACTGAGCATCTCAGAGGGACCAAGAGATCAATGGGAAGAAAGAGCAGTGGTTCCACACTTGCAGAAACAGACTGGACAGCCAGTGGTATAAAAAGTAGAAGGGATAGGAAGAGTGAACAAAAAAAGGGCAGAGAAGTGATTAAGAAGTAAAAAGTCCTCATGGCAGAAGAAGAGTGAGAAGACACGCTGTATTGACAAGAGCATCAATGAAGTTATGAGAGCTGACACCTGAGTTCTCCATCTGGTCCTAGCTAGGCTAGATATTAAGACCAAAGCTTCTGAGAAACAAGAGTAAATGCAATCAGTACTGGTGCTGCAGGACCTTCAACAGCCTTGAAATTTCAGTCTCTTTTATATGTATATATATATGACAACTATATCTGGAAGTGAATGTCTCCTTAGGACACTGTTTTGGAACAATCCCTGTTTATTCCTCTCCTTGCTTTTCTTTGTGCTTACATGGTTCCATTGTTACAGTTGGAGAAATGTCTCATCATTCTGCTCATTGCCTTTCCMTAATATATTTTGGAATCTCAATTTTAGATTTATTGTTATTTTCTACTTTGCTTTGTGGGAAAAGTCTAAGAAAAATGTGAAAATTGTTTTGCAACTTTGTAAAACTGTTCTGCAAATTTTGAGTGATCATTGGCTGCTAAGCCAGCTCATAATAGGGTCTGGTTTTTGTGCTCCTTGGGACCCGTTGGTTTTTGCAGTGTGAATTTTTTTTCTCTACAAAGTTGTCCTATTTCTGGCAATTATCACAAGGGAACTCACTCACAAGTGAGTGTAGATCCAGCATGGCTTGACAGAATCTCTCACTATGCATGTTTTCTAAGTAGCCATGTTTTCTTAGTATCCCCTCTGATGTCTGGATGTTGCATGTCCATTAAGCCTGCTGATCTGTTGCTTCACATTTTGTATGTCAAGGAATAAGCAAATGAAGTGCTGAAGATTGTATTACAAAACTGGCAGCTTACCTGATACCTTAGCATTACTGACAGGACCTCAAGCCAAAGCATTAAACAGAAACTTATGGTCTAGTAAGTGAAAAACCCCATTGTTGCTGCAGAGATTATATGAGAAAAAGATTATGACTTTTGGTCATAGAGTTAAAATTGCTCAAACTCAGTGTGTCAGAGTAGTTTAAAACTGGAGTCTTCTGGGTTCCCTTTGACAGTGTTATGCCATAACTTTGTTAACTTTCTCAGAAAGGGTTCTGCCATGATATCTTTGTGTCCTGTGTAAAAGCAAGACTTAATGCTAACTAGTCAGTAGCTTAGCTGCAGTGGTGTGCCTTGGGTGAGTTACCTGAGATGTCTGGAACCTGGATATCTCAGGTAACTTACTCAAGGCACACCAGATTACTATGATGTAAAAGAAAACAACAGCACTGTTTTATATTTCAGACCCAGTTAACTGATTCTTGTAAAGTGCTTGAGGCTGTTTGGATGAAGATATTAATGCACAGTAAAATGACAGACATGTGAGTCAAAAAAATAAATAAACCCTCGCCACATTCTCCCCCAGGACATATCACTTCTGATAAACAAAGTCGTTTTACTGCAGAAACTGGCACCAACTTCTCAAATGTTTAAAAATAGAAATAACAATCTCTTTTTTGCCAGCTTGTGAAAGAAATACATTGATGAGTTTAGAGAATTTATTCATTGGTATGTGCATGAGTGGGTGTGTTAAGTAGGGAATTTAATGAGGGGGAGCTAAGTATGAAGGAAGACTCTTGCATCTGTTTATTTCTGCAAGTGGGAAAGTCTGCAAATGTGCTTCCATCTTCCGGGCTCCAGAGCTGGGGCTCAGTCCGGTGGGAGTGCTGCCTCCAGCCTCGGGGATCCTCCGCCTGCTGGTTTGCAGCTTCATTGTTCCCGTAGAACAAAGCTGTGYGAGGGTGTTTTGGTGCTGCTGCGATTATCACCCCGTCCTTAAACAGCATAGCTTCAGACCCGCCTGGATTGAGAGCTAGTCAAGAACTCGTCATCTGTGTAAACACTATGATGGGAGCTGTATTGATCTTTGTGCAATTCTACAGTAAAGAGCCCAAAGTGATAGAAACCAGCACAGATAAACTTGATTTAACCAGTATAGTAAAAAGTGACCGTCAGAACTATTGAACTGTCTATTTATCCATATTCCCCAGAAAGCGGGTTTGATTCACAGAAGCTTTGCCTGCCATACAGGGGCTAAATTCCTAAGGAACAGATTAGTGAAAAAATTCACCAGTTGAAGCAATCACAAGGAAATGTTGTTGAATGGCCCAATTTTTCAGGTACCCACGTGTACACTCTGAATGGAACTGACCCAGAAGGAGATCCCGTGACATACAGCCTGGCCTATGAAGCTGGATCAAGACRCTACTTTTCTGTTGACAAGCACCTTGGAAACGTTACACTGATTGAGGAGCTTGACAGAGAGGTAGAGTACAATGAAATGGAATATCCTTGAGTCCTTAATTTGATCAATGATTTTGAGGAACAGAGTCAACTTTTTTGCCCCTGAAACATATAATTTAATTTGCAGTTGGAGACAATATATTTCAYCCATCACATTCTTTTCCAGTTCGCTTGTGCCACTGACATTACTACCAAATTTTGGACAGCTGTCTGTTCAGCATTTGCCAAAATAGAAATTTACTCTTTATTTCTGTCATTCCTCCCCCATATCAAGAGTTTGGGAGCAATTGCAGTCCTCTGATCTTCAGAGAAAATCTCGATTTCTTTAGGATTCTCCTGTCATTAGGAGGAAGTGGAGATTTCTGTAAGCAGTGTTCCAGTTCACTTTTCTAGTTACATCACAGCCCTTTAYGTTGGTTAAAGATGTTCCCAGCAATAGTCACCTAAAGGCAACCTTATTCYGGGAATGCAGGCATTGAACCAATCATATCTGCTTTTCAGGGAAGAGTATGCAATACTCAGTAAACCCTTCAAATTATGGTATACTAAGACAGGAGAATCTTGTACCAAAAATATCTTTTTAGGAAGTGTTTCTTAAAAGAGACAACTGATTTTCACTAGCACTTTACAGGGAAACAGGGATTCCCAGACCAACCATCTCTTGCCAATGGCCGCAGGAAGTCCAAGAAGCCCTGTAAAGAGCCGAGTGTGGAGCCTGTGAGGGGGCTTCCTTGCCGCTGCTGTGACAGCTTTGTAGTATTAGCTGTTACTTTGCTGTATCCACTGAGACCTGTTTAAATCTGCAGATCCTGTTTGAATCAGCGCAAATAACCAACTCTCTAACACAGGAATTTTCTTGGTTTGCAGAAGGAAGATGAGATTGAAGTTATAGTCAGTATTTCAGATGGCCTGAGTACAGTAAGTATTTATTTATGCCATAGCTTGTCAAACTGTCACCCCCTGCACCTCTCCCCCATTAAACTACCTTTCAGGGAATATCTCATTTTATCAGAAAGCATAATCTYATTAGAGTCTTAGCTTCTGTTTCAAGAGCCACTGAACTCCCAGTAGCACAGGTCTCATTCCAGCTCCTTGCTCAGCTATTTGAGGATAATTACAACTGCAGGGTGAGCTGAAAGCCTGACTCAAAGTGGCCTACAAAATAATAACAGCTGCCTACGACATTTCACTGTCCACTCAGTAGGGTTTACACCTAAGAAAGAGCTGGAGGCTTTTTGAAGACATTATAGGAATTAGTGTTGGACACCCAAGAGCTGACTTCCTCCTCCCACCCCCACCCCCTGCAATGTTTCTCTAGGATGGCATTAAGATTTGCTTACGCTGAGGTTGTGGGTTTTTTCTTGTCTGCTGCTGAATAAAGCTTTGATCACTTCTAATCATTCAGGGCTTATCTGGGGCGCTGCACCAGCGTCTGATCCTAGTTCTACAATTTTCCTTGTCATTTTCCGTTTACAAACAGATGCCGTCACAGTCRGGATATTAGTCTGTCAAGATGACCTGGGCTTCATCACTAGAGGTGCCACAAAAGTGGGACCCTTTTACTAGCCACAAGACTGGATTAACTACAAAGCACTTCTTCATGTCAAACAAATGTAGTGAGATTGCTACACTGAATGTTTAGGAAGTGGCCAGGTCTTACAGTCCCAACTGTCCTGGCAATCTCTGTAAATAAAGGAAATAATGGGATCACATCCACATCTCCACCTTGCAAACAACGGTGAAGTTTTTTGGTCAAAGATGTTTGCTTCTGTATTTTTAGAAAGAGAACAGAGGCTACGTTATGTTATTGTTAAATATTAATAACATGCATTTGTACATCCAAATTATGCACACTCTTAACAGTGTGATATCAAATGAGGCATTAATGAATGCTTTTGGCAGTCAGGTACCAACTTCTACACAGTCATTTATGTATTCCCATAAAATATATCATGGTATCTTGAATGCCATAAAGAAAAGGAAAGCCACTTTTGAAAATCAGCCCCATAATCTGTAATTTATAAAGTACTCTGAGATTCTTTATTTCTTTTAGAGATATCTGTGTGTTCTCCTTGAAGCCAGTTCTTGTGGATGATGTGATTGACTGCATTTTCTTTCTCATAATCAGTTTTGGTAGTGCAAGGACATTCTGTTAGAACACARTTTTTCATTGCATTTGAATACACCTTAGTATGCAAATGAACRTTTATATGTTGTAAATCAGCTTGATTCATAATATGTTCTTCATATTCCGCTCCAGGTTTCTGAAAAAGTCAGGATCCTTGTAACAGATRCTAATGATGAGAGCCCGGAGTTCATCAATACACCTTACATAGTCCAAGTCCCAGAGGTTGGTTAAATTTCTTTGTATGCTACAAGTATATTTCAATGGAGTGTAAAGAGGAACTAGTACGTTTTCAATAAGATAACAAGATTTGCAGGATTAACTTGCACTCTTATGTTTCAGGGTTTKGGGTAGGTATTTAATATTCAGTGTGCACTTAGGGACCAAGTCTGGTAGGGACCAGCTGTTTTCTTGAGGTGTGCTATTTTGTGGGTAAGCTCCAAGACGTGAGTCAGTGGAGTTTTTAGAACTGACTGGTGGGAATAGGTTGCACTTCTTTTTGGAAGAGATTTCCTGTCATTTTCATTCCRASAAGTTTTTTTCTATCTTCTTGTTCTTCTCCACTTTCCTCCATTTTTAATCTCTTTCTCYTCTCTGTTTTCTCTCTGCTTTTTGGTTCCCTCATTTGTTTATATTCTTTCTACCCTCACTCCCTTTCTCTTCCTCCTTGCATGCTCATTTTTCATTTCTTTTAACTCACWTTGCTTTGCTGGTTCCTTCTGACTCTGATAACTCTTTCTGGTCACAGAACACCCCCTCAGGCAGCAGTATATTTAAGATCGAGGCAGTAGACAGAGACACGGGTTCTGGAGGAAGTATCACCTACTTCTTGCAGGTAAGGTGTTATCTGTGCCTTCAGAAGTAATCTCAGTAAATGAGATCTCAGAAACCAGGATAAAAAAAGGTTTTGAGGATTAAGCCTTCTAGTAGTGTCTGCGGGACCAATTTTGCATGGTGCATGAGAGARCAGGCTCTGCCTTCAGTGACGTTGCCTGACTGCAAGCAGCTGAGCGTAGGCCAGAAGGTAGAGGGAGGGGCTGGGATTGCCACCAGCGCGCCTGTGGTTGCCAGCAGGACTTCTCGCAGCAGGGCTCCTATTGGACCCTTTTTTGGCATGACAGCCCTTAGAGATAGGGAGAGCAAGTGTATCAAAGTCTGAACAGTAATCTTGTATGTGTATGGGATTTTTAAAGCATGAAATCGCTTTTCTGGGAAAACAAAGTGCTTTGGAAACCCAAATCCGCACTTGGTTGTAGCTGGCTGGTGTGTAACTGAGATCTGGATCACAGTGTAATATATGGAATACTAAGTCTTCTCACCTCCAGACAAAGCTGTGCCTGCTTGGAACCAGCCTTTCAGGTGTAGCCCACTGGTGAAGAGCAGGAGAGGGCTTCATCTTTGAAGATGAGTTTCATCTTCATTACAGACCTTCTGTATGCAAAAAGTGCAGTGTTTTGCATAATGCCTTTCAAATTCCTCCTTCTTACGACCAGCTTCTCCAGATTTGCTGCAGTTTCCCTCATTCAAGAGGCAACAGAAAAAAAATCYAAAACCAGTTTGTTGCAGTATTTACTTTGGTACAAATATGGAAACAAGTTGGAAAATATTTATATAGCACTAAAGCTAATCTTGTTATGAGCTTAGGCATACTATGAAGAACACCATGAGTGCCTTGYTGAAATTTAGTTTGAATTTGACCAATTATCCTTTCAAAATACAATGTGTCCAGGATTCAGTTTTGCGCAGGGTTTTTTTCCAGTCAGCTGATAGAATATGAAGCTAAGGAACAGTTATTTCCAACACCTATGTCTAGCTAATATGTTTGTGTAGCCAGAAGGTTACTTAATATGTGTACTTGTTGAAGAAATGTTGCCACATCTTTTGGCACAATCTCTGAGAGTTCTTAAGGTGCACAGAAAAGAGTCTTGTGTGGGCAGGTAGTGATGACTACCAAAAAGCCCAAGATTATCTGGCAGAAACTATTGCCTATGCTTACCAAAACTGAGATGAGTTTACAGATMTCTCCAGTCAGGAAGAATGGAGAGAGATGTTTTTAGGCCTCTTTTGGAAATAAGATATCTTTTAGGTCCTTCATCTTGGACACCCAAAAAAATCACTAAAACRTCACTGTAAAAGTCTTTGACAATTATCTCTGCATGCAACATTGCTGGTTTTCTGAAGCCAGTAGAACTCTGAAGAGCTAAGGGATAACACCTTTTCTCTTCTTCCTTTTTTTTCCCCTAATCTTTTTTGTGTTAAGCCTTACTATTTAGTTCCGTGCAATGACCTGTGCTAACCAAATTTTAAGATTTCACAATGACATACTAAAAGATTAAAAAAATCTACATTGAAGTTACCGATTTATTTGAATAATGAGACACTCGTGATAGGTTCATGAATTGTTCATAAACACRCAGAGGTGAAATTCATCAAATACATTATTCGCCCAAACCATATCATTATTCTAGTCTTTCGCCTTAGCAGATGAAATAAAAGATGAATCCCTGCAGCAATCTTATTTCCATACYTATAATCTTTCACTGTTTCTCCTCTCTTTTCTTCTAGAACATCCATGCTAATAAGTTTACAATAGACCGTCACAGTGGTGTTCTGCGCATCAAAACAGGGGTTGCCCTGGACTATGAAAAATCAAGAACCCATTTTGTCATCGTAGTAGCCAAGGTATCAGGCTTCTCTTCTGAAATGGGAGGAGAGGAAGGGTTGTGTTTGAGTAGGACAGCAGAGGTCGAATAGAAGAAGGGTGACCCAAAGTGTAACTGAAACAAAGCCTAGCATTGGAGTGGGAGCAGCCTCTGTCACATATGGAGATATGGAAGGTAACATGGAAAAATGAGTGAGGAAAGGCAACCTGTGTCTAGCAGCAGAAAAAGTGCTGCTGCTGCGCAACATCTGGAGGCGTTCAGGAGTGGGTTTTCTGCATTTAGCCCAGGACCTGGTGCCAGGACATTGAGCCCCTCTGCAGAAAGTCAGCCGTGCATGTGGCGAGTCRCCTGGAAGGGAAGGTTGGTGTATGCAGCTTCACCTTTGGGAAGCGTCAGTCTCAAAATGCAAATGTGAGCGCCCAGGGCTCCCCATGCTGTTGCGGGATGGCCCCGCACAGTCGTGGCAAACCGCTAGCAGCAGCCTGTGTGGATCACAGTGGTTAGCTGCAGTCAGACAGCCAGGGGTGACACACTTATTTTCTGGATCTRTCTGTGGATGTTTCTTTCTTTCACTTCTCTGCTGCCTTGTGGCAGGAACTTATTCAAATCATTCAAATATTGCTGAACATCGCTCCTTGCCTCTGTCACCCTCAGCAGTGCTGAGGATTCATAACAGGCTTTAAAAGTTTATGAATTCTGAAATAAAGTCTCTCAGGATCYTTTGGGGACCTGTCACACAGACAGAAACACATGGGTGGAAAGAGGATGATTTTGCAGCTACTTTTGCTGCCTTTCTGGGTTCCTTGTGTTTTAGGAAAAGTGTATAGATCATTTTATTTATTTATTTAGCCAGGCTTCATCTGAGGAGAAGAGCAAAATGTGGATTAGTGCTGTGTTTGCTGCAGTAAGGATGAAAAACCTGAGCATCTCTCTTCAAAAAGATGGGATTTTTAGAATTGGTACAGTGGACATGCTAAACAGTTCACATTCTCTTATATACCAGCATAACTACTGACCTTCAGCTGGGGCTCTGAGACTGAAGGTGTTAAAAGCTTCTGAAATTTTGAATCATCTCTCTAATTGGCTCTGCTGTATCAGTAGCATGAGCAGAGTTGGTTGTAGTAAAGCCCCCAGAGACTGTTTATACACTGTGGCTACCTAGCAGCTTCTGGCTTTGTGCTCCTCCATGCTTTCACTTACATCACGTAAGMGTCCCTAGGAGACTTTGATCACATGCATTGTGCAATTTTCCCCTAGAAATGCATTGCCTTGCYGCTGTGTATCATCTTGTTGTTTTTATGGCAAGACTGTATGGGGGATGGAAATCTGTAGGCCTTTGTGGCTAACTTTTTGCATCTGCTTCTAGCATTCTTCTTTCCTGCAAAAAGCTTGARTCCCCTGTCCTGTGTGTCATTGATACAAGATTATATATAACTGCATGCATTGGCACAACCACTTTTAATGTAAGAAATGACTCCTGAGATATTGAGGGCTGTCTGCTTAATCAGAGAGGGATTAATGGAAATGGAAGGACAAAYAGAGAAGGAATAGGACAGCAGAGATGAATCTGTGTTGAGAGAGGTAAGAAATTCCTGGGACTGTGCCTGCGAAGGCTTATGAGATGCGTGCAAGGCCGTTAACTGATTTGCAGACATGTTTCAGCAGAGGTACCTGATGATGGCTTCTCTTTTAGGATGGCGGTGGGAAGCTCAGGGGACATAACAAAATGTTTTCAGCCACAACAACAGTTACTGTCAATGTGGAGGATGTTCAGGACACTCCTCCCATGTTCATCGGGACTCCCTACTATGGATATGTTTATGAAGATACCCTCGCAGTAAGTGCTGTTTTCACCTGTGGGAGAACAAGTGCAGCCTTTCMTATGTTGGTCAAGTTGGCACCATGGTTTATGGCACAGGCTTTATTAATGATGGGARCTGGGACCTAAACTCTGACTTGATTGCTAGGAGAAATGAGCTGAGCAAATCTTACACTTGTTCTTATTTACGTCCTTTGCAAATTCACCATGGAAGTCTTGCTGCTGCTGTCATTAAAGACAAAAAAGATTTTGCCCCTTCATGTTACTCTAGACCCAGACAGTGACTAAGAGCTCTTTGGTTGCTGAGATCTGTAGAGGCACTTGCCTGAGAGCTTAAACAGATTACCAGTTACCTCACCTGAACCTGAACACATCTTGCTGTAAGACTTTGTGTATGTCRGTAGTATGTGGTCTCATGGTGCTTTTGTTTCCTAGCTGATGAGTTGTGCAAGGTATGGGTCAAAGAAGAGTTCGTGATTACTGTCCTGTTGCTCAAATGCTGTAGGCTGTGTGTGTCGTCCCCTTGGAATCATCTGGGGAGTTGTAATCCTGCCATCCCCCTAACGAAGGATGCTTTCTGCTCCGTGATGGCTAGATAGACAGAAAGGGCCAAGAAGTCCTCCCAGGCCTAAAACCCAACAGAGTGTCAAGCATTAGGAGAACCATTTRTAAGTGGGGACAATGCATCTGTCTGCATGTGTCTGCTGCTGAAGACAGATCATTTCTGTCGCAGACAAAGAATCCAAATAGGACACTGAGGTTCTGGCCRTGCCATCCCCTAGAAACTCCTAATGGCAGATTTGCCCCAAAGAGCATATACAGCTTAGCAGATTAGTTTGTCATATCCACCATGTGGCTTCCAGCAACATAGACTTTGTGATGCTGCAAAGGAAAGAATTTTCCCTATATCTAACCAGCTTTCACCCGAATACAGAAGATTTAATTAAAATTTTCTTCATACATAGGRTAAGAAATGGTACCTACTCATAAAATTACCCAACCTTAAACTATTGATCTCTTTGGCAGTGCAACTGCATGCTGGTCACCTGAACTTCTCTCGAGTTTCAGGAAAGGTTGTGGTTTTACTTTCTGTCCAGAACCCCCRTGTATCCTGCAGCCCTTGCATAACCATATATTGCAGTGCATAGACCGTTACGTCTCAGCAGGGCGGGGAAGTCACGCTTGTGTACTTTGCAGATGTTTGCAATGAACATTATTATGCGTACTGATTTACTCTGCAAAGTTACGTATAGATCTCGAAGTAACTGCCAGGTGCACACAGGAGTTAGTGTTTACCAAGGAAATCAGAAGTCAGTARATATTAATGCATCCAGCCTGAGCTCGTAACTTGCACCATTGCGATATTGTAGTGATGGAAGCACGAACCAGTCCTTCCCAGTGTGGGCTCAGCTGTTAGAATGAAGTCCACACAGAGATGCATAAGCTGATTTTAGTGTTATTTACACATTCAGCATTAATCTCATAAACTTGCTTCTTTTCTCCATGATGGAGTTGTTCTCCAAATTAATATTTCTAACCAAGGTCAGTATTTACAAGTACCCTGTCACCTTCAGAGGGACAGTACTGGATTTTGTCAGGTAGGCACATTTTAATGCAGCTTCCAGTATAAATGATAATAAATACAACTCTGTACTTCCACTTACTCTAAYGGAATGTTCCTGCTGTTTGGAAAATTCATGCGGGGATTTTCATGAAAGTGTTACTTGTTGCCGTTTGTGATCAACTGATGATTACTTCAAAGGTCCCTCTTATTTGTGGCCCAAACCAGTAAGGTGTTAGTTCAAAGAGGCCCTAGCCGTGCAGCTCACTGCCACGTCGGTGAGCTCCCTCGCCCTGTGAATCGTCCGTCGGAGTCGATGGGAGTAGTCACGTGAGCAAGGGATCTCCAGCCCGCAAGTTCTGTGCGTGTGGCCCATAGCCTTGTTACCTGCACAGAAAGACAGACAGGYGAGATTTTAAGGACAGTTAAGCCATCGTAATTTCCATTGTAATTTTATGCCCCAAGTGTTGTGTGGGGTGAATTGCTCTGTGATCCCTGGCTTGCTCTTGCTGTCTGTCTGTCTGTCTCAGCGTAATTGGGTAGGACAAAAATGACCTGATGACGCTCTCGGCAGCCACCTGCTCCCTTGCGTGTTGTGTGGCCGCCAGGCACGCTGCGAGTCCGGAGCCCGCCGAGCCCTTTCCCGCACGCGTCTGCGTGGTGTTGCAAAGAACGTCTCCGGGAGGAAATTCAGGGCCTGGTTCAGAGGCTTCGCTACCAGTGGGAAGAGAGAGGAGGCCTTGCAAGACAAGCCTGAAGAAAAGGGGATTGYTTCTCTCTTTCCTAAGGAAAGGGAGATCCCACTGTTGAGTGAATGAAACACCAGTCTGAAAATAGGAGAAATAGTAGTGGCATTTCTAGTTAAAATTTAGAGGGGTCCATGACCCAGCTTGCTGGGCTTTTGGGTGGAAACCTCTGTTCACCTCTGTTTTGTAAATGCTTCTGTCTTGGCGGTGAACCAAGCTAAACCTCAGGTCACAGATCACTTTCTCACAACCCTCTCTCCAAATCCGTGGCTTGCGCCAGGTTCCTGTGGCCGCTGCTGCCTTGTGCCCGCCGCTGGCCGTCCCTGGGGACGGAGGGTGCCACGGCAGCGGGTCTGGGGGCTGGGTTTTGTGGCGGCAGCCGCGGTGTCCGTGGGGAGCAGGGCAGCGTTATCCGCYAGCGGCTTGCCGAAGCTGCGCGGGGAGGAAGGGCGAGAGCAGCCGGGAGCTGGGCAAGCTGCAAACCAGCGCAGCCTGTTCGCAGGCAAAGGTGCYGCCGGGAGCCCGCGGCTCGCTGGGGGCGGCTGAGCCTGGCGCCTCGAAGCAGGTTGCTCCTGCCTGCTGCGCGGATGGCGGCATCGCGCTGGCGGCGGCTGGGGAGCGTGGGCTACGCCGCGGCTCCTCGGGGAGCGYGTGGCAGCAGCGACGTTCTCGCTTTGTAAGGAGTTACAGCAYGTGGGCTGCGACGCCGCTGAAAGCAACTAAAATTAGCAGCGTAGGGACGACGCAGCGTTGACTCAAGGAGTAGCTGCAAGTGATTTCACGAGCGCACCCCGCTACGTACCAGTTAATTATTAGGACACCTCCTAGTGCTAGTCAGTTCAGGGGCTGACTTGGCTTTGGTGGGCTCCTGTGCAAAGACAGGAAAAATTCACTGAAGAATCTCAGAAAAAAATCCAGCAACCCCAAGAGAGCCCCATCCCTGTCTCCCAAGCTGGGCAACAGGGACTTGCCTGATTTAATTGCCAGATAACCAGCCTTCTTCCCTGGCAGGAATTGTCTAATCATCAATTCTGCTTTCCAGTGAGGCATAACGGAGCGTATAGGCACAGGCAGCATCTGTGTACAAAATATGATGCCGTTAACCTGAGCCTGCTGCCACAGCTGGAGAAACTAGCTCAGCACCAGAACACAAGTCTGATGGGGAGAAAGAGAAAAGTGGAGGCCAGAAGGCACCAGACCCTCCTTGTTGGGAGTGTATCCAACTCCAGGAGCCAAACCGCCTGCCTTGCAAAGCCAAGYGCTGATTTTTCTGGCTCAGAGTCAGGGGCTCTTGCTGCCTTCCCCCTGCAGCCAGAGCAGAAGTACCCACTCTTCCCCCCACACCTTACTGAAGTTAAATTTATTAATGCGCGGTGGCAATTTCGTTGCGCTTTGATCTTACTCACAGACTGCAATTCCCCATTTCTCCCCAGGGCTCCGAGGTACTTACTGTTGTTGCTCTTGATGGAGACAGAGGAAAGCCTAACAGTATTCGTTACTGCATCGTGAACGGTGAGTGGACTTGGCTCCCCTGAAATCCGAAGGGGAGTCGAAACTAGATGTGACTTTAAATGAGGATGGAATGTACTGGAGTTTAATAAAGCTGAGGCAAACTCTCATGAAATAGTGTCAGGTGCCTGAAACAACTCCAGGGCCCTGTCTACCAGAAAACAGCCAAGCTACGATTCACTGCGTTTTAGTATCTGCTTCATGGAGGTATGCTGTTCATCTTGGAACTGTTAATGTTGCTTATTTGTTAAGCATCAGTAGCCTGCTTGTCATTTTAGAAAATGTAAAGAGAGATGCATCTGCTGTCACTGAGCATCTCTATCATTTAATTTAAAAACAAAAGACTGCACTAAGAGATCCAGACATGGTATTTAGAGGGATATTTTTATTAATATTGTGCTTAAAGTGGCTAAATGGTCAAACCTCTCGTTTCTTGGAAGTAGTGATATTTATCAGTGAAGAGAGACTGGCTGTCCACTGCACTGAGAGATGTTATCAGAAGATTAATGTTTTCCATCAGCTATTCTGAGGTTGTCTTTAGCACATCTTTTAATAGCATAAATGTGAGGCTTAGTTGAATTGATGACTCATTAACTGGTGAAGTCAACAACTTAGCTCAAGATACAACGTTGAGTTTAGCAGTTTTGTTTGGTTCTCTCTTTCTCCAAAACGAGACTTCAGTGGCAACTGTGCACCCCAACTCCCAGGTACGAGAGAGTCTAAAATTCAGTAAGAGAAATTTGAGTTGTAGTTGCAGAGCTTTGCAGGAAGTTCTTCACTGTTACCTCATCTAAACAGCGAGGTCTAGAGAGGATGGAGAAGGCTGTCATTCAGATTTTACCTTTACTTGGGATGGGACTCATGCCAAGGTGCCTTCTCCCCTGATGCAGGGGAAGGAGAGGGTAAAAGGAAGGCAGAAACATTGAGAAAAAAGGTTGCAGAGGAGTAGATGGAAAGAAAGATGGAGAATGAGAAGTAGAAACAAAAAAGTGGGGTAGAAGATGCTAGACAAGGAAGGAAATTGAGGAAGAGAATAAATGGAGGCAAATGAAACAGGGAAAACGTCAAAGGGAAATAGGGTTAATGAGAAGAGATAGTAGATTTCCAAAGAAAATGGAGGTGGAACAGAAAGGGGCTATGAGGAAAAATGGGCTAGAGGAGGGAAGGGGTTTGGAAAGAGTGAAAGATGGAAGGGGATGATATGAATGGCATAAAATGTGACTTCTTGGGAGTGGGTTTTCCTTGTGCCCATTAACACAGGATTTTGTTAGCAGGAAATGAAAGTGGAAAGGAGAGAAAGTGAATATGCATTAGTACACAGGGTGCTGAAGAAATAGATAGGGAAGAATCAGATAAGGAAGAGATGATTGTAGCAGATTTCTGCCTCTGCTCTGCAGACCCTGGCCTTAGTCGTGACAAGCCGTTATTTCAATACTTGCAGGCTGGGCTGCAAAGGGCAAGAAAATACTATTAACAGATTTGGAAGTATTTATTCTTTATAAGCATTTTTGATGCTGGGGAGCAAGGGATTGTTTTAGAAAATACTTTAATCCTCTGAACATGCTGTCCTAGGGAAGACACATAATGCTACATACTCTGAGTTACCAATTTCCGTGTGATAATTAGACAATAACATGAAGTATTGTAGCTTGAAACCACTATTGACTTCAGCTTTTTCTCAGTCAGGATGTACTTTCCAGGCCRATGTATCTTAATAATTGACTACCACATGAGTCAATATCTATTCAGCATTGTGTCTAGTGTACTTTAATGAAGTTGCAGTTATTGCAGGTATTAGCAAAAGGGGACAATACCGGATGGTTTAGTAATTATCGCTGAAGTTGAGATAAAGAAAAATGGCTAGGCTTTCATGCCATCATCCTTTATTTCTGAAGGACTGATCTCCTTCGTTTTAAGGGTTTCCCTTTCCTTTCTTTTACTTTCAACAGCAGGCTGTGCCGCGCACGTGGGCTGCGGGCAGGCTCTGAGCCGAGGCGGTGTGCCTGCGCAGAGCAGGGCAGGCACCCCGAGCTCCCGAGGCACCGTCTGCTGTTGGCAGCCGAGGTGAGGTGGGTGCCGGCATCGTGCTGAGACGCTCCTGCCTCTCTGAAAGCTGCCGCAGCCCTGTGACTGATTTTCTGCACAAATTTTTGGAAGTCAGGCGGGGGGAMCAGCGTCAGCAGACGCTGCGGAGCAGACTCGGCCTCGATGCATGAAGCGTGTGTCTCACTGCAGATCCTCCAAAAGCCCTTTTCGTTCAGGACAGCCTAGCAGGAGGCTGAGAGTTTATTAACARCTGAATTTCTAAGGCCTCCAGAGATGCTGCCTGCAGAAAGAGTGACTATGTTTCTTTCAAATAGACTGTCAGACTTCTCACCTTAGCTGATATTAGTGAGAGAAATGTTCTTGTTTTCTCAGAGACTTAATTAGGCATTTGCTAATTAAAATGAGGAATGTCTATTTTTATCTGAACCAGTGCATAAAGAAGACAGCAAAATGGAAATGAATACCAAATTTGCACACCCAGCTTCAGAGGTTTAAGGGAACATGGCCACGCTGGGGGAGAGGAAAGCGAGGGCAGCTGCCTGTAAGGCCAGGGCTCCCCCAAACCATTACTTGTGGAGGAAAGCCCAGTTGCCCTTCCTTTGCACATTCAGCATACCATGACCAAGCACAGAAATGCCTCATTTTTGAAAAACGGCTGCAGATCTGCTAATAGACACCTATATAGACATAGATATGCTTAATGAAGTGTATGTTTGATTGCTTATGACTTTTCAAGACACAAGGGAAGGCATGTAATCAGAGCATCTTGGTTTTATTGCAGGAAGTGAAGGTTCTTTTGAAATCAGCAATACAACTGGAGCCATTTCTGTTATAAAAAGCCCAAATCAGCTTAAGAAAGAAGTGTATGAACTAAAAGTTCAGGTATGTTTTGTGGCCACTTGAAAGCTGATGGTCTTAAATACCGTGAGTAGTCATGGTTATCTGAAATAACTCAATTTATATCATGCTTATTTTAAGAGCTACCTCCTGTATTTGAGCAGACTGCCAGCTAGTATAAGTAAGTCAGAACAAGCTGCTTTTGTTTTCTGGGATATTTAGAATGTCTCCAATTTCTTCTTTCAAATGAAGTTGTCTTGTCATAATTTCATCCCTGAGTCTAGAGGATCAAAATCCTATATGTCTGTACATTAATGTGCTCTGTGTTTTAAAATTTTGTTGCTGTACTGGGAATCAATGACTTCTAGTCTCTATGTGCTGAGATAGGTGACTGTTAAATCTATGAGTAGTAACAGGGTTGGGGTAGATCATGCTATTATATTAATATCCACTCCTGAAGCGTAGATGAACCACATAAAAAGACGTGCTTACACCTTGATGAGTTAATAATGCTACATTATTTTAAGCAGTTTCTAAAGGCCAAGAGTTTAAAAATGCAGAGTTAAATAGTGAAAATTGTATTAGTTTTCCTCAGGCAAATGCACATTACAACCATGAGAGTTTGCCCAGGTAAGGACTGAGTTGTCTGAAGACAGCTTTGTGGCCTGGCTCACTGCTAGAGCCAGTGGAGCATCCCCAGGGCACTTGCTCACTGGTGGGCTCAAGTAGGTTGCTGAACTGGGAGAACRTAAGGTGCCTGTGGTCTGACTTAAACTCAGGCGCCGTTTCTTTCCCTAATCTCTCTGGTTTCCTACAGCCTGCTAGTGCTTCACAGATACAGGATTAGTCAGGCTCTGCTGACCTCCGAGTACAGCTGTGGCAACCCAGAGCTCAGTGCAGGCTACCAAACCTCCCCGAGGAACCAAACAGGTGTCGTACTACCCAGTGTGGGTCCCAACAGGTGCCTCAGTTACAGGACAGAAAATGGTATGTGGAACTGAATTTAGCATTGCTGTAAACMTGATATCCTTTAAACAATTGCATTTGGCTCATCAGAGATATTTAGGTGTCTATTGTCTTTGGTTTTGAGCACTTTGACCACAAAGGCTTCTGTTATGAATACCTGATGCAAACACAAGTCAGAGTTTCTGTCCTGATAGAAGAAAGATCTTAGGTTCAATCCAGTGAACCAGGTTGTGTGTTGGGATTGTTGAAACTTAGGCAGATTTGATTGTTCAGCTCAGATAAGTGCCAACAAAGTTTGCTTGTCTGTCCAAACAATATCTAGACAGCAAAGCAGAATTGTAAATCGGAGAGTAGATCTCAACAAAAATTGTCATTTTCTGTTTCAAGTATTTTCCCATAAGTACAGTTTTCCTCACAGTGTTTTAACGCTGCTGTCCTTTCAGGAATGGGTAAATCAGCTACCTGCGATACTTCAGCAAATTTAAAATTCCTCTTCCTTTTTTATTCTGGCAATATTTTTGGCCCACAATTATTTTATCAATATTAGATTATCTGAAGAGAACTGTTTTCACCTAGGATGAAGTACTAAGCYCATAAAGTCGGGAGAGTTTTCTCATCAGAGCTTTGTTGGGACTGTTTATTACCAAAATCTTCTAATCATCATAAACTTCAGGGGAAAATGTACTGAGATTCTAGACAAATGTAAGGCTGTTTGTGTACAAAGCTGGTGTGTTAGAGTGATTTGTGCACGCAGAACAATACCTGGACATGGAACTGAGGGAAGAGCTAAGTAAGAAGGGAAAATTCTCTCATCGTTTTTCTCTCTCTCTCTTCTTCCCTCTGCAGGCATCAGAAGTCAGTCAAGAAGGTGACATCTCAGTGTATGCTTTTGCCACAGTGACTATAMGGGTGGTCGACCTCAACAACCATCCACCAACGTTCTACGGAGAAAATGGTCCCCAGAACCAATTTGAACTGACCATGTATGAGCACCCCCCTGAGGGTGAAATCTTGAGGGGACTGAAGATTACAGTCAATGATTCAGATCAGGTAAGTGGGAACTACGGGGACTTTCAGTTTCCTGCCCTATTTTCTCCAAAGACAGGAAGCAGCTGTCAGATTGTCAAATGTCACTTTAGGAACCCAGCTGTTTCACCTGCACTCCCAAACAGCTGACAGAGTAAGTAGTTGTGAGATCCATTACCATGGATAGTATGGACTCAAAAACATATTTAGTCTGGCATGTGCTGTTGTTTATGCTGTCGTGATAGCCCATGAGAAGAGTGGTCCTAAACCTGCAGTCCAGCTCTTGTGGCCGCTAAAGTTCAACAGTCCTTATCTACCTCCCCTTTCTGTTGGCTGTATTCAGTAGTTGTCAGTGTAATGTCTGAGAACTTACTATCTTTGAACATTTATTTAGGTCTTCCAAACACTTTAGTAACTTCAAGTGCAATTGCTGTCTGTACCTCCTTGGGCCCCTCTGGAAGAAATATAGTCTGTACCCTTACATTGTCTTTATTACAAGATACTATCCTTCTGGCTCTTATTTTACAGCCAGAGTCTGTAGTCCATGCTTTGATAAATAATTCCCACCGGAGTGATATTTTTAAGTAATCTTAAAATTATGCCGGAGGAGAACTAACTCTAACCAGATAAAAGAAAAGAGTAGAGGACTCCATTCATCTCAGCCTGCTACCTAACTGACCTGTGAGGCCCGTAGATACTATGGTGATGGTTGCTATAGGGATCCCTAGGCTAAATACTGTATGAATGGCATCCATCTGAGTTAGCCTGAGGTTAGGGAGTGACAGGAGAAAGCTTAATGCATCCGAGAACTGTATTACTATTGGAAGGAGTGCTCTTATATAACTGTACTCAGTATTGTGCTGTTTTGACTGTATTGTTGCATTCTATCAAACCCACCAGCTTCTTCCCCCTCCCTCCTGCTGCTCTGCAGCAAGCAGATAAATGACTGCTTTCAAAGCAGCGCTATGTCTATCCCACTGTTGTCACAGGGGCTGTTGCTGCAGAAGGAAAGAAACAAACCCCATCTCTGCTGCCTTGTCTTCCGTTTAGAGACAAAATGTATATGTATTATATAAAGGCTGACAAAATATTCAGGCTGCAAGTTAGGTAGTAAAATAAGCAGAAAACACTGCTGAATATTCTGCATAGATTTCTAAAGAAGCTTCCTAATACAGTGACACACATCACTGTAGGGGAATTGGGTTGGTTTTGTTTTAAGGTATAGAAAGTTATGGTTGACTAAATAGGGAAGGAAATTAATCATGTATCTGTTTTCATCAGAATCTTTGGTGCTTCTTCCTTTGGATGAATGGATGGTGCTGGTAGGGAGGAAGCTGTGGGAATAGCCTGTCTTAGGGCCTGCAGTCAGGTGGAAATACAATCTTTATTTGCAAGAATATCTCACAAAAACTTCTCAAACCCTCCTCATCTGACAGACCACTGCTTAGGGCTCAGTGCTGCTGTGCCCTTCCATCATCCCTGTGTCCTGTGATTGTCCCCTGGGAGTCATGCAACATGGCTTGCTCTAAGCAGATCTGGGTTCAGTTGACATCCCTGTCAGCCTTTGGGGCGGGTGGTTGTCTCCGCCCCAGTGCCACTGTCCCTACAGTCATGTACAGCGCAGAGGATTTACTGTGGTCGGAGGGTCAACCTTCCCCATCAGCACTATTCTCCACAGTCCAGCAGCACTGGCTTTACTTGTGTGTTTGGCTTTGCTGCCTCGCAAAAGGGAGCCTGTGGTCTCCTGTTTAGCTGTGGGGGTTTGTATTCCCAAGCAACCCAAACCACTGAACTTGAATCCAGGATCATTCTGGTTCCCTTGGGGGACTGCAGCTGAATGCTTTTCCCCTTGACGTGGGCTAGGGTAGAAGCAATAACTGCTCATAACAAGGCCTCCAGGGATACAGCTGAAAGTGAAAGTTATCCTGTCTGAAATTCTGGAAATTCTTCATTTAAAGATTCCTCCTAGGGGAGAACGTGGCATCGACCAGTCAGCGAATGGAGCTGGTTATCGTAGTGTAACTGTGACATTGGGAAATTGGTGAACTGAGAGAGCTGATCAAGTGGGGGTCAGCTCGTATTCCCTCCTCCCCTGTTAAGACAGTGATAAGTGAATCCCCTTTTGCCATTTCCCTTCCATGCTCCAGTATGGTTTAAAAAATTGCCTGGCCTTCTGGCTCTAGCTCGCTATTCCCGGATCGCATGCAGACAGTGTTAACTTTCTAGGTACAGCTGCTTTCCTGCTCCTCTCTGACTAGAAGGTTTATCTGTATGGTGGGATTTGGCTTCTCACTTCACCTGGAGCTCTCTAATGTGTATGTCTCATTATAATTTGCATAGGTGGAGCTCTGCTCTCCTCCTAGGTTGATGAACTTCCATAAGTTTTAGTGGCTGTAACTCTGGGCTAGTTAATCTGGTCAGTGCAAACTGTTGAGTATCATCTCTGTCTGTTTTGAAACTGTACATCTTGGTGGCTCTGAGTCATTCTAGGCTGTGAGCGGTTAGGCCACAGTCTGGGTTTTTGAGAAGTCCACTGTCTTGCTTTGGCAGTTCAGTTGTCTTTCCCTGGCAGAAATCAGGAGGAGGCAGGTATGACGTGTCTGTTGATGTGCGTGTGGTTTTTCTGTTTTTCAGCTGCTCCTAGCCTGCAGCACCAGGCATGAAGCCCAAGACTCCTCGCGACAACAGTCAGTCTCTTAGCCAGTCCTGCTGCAGGGTTTTTCCATTATGATTGAGAGAATAACCAAGCTTGTCAATCTATTTTAAGAAAAGCCATGTCTGTCTTGTGACCAGAGCTGGAGAGATTATATAACTAAGCTTCTTAGCTCTCTCTTACCCGGGGGGTGGAGAATGGAGGGCTTTAAGCAGCAAGACTCACATTTTATACAGCCTGAAGAAACAGAGCCTATGTAAGCTGTAAGAAATGCAATGGTCACTTTAAACAATGCAATATCTGCTTTTCCTCACAGGGAGCCAATGCGAAATTCAACCTCCGTCTTGTTGGACCTGGTGGCATCTTCCGAGTTGTTCCCCAAACTGTCCTGAATGAAGCTCAGGTTACAATAATAGTGGAAAATTCTGCTGCTATTGACTATGAAAAATTCAAGGTGTTAACCTTCAAGGTACTTCTGTTTTCCATCTCCTCTCTGGCTGTATATATGATATGTGTATGATGGCTTATGTGTATGATGTATTTGGCTTTTCAGTGCACCTGGAGCTGTCTGATGTTTTGTTAGTGACATTATATTCCATGTAAGTGAAACTCATCCCTCCCCCTGCTTCATCAACTTCCAAAAGGTTTAATGGATGCATCTGTGGGCTAACTTAGTCCAGACAGTGCAAACTGTTGAGTATTATCTCTGCGTAGAAATTGCATATCTTGCTGGCTCTGAATCATTCTAGACTGAACRCTAAGGGTGTTATTTCTGCTCTTATGATAAATTCACAGGATGAAATCCTAACTTCTCTGGAGCCAGGAATTTACCTGCTTAGTCTTAAGTAATTTGGTCCATGATCATGCTTTTGAATTTTAGTTGGCTGAAGATGCCAGCTGACTGGAAGATAATTTCCCAAAATTGCTCGCCACGTTTGTCAGGTGTATCTATATGACCCTTTTCAGACTGATCTGAGGCCACTTTACCCATGCTCCAAGCCAGCTATACAAGAACCAGCTTTTGTCCAAAATCTGGGAACTTGCATTAGCAGTTTCCCTGGTGGATTCATTGGCTCATCAACAAGATAACATAATTACGTAGTTTCTGGTTTGTCAGCTGCCTCTGAATATGAGTATAGAAAACTCAGTTCTGTCTGCAAAGAATGGTGTAGACAATCCCTGTGGTCATAGAAAAGACTGTCAAAACTATATAGCTAAGTACTAACATATGCTAATTTTGATTTTGTACAGAAAGTGGATTTTTCTGCACAATCCAGAAGCCAGACTTTCTGGATTTTGTCGTCACCCTTGCCACATGGTTTGCTTTGTGTCCTTAGCAAGTCATTTCACTGCAATATGCTTGATATCTCCTCTTGTAATGTTTATCAGTCACTTTGAGCTTCAAAGGTTACAGATGCTACAAAAATATAATGCTTCATATTGTATTAAATGGAAGATTCAGAAAGGGCTATAAAGTGCTACCAAAACTAATTATAATAAGTGCACATTTATTCAGCTTCAACTATCAAAAGACCACTAAAGAAGTTACACATGGCCTCCTCATGAATACTAATAGAAATCAAGGTGGTTAATGTGGTTGCTAGGAACACTGAAAGAATTAATTATTAGGAAAAAGAATATATATTTTTTTTAATTTAAGCCGTTACTTACTTTTTTTTTAAATGAAATTATTTCTACAGAAGAGAGACTGTAAAGGCTTTGCTACAAATGCAGAGCCTTTGTCTAGATTCCAAATGAAGAAGGTGCAGTTGGGTGATATGGTAGTAATATATGGCAGCAAATACTTTATAAAGACCTCATTGCCTTCTCCATTTCCCTGATAAGTTCAAATCACTGACTACTCCATTTTAGTTGCCAAAGTAGTCCTTCTAGTTGAAATTTTGGATGAAATATGTTCTTATTTCTATTTAGCACGTATCCCACAGCAGCTTTGAAGAGCTATTTTTTCTGTAAGCAGCGGTTCTTCCTCTCTGGTTTATTATTGACCAGTAACGATGCCAGAGAGTAATTAAAGCTAATTTGACTGGAACTGCACTGAAGAACTGGCCGAGGCAATGGCTACTTGAGAAAATCTGCCCTCCAGCTACAGCTTGCCCTTAAATGCAGTTGGTAGCCAGGACCTCCTCCCTGTTCAGCTGGCCAGGAGCTGGAGCTGGTGTCTCTGGGTATGGCAGCTGTGACCCTCTGTGCCTCTGGCCCCTCCAGTCTGGCCTCGTAGAGCAAAAGCAGGGTTCAGGCTCCGCCACGGGGGCCAGATGGTGCTGTCCTGGGGGCCAAACCTCCCATCTCCTTGCATCGTCCCTCCTCAGCCGTAGCTGGRGCCTGTCCCTCGTCTTCTGCAGGTGCTGGCGGCTCCTACAGACCAGACCCAAATGAGGCCGGGGTTGTCTTCAGTTACCAAAGTCAGAATCTGTTTTAAAAGTTCATCTGCCACTTTGAAGATGATACCTCAGTGTGTTGTTCAAGCATTTGTATTAACTGCTGCTGTGTAGTCTTGGGAAGCAACAGCTCTATGCTGTTTTTTCCTCTCCCTGTGTATAACATCATAGCTCTGCACAGTGCATCGCAGGCGAGTGAACCGACAAAGACCCTGCCTTGAAGGAGGGTGTCATTAACCTGTTGACATAGCTGGACTATGGTTGCTAGAAGGAGAGAAAATAAAAATGAATGTAGAAAACGAAGTCAAAATACTAAACCCTCCTAATATATTCTAAGACAGGGGCTGCTTCCATCAGCAAAGATGATTTCTCTGCAGACACTGTAGTTGTTTAGTTCTAAATCCACATACATGTTAAGCAATGAGGATTTTATCTGTGTGCTGCTTTAGGAGCTGAGATTGCTCATGAGGAGGTTTTTTTGGTTTTTTATGACTGTGCCTTTAAAAAATTTTGTTGCTGAAACACCATTCATAGACTCCCAAGCACAGTAGTTATCGAAGAGGTGTAATAACCAAATTCCCCTCTTAGAACAGATTTACCCTGTATAAGTCCAAGCAATCCTTACAACTGAATTTCTCCAAGATCCTTTCACTGTTTATTTCTAATGTTTTAAAATATTTACACAATGGGAACAGCTCCAGCAGATAATATTTGAGATAGCCTTATCCCTGCCTACTTAAACTGAGCCTCCTCTGCCCCCCAAAAAACCTGTCACCTCGAGGTGGTATGTGGGTACGAATGTCTCTGAAGCGGGCAGCGCAAGGACCCGAAGGCTGTGTGTGCCCCAGCGCCCAGTAAGTGGTGTCACTGCTGGTGTGAAGTGAAGTGTCTGCAGCAGGAGAGAGACCACACACCCAGCGAAGGGGAAGAAGAGCTTCAGCAACCCGTTATCTCAGCCAGGTGCAGAGGGGCTTTAGCAGGATATGCAGAGGGGAGCAGGGRACACTGCAAGAGCCCTGCTCTACCTCCTGAAGCTCAGCATTCAGTTAGTCATTCATCTCRTTTGGGGGAACCACTGCAACTTCTGTCTGCTGGGGATTAAAACCCATCCAGCTAGATTTTCAGTCGAGCCTCTTGTATCTCAGTTAAGTGCCCTGCCTCTTTTTTGCTCAGTCTCACACCGCACGAGTGATAGGGTTGCTGTCAGGCTTTCTGTTGATGTTCCCCTAATCTGCTGAGGAATAAACAGAGACACAGTAGACACTCTGCTAGTGTTTTGTGTTAGACCAAGAATAAGAGAGAAAACAGACAGTGCTAAGTCCTGTGGAAAAATGCTAGTCCAAGACTTTGGGCGTGAATTATCAAATATGTGCTCAGGCCAGTTTCCAGGCAAGTTGCCTATTGAGAACCCTTCCTCACCAGAGCTGCCCGGGGTGGGCCTTTGCAGGTATTTGTTATGTCCTCTCTGAGCCATGTTGGTTAGTTGTGACTGGTCACATCTGTTGTGTAAAGTCTAATATGTATACACAGGTTTGAAATCTTCTTTACACAGCTTGATTGCCCATTGCAAGCAGGCACAAATGGTCATATGTTGCTCACTCATGTAGCTCATATTCTCCCTGTTTCTGGCTTGTCTGATCCAACCGGGCTAAAATGCACCAATGTGGGTAGTGGAAGGAAGCTGCTTTAAGAGGTGATAATAGCTACTTTGTAGTAATAAATTCTGTATGTCCTCTTCTTAGCTTCTCGCGATAGAGGTGAACACACCTGAGAAGTTCAGCTCAACAGCTGATGTAGGGATACGCTTACTGGATACCAACGACAATGTCCCGAAGTTCTCCTCCGACTACTACGTTGCCAGGATCCCTGAGAACTCCCCAGGGGGCTCAAACGTAGTCGCTGTAACAGTAAGTTTTATTCAACTCTTAAGAGATTCATCTGTCTTGACCAGCTATTTGTTGAGGCAGTCAAAATCAGTATACTAGCAAGTACCTTAAAAATAGTTGACAATGGCAACTGGCAAATCTTACTGTTCAACTTCTGGACTAAGCTCCAGCTTTCCAGAATCAACAACAAAAAAAACCCAGTTCTGATAAAATAAAGTTTTATTCAAATATTTTTCAGAACAACAATTTTACTTCAGTTTTTAATTAAAGGCCACCTGCTTTTAAGACAAATCACATGGTCAGTGAGTACTAAGAAAGACCCAGTCAAATCAGTGTCTAGCAGGAGGATCAGTTGTGACTAAGTGGAATTGGATTTACTGGATTTGCTTGCTTAAGTATGGGTAAAAAGAAAACAAAATGGCTGCTAAGTAGAGTATTAGCCTCCTCCTCCTGGGAGGAACCTGGCTGCTAAATACATAATTAGACAGTTAACAAAGGCAAGAATATAACACTAAAAATCCCTTTGTAAGGATCTTCTCACAGTGGGGAGAATATGCTTACATATTTTCTAGTATCTCCCATTGTCCTAGGAAGAAAATCAGGATATTACAAGGGCTGGAGAAGTGCYGGAGAAGCATTTCCAGTCATTGTACCCAAGCTGTGTCTATTTAATACAGCAGCTGGAGGCAGATCTCATGCTGCAAAGCCGAGAAAGCTCCTAGCCACATGGGAATCGGGTGACACAAGTCACCTCGCAGAGACCTTGGAGATAAGGGTGACGGAGGCAAGTTGCCAGAGATCCCCAACATAGGGTGGCCTCAATTCACAAAGAAAATGAAATGGCCAGAACTAAGGGCAGATTTTAAGGACAGAAGAATGAAAGAGGAAATGAAACAAAAACAATACAAAAAAAAGGAATATTAGAGGAAACTAAAAGGAAAGCTGTAGAAAATGGAGACTCCCAAATACCACTATCTTTGCAGCAAGAGGAAGAAAAAATTCCAGGAGGTGGCCAGCAAAAAAAGGAAATTAAAAAAAGTTGCCAAAGCAGCAAAACTAGCCCTTCTGAGCCAAGGTGAAGAGGAGAGCACAGCTGAAGAGTCCACGTGGAAGTTACTGTCATGTGGTACCAACTCACTGCTTGACCCATATTCACTGAGTGGGGTACTCCAAGTACTCAGCATGACTATTCTGGCAGGAGTCCCAGCTGTGCAAGATGTTTTAGGCAAAGTTAGGCATTTCCAGAAGAACAGACTGCGGTCAGACTTCAGGGCCGAGGGAAGCTGCCCAGCTCATGTTGAAGAACCAAAAGCACATGTCAGCAAGGCTGCAGGTGTGTTGCACCAGCCATGCAGGAATCAAAGACATTGCTCCAGGTTTCCAAAGAAGCACCAAATACTTAAACAGGAAGATGAATGGGCTGTCCGCTGCCACTGTGAATTTTGATGGCCGAGTACAATGCAATAATATAACGCCTCCTCAGATGCATCAAAGAAGGAGGGGCTTACAGCAGTAGCTGTCACCAGATCAGTGGCTTTCCTAATCCCGAGCTAAGAGAGGAAGCCAGCAAGAGTTCAGAACAAAGATGGCATCCAATATAGTATCTGCATTACTAAAAGTCCCACAGACMCAAGAGTGATTAAAACATAAGCACAGCTAAAATATTATGTATAGATTGAAATAATTGCTATGCATTAATTTCAGTTAAACCAATTAAACAAGCAGAGACTTAGAAAAAATACTCTGTTTAAAGTAAATAATTTTGGCCAGGGAGCATATATTAATATTTAACTGATAATGAGGGAGACTTAAGAATGGGCAGTTTATTTGTGTCATTGAGATTAGTTTCGTTTCTGTTAAAGGAAGGATCTGTTAAATGTCAATATATGGAGCCATCTAGTGGCTTCCTCCCAGTTACAGCCTCTGGGCACCAGCCTGGCAGAAAGACAGGCATCTCAGCAGCTTTCTTGGGACACCCAGTGACATTTGCTTGTGTTAGATTTTGCAGTTGTATACCTGCATGTTTGTTTGTGTGATTTCCCCCTAAAAACATTCTGGCAAAAAGGAGGGAAAAGCATTTGGATTTTGAAGTAGCCTGTTGTTGAGAGAAACATGAATATATTTCTTTTTGCAATTTAGTGAAGGATGACCCTATTATTTTCTTTTCTTAAGGCTACAGATCCAGATTCAGGACTTTGGGGAGAAGTCAAGTACTCTATCTATGGAACAGGAGCAGATTTGTAAGTCAAAAAATTAAATAAATAAATAAGAAAAACACACAACACCACTAACTATATTTGAGCAGAGTTTTAAAAGAATTTTTAAAAAAAAAGAACAGGCAGGCAAAAACAACAGCTGATGTCTTGACCTGCTCATTTCCAAGGACATTTATGCCATGTTCTTTATGAGTTCTGTGAAAACAACAGAAAAAYTAGTGCAATCATTAAACATCTGCTTCATAAATCCATGGAGTTTTACCCACAGAATATTCACCCCCCAAAGAGACATAAGACAGCTGAAGTACCACTGCACAGGATCTGTTCAAATCACCATTTGAAAAATGCTTGTAATAGGAAGAGGAGTTTTTGGTCTGGTTGTTATGAAAAGTCAATTCTGGGAAAAAGAAAATCCTTTACTCTTTCCCCCTCCCTTTCCCTATAGCTGTACAAATAGTTCCGTTTCAACTCTTGTCAAAATAAATCAAAGATGACAAGACTTTCAAGGATATAACCTTTAGCTTTGGAGGCCAGCTGCATTGGGTGTTTAAAGCATTTCTTGTATTTAAACCTAACAGCTCTAGGTCAGAAAAGAAGGGAATCTTATGCTTATTTGATTTCATAATGATGCCTAGCTCCATCTCCCTGTCTTTGAACAAAGTGTGKGGGGAAAAGCACATGAGGCATCAGTTTCTCCCACACTGCTTTCATCCCAGCAGTTGCCCTGGCCAGTTGGTTGGGGCTCCTCTGGCTTTACCAGCCACCATAGATATTGCTGCTGGAAGCTGCAGCTCCTGGACRTGGGGGGCTGCAGGGAAGAACTTACAAGTGAACAAGCTGCTCAGGCACTCCTGCCCAGAGTCTGTTTTTCTCTGTACATTATCYGTCTGGACTAAAAGCTGAACTCCTCTTGTTAAGGTGAATGCTATTTAGGATGCACAATCAAAGTCCAAAATCCAAGATGTTAAGGGWGAACCTCTTCTGTAGCCAGAAGGATATACATATGGGAGCATTTCCAGGATGAATTATTTTGAGCTTCTCACTAAGTCCTTAAGCTAGCTGCTAACTGGGTAGAGGCAAGCAGGCAAAGGTCATGTCTTACAGTCAGACCTCTCAGGTTTAAAATATAACAGCTGGTGCAAAGAAGCTTGTAAARGTTGTTGACAAAGGATTTAGAAAAAAATGTGAGTGTAAGTTTATTCTGATTGGTGTTATAGGGATGTTCTGACTCACTGTTCTCATGCTGTTAAATGAGTAAATTAAGCTGTGTGGACATTTTTCCCCTTAAGTATGATTCCCCCCCCCCCCCTTTGCTTGTGCCAGGCTGGCATGGCTCTCCAAAGCTGGACTGATTTCCTGGCTCTTGGATCTCCAGATCTGCTAACAGACAGTTCATATGCAGATTTAAGAGTTTCAGTTAGGAGCATGATTCTTGTGTCTCAGGGGCTACATCAGTACATTGGCAAAAAGATGAGTTTTACTAGAATAAGAGGAATAGTGCTAGCTTTTGAAGATATAGCCATTACTTCAGTAATCCTACATCCAAGCTGCCAGCGGGAATGGAGTACATTGCTGTAATCTCTTTACATCTCAGTACTTCTGTTCTTCATCTCTAAAATGAGGATGAAGAGAGTCCTCTCTGCATGGTTAGGCTGGACTGGGCTGTAAGGAGGCACTCAGCACAGGCACTGTCTTCTACCCTGAGCTGGACAGTACTTTCCACCTCAGCATCTTGGCTTTCATCAGGACTTGTATTTGTATTTAACAGGGTAATGCAAACAGCTGATGTTTCTGGATTAAGTGCCTCTTTATAATCATTCTCAATTGAGCTCTCAGTTGGAATACAGAAATATTTTGTTATCCTTTACATTAATTAAAGGATATGTAAAACCTTCCATTTGTTAAAAACCCCACTGTTTGGAGCCTATGCTGACAGTCCATTTAAAAAAGGCATTGTGTTAGTATCTTCTCTATAAATGCAAGCTTTTGCCTGTCACTCTTGACAGTGTCTCATTAATTACAAATGTGTAGAATTGAACTTGCTACAGATAAATCTGAACATTCACTCCACCCCATTGCYGGTCTGTGGAAAAGTGATATTTCTGGGGGGGGATATTTTGCCCTGCACTTTCTGGGATTTGAGAGCAGCCATTTTTCTTATCCATTCTGAGAAGCTAAGAGCTTAAATATGACATGCAGCATGCTTCCCTCAGCTATTGAGGGGATATCCGTCAATCTTAATTTATTAGGACATGATCTAATACATTGTCTTTATAAACTGAACAAATAGGCAGTTCTTTAATGTTTTAACACAAAGAAATCACTGTGGGAGAAGGCCATCACACTGAACATTTCAATAGGACATAGGCTTTAACAAAAAATTCAGCTAAAATGGCTAATGCACAATGAATAAAAAAGCTTCACTGATCATTCTCTAGTTTTCAAGCCTAAAGGAACGAGCCAAAAATAGATAGAATGATTTGTGAACTGGCAACTTTTTAGGTCTGTTTTCAGCACGATGCACAAAGATCTCAGCTACTTCCCAGCCCAGATCCTCAGAACAGCTCATCTACATTAAACCATCTGGGGCTCAGTTCAGCTCTCAGCACAGCTGAGGCAGTAGTGAGAGAAAGGCATCTCCAAGTACTTTTCCTTTACCCCAGCCTTGCCTTGATAAGGCTGTTTGGTCTCTCCTCTACACAATAACAAAGATCTAGTGAGCTGTATCCTTCCAGTTCTGGACATGCACCTGCTCCTCTGAGCCCTCCCCATTTCCATGCCACTTCGTTAGGCAGGGAAAGCCGGGCACAGAAACAGCAAAGGCTGCCTCCGGCCTGCGGACTTCCAGCTTGCACAGGCTTTTTTTTTTTTTTTTTAAGGGGGGTGCATATGGCTATTTTGACTTGCAGTGAAAGCCACAGAACACCACTAAGCGTACAGTCCATCAGTCAGCCATGAGTTAGGTGTAGAATACCAATTTTGGGGCAAATTCAAGATTTAGAACCCACCTACACTCCAGGTTATAAACACAGATTAAGTGTCCAAGAATTCCAAAAGTCTTTCCATGCTTCTTTTCCAGGTTCTTAATCCACCCATCAACAGGTATAATTTACACCCAGCCCTGGGCTACGTTAGATGCTGAAGTGAACTCCAAGTACAATTTCTACGTGAAGGCAGAGGACACAGATGGGAAGTACAGCTTGGCTGAAGTGTTTATCACTGTGCTAGATGTCAATGACCACTCTCCAGAGTTCAACGAGAACATCCAGGAAAAGACGATGATCATCGGGTCACCAGTGAAGATAGAGGTGAGACACAACACCATGCGTCACAAAGCAGAGTGCTTTGGAGAACCTCCAGCTCTGCCATTTATTGCTCTGGGATCATGATGAATGGCTGAAAGTTGGCTTTTTCTGGATCTTTATTTTGCACGTATGTAACAAATGGATTAAAACATGGAATTATAGTATTGACAAACTGCTGAGAAGAGAAATATAGTTCTGTAGGCAAAAGATAAAATTCAGTTACAGTATTTGAACAGTCTGCTGCAGGATGCTGGATTATACAGTCTTTGATCAGAAGCAGCCCAAATAAGTTGACCAAATGAAAGTACAGAATTTTGAATACTTGACTTTCCTGCCATGCCACTGACCTCAACCTCACAAGTTCCTTTCCCTTCCTTTTGCAGAATGGTATGTAGTGATCCACTACAGTGATCTGTGGAACAGGAGTTGTTTTTTTAAAAAAACAAACAAACAAAAAAACAATTCACAGGCAAAGGAGCAAACCACCCTACATTGCACATATTKGAATGCATATAATCAAGCCTGATTACACAACACCTAAAGCTGCATAAAATAACTACCACAGCATAAAGATTAAGGTAGCTCTACTTTGAAGAGAGTGGAGCTAATCACATTGCTCTCTATTTACTTAATATTTGTCCCCATTCTGTATAGGAAACTCCCCAGTAATGGGCAATTTGCATTCTACAGATAGGTTATGATTCAGTTTTTCCACTGCTTTAATCTCAAATAGAAATCATTTATACAAAAAGAGCTCTAGTCCTGCTGTTTTTCACTAGAAAATGTAGCATGGGAAAGGCAAAATTGTTTCCAAGACCACACAATAACAGCCCAGTAATCTCAAAGCAGGGATATTATCTGAAGTGAATGCTCAGAAACCTTTCGAGTGTTGTCTTCAAGCAAGATACAAACAATAACATCTTTGTTCTGTACCCTTCCTCTATCAGGCTATAGACCAAGATGCAGAAGAACCCAACAACATTGTGGACTATTCCATCATGCAAGCAGATCCAGCCAATGTATTTGATATAGACCAAAGCACTGGGGAGATCAAGCTGAAATCCTACATCCGTTCTCTGGACATCATCCACAACATCACAAAGAACAAGGACTGCATATGGTCGCTGGTGGTGCAGGCCAAAGACCGAGGCTCCCCCTCCTTCAGTACCACAGCAGTTCTGAAGATTGATATCACAGAGGAGGTAAGCAAGTATCTTAGAAAAATCCTCATGAGGGATAATCCTCGAGCAGCATCAAAGAGAAGTCACTTTTTGCTTCATTTCTGAGAGCACTTTAAAAATGCTTCAGGAWTTGAAGTTAACAGACAAAAGGTTGCCAGCCATCACTACCCCTTTTTTTGGTAGATCTGTAACACGYGGTATTTCTAGATCCTTGTAGTGAAACTAGATTCTACAGCCACAAATGTAAAAGCCATCTTGGTCAGAGAGATTGCAAAGATAGGAGCATAATGTAGTTCAGAGATGACTTCCTTGCATCTGTTTGTTAGAGCTAAATGCAGAGTAGGGTCTGCAGACTCCTGAGAGTAAAGGTAAATCCCAACTGCTGAATTTCTGATATTTTTTTTATTTCAGTTGGGGGTGGGGGGAGTCTTTTCCCCCTACAAAAAGGGAGTGGAAAGTAGCTGTGGACAGCATGAAATACACCAGACCAGTTTTGCAAGTCAGTCTAGGTGAAATGGGAGAAGTGAGCCACCTTTATAGAAATGCTTTAAAGTGCATAGAAATTTGGATGCAAGTTTAATAACTGCAGTATTATCAGCAGACAACACAAGATGACTTTGAAAGACTGTGCACATGGGATGAGAGTTTCCTGTTATTCAACTTTTACATCCACCAAAGAATAAGTAGCAATTTATGGTGAGCAGTGCATGCTTGCATGATTTTTATTTATTGTAACTGCCTTGCCRTGCCTTTAAGTGTGTACCAGCAGGAAGAAATGGGCTTTAATGTGAGGGAGAAACACATCACTAGCCTGACAGTCTCTGGACCACATGCACAGTGGGCAAAGATGCAAATCTCTTCCTGCAGGCAGCAGTTGGCTTTCTTGTTGGTTGGTCAAAATGAGCCCAATGCTTCTTTATATATTACAAGCTCTGTCTTCTGTCTCCTCGTATCCCACTGACATCCCTTATCAGGAGCATTTATGTGACACTACAGCACCTGATAAAGAGGCATCTCCTGCAGAGTGCCCCTCCTGCCTCCTTCCTCCCTCTCCAGGGGTGCCGATTTGGCACGAGGTGTGGGAGGCCCCCTCGCCCCTGCACTCCCGGCAGGGTGTGAAAGGGAAGCAGGCCAGGCCCCAGAGACATGGGTTCCTCTCGGACACAGCTATTCCCGCCTTCCCATTCTTTTCTCCGTGCCAAGTCCCATCACATAAGCTGACGTAGCAACAGCATCTTCCTTCTCCATTTGAGTAGGTCTCTTCAGCAGGACCTGCAGTACTGATCTCATACCATGTCCTCCGTAAGTTTTTGTACTGTTCTCCATTACGTCTTTCATTGCTTGTAGTTATTTGCCTTTTTTTTTAATCCAAGAGCATCACAGCAAAATAAACACTCTGTGCTCTGGCAGTCTGCAGTTTAAGTTAGCAGTTTGGTGGGCATTTTTGTATTACTGATTTTGGATAAGGAGSATTTTTTTGAAGGCATCCTCTGGAGGTTTCCTGCAGTGTTAATCACACCAAGTAATTAAACAGGCATATTTTCTGATTAACATTTACCATTGCAATTAGCACAAGACTGCACCCTTCAAGATAGATGCCTTGCAGCTAAGTTCAGCAGTATTGCACATCAAAAGGACCTTTTGCTCTTGGAATAATACAGCAATAAAAAGTTCCAGGGGCTGTTTAATTTAACAGAGTCTGTTTTTATGGAAATTGGTATTGAGTGCTCAATGATTCTGTTTCTCAACAGAATAAGAAAGATATGCTGAAAAACACTCTTTTTTACCATTATGTCTCACTGAAAAATCTATTCCTGCAGAGATTTCAGTGATACCTGATCCCTCCTCTTGATCCTGAAGTTTGGTCTGGTCGAGGGGGATCCCTGTCTCTTCATGGCTCCCCTGAGGTTCTGCAAGGACATGGGGGCATTTATTTACAGCTCTTCACTGAGGTTTAAGTCCATGTTTAGACAGCATAATCTGTGATATCTTTGGTTCTTAATAGCTTTGGCCACTCCTTTAGACTTGTAAATGTAACTGGTGAGTCTTAGTTTTAGATTGCTGCAACTGTAAAGTACAAACAGTATCTTCTGGGAGTTAATTTGGATCTTTCCTCCTCTCCCTTACCAGCTCCGCAGCCATGGGAATTGTGGCGTGCTGATGGCACTCGACATCCTTTGCTGCATTTGCAGGGCAGTTAGCCTGCTCTCTCCACAGTTACATGGACGTTAGGAAGAATTGGGCAGAGAAGGTTTATGCAATTTAAGAAGTCCTGCCCTGGGCTCATTTTCATATTGCAAAGTGATGTAGATGCAGCCTTCGTGCACACGCTGCCCTTTGGGATGGGCGCCGGAGGGGGCAGCTCGTGTTTTACTGCAGATGGGGAGTGCGYGTCTGCCGCGCGTCCCTTCGCTCCCGTCGCCCCACGCTCGTGGGGACGCGGCCTGCGTCGTCTGTGATTGGTGCTAGCTTGGCTGCTCAGCCACTTCGCCCACTCACTTAGGCTGCTAAACATAGCTGGGGAGCCTTAGCTGGAGGCGCTCGTGGTTGAACAGCTCAACCGAACGCATCTGCCAGGTCCCGGTCCGGGACGTGCCACCCACTCGAGCTGCCCAGGGAAGCCCACGCGCCTGAAAGGCTCTTGGAGAGCTACCAGGAGGGGGATGCCGGCACGCTGCAAACTGCTGCGGTGGGAGAGAGAAAGGCAGCGGCAATCGGTCAGCGTTTCAGGAGCAAAAAGAGCCCTGGGAATCCTCTTCAGCAAACTCAGGGTTTGAGGCGGCAGCGGCTGTGGGGGAAGGATGGTGGGGATAAGCCCCACGTGTTGCGGAGGGGTGGTCTCCCCCGCCTGCCCCTCGGATACGCAGCCCAAAAGYGTCCTGAGAGCCCTCGAACTGCAGCGCTGAGGGCAGCGCAAGGGCGCGTGTCGGTGTTGGGCGGCCCCTCGCGGGCTGCTGAGCCCCGGCGGCAGCCGGGCACCTCCGCACCCATCAGGGGGCAGGTTTAGGAGCTTTGCTGTAGGGGACGGGGCAGCTGCAAGGACAAGAGCAGGRCGACCCCAGATCCAGCAGTGTGTTAGGTAGAAAACAGCTGATAACATCTTTTAATCCAAAATGTTGATTTAGTTTTTTTTAATTGTGTTCTTGTCCCCACCTTGGACTTTTCCTTTCTCAAAGTTGATACGAACGGCTTAGCTATATCCAAACTTCTGCCACAGTTCTTTAAACCCTCTAAATGTTCCCAACTCTTCTCTGGGCCAGTTTTCATTATAACTGAAGTCACAGCAAAAAGCCATCAGAGTATTATCTTTCATGAGCAGTGGTATTTTAACTCCTCTGACAGCTATTAAAACAGAATTTTTCTTCCAGTTTCTGTCCCTCAGAGAGATGATAGCACTTCTCATACCAGCTTTCATTTCACTGTGTATCTGCCCTTGTTTAATGTTTACAAGAAAAATCAGCACTCTTCAAAATGCAATATGCCTCTTAGAAAAAAATAACAGCAAAGTGGTGCTATTTGGTGACCCAGTTCTGATGTGCTGTCACTAACCAATACAAAGACTTGCAGGTGTGCTGAGGGTRCAGGGCTTAGAGCCAAAGTGCTTAAATTTAGATGTCCAAATGCCCCAGACTTTCACTGTAGCAGGATGCTCAGAACACTCTCCAACCCAGGCCATGTGTTAATCAACTGGGCCACAGCAATTACACAGACAAGCTTTTTAGTGACACACACGCTTACCRTAAGCCTCCCTGCAGGCTGGCTAAGATGATGCCACTCCAGGGTGACTTTGCAAGTCTCTGCTCCTGGTTGTCCTGCAGCAAGCTTTCCACTGTAAGCTTGCAAAATGCCTAATGCTTTTACACAAACATCACAAGAGACTCATCATCCAAGGATGAGTCAATACCATCCTTTATATAGTGCAGACCCAGTAACTAGCGTATAGGCGGAACCATCTACCTGTTAATGGTTTTTAGCTTTGATGTTAATCACCTGTTTGTAACTAGAAACTCCAAACAGGTGCTGAGCTTGGTGAGACCTGTGGCACCGAATGAAGCTGAGTTCTGAAACTCTCCATATGATTCCCCATCAAAACATCCCTGGAACTGTTTTACTCTGACAACATAGACAGGTAGTTATATCTAATCCCATTTATTCATGATTTTCAAGTAGCTAGTCAAATAATTGCTACTGATAYATAGCATCTTCTTAAGTATATGTCATCTCCTTGTGTTGGTCCTGTACTATTTAGCCTTCAGTGCCATGCTGCAGAATAGCTCTTGACAACAGTTATAATAAATGGACTCATCTCAGGTCATGTACTACTTAGCAGGATTTATCTGACACTTAATTCATCAGACTTTCTCACAGAGTTAAGTGAGCTAGGGTAGAATTTCTGTCATCTGATGGGATTTAAGTGCACAAAATCCATCTAATGCAGAACAACAAAGCTGATCTGAATCCAGTCTCCCCCAAAGTTGTGGGCTGCTCAGCTTTGGGCTTCTAGCTCAGGTCCATCGCTAATTAAATAATGGAAAAACTCTTTGCACAGCAAAATGGTGAAGATTGGTCTTTATCAGTAAGGTAAGGTCATCCATGAATTTCAATAACATCTCTTTGCCCATTTCTCTTTGGTAATAGGAAACATTCAGAATATGGGAGCAGTGGTCTTGGAAAAGGTGTTATAGGTAGGTTGTGAAAATAAATAAGTGAAGTGAAGACAACAGGGGGTGTGCATTAATGAATTTAATTGTCGGACTTCAGGGATCTGATTTCAAGCAAGTAGCTAGTCCTCCTGTGTAAAAAATGAGGAGAGGTGCTCTGAAGCATCCTGTGGGGTACTCTTAGTCGTCTCCCTCCAGAGATGAGGGAGGCTGAGGAGATGAGTCTCCTAGTTTAAAGGCATGCAGTGAGAGCCATCTCATCTCRCTTTAAACATCTAAAAGCCAGATGTTCAAGTTCAAGCTGGTCCCAAGGCTCCCTGTATAGTCACTGTCTTTGACRCCTATTTTGTCAAAGACAGACCAGTGACAGCTTGTCTGCTGGAGGTGCCTATTTCTCCTCATTGACCGAATGCTGGGAGCCTAGACCACTAACTAAGATATAGACTACCTSTTGTTAGACATGCAGAGTTTGGGCGAGGATTCCCTCCTGGAGGGTGCCATTTTCTGAAGGATATTCCGGCCTTTCCCKACTCTAGCGTCCGTCTAGGTAACGTTGCAGGAGTGTGTATTTGTCATGAACTCCTCCGGAAACCTATTCTGAGGAAGTCTCCATGCATTAGGGGTGCTCTGTGTGTCTCACTGCTATCCCTCAGTCTCTGATCAGCCAGGTGTTTGTAAGTTTTTCCTATCTTCTGTTTTTTTAGTGTTTCTGGATTTAGTTTCACATCATTACAACTGTCTCATCTCCTGTGACTAATTTAAACACTTAGCTCCCCTTATTTTACATACTATCTATTCCATACATGTTCTACTCTAGTTCCCTGGTTCTATTTATAATAAATACCGACCTCTTTCAAATGTAATCATGCCTGGGTTGACCATTTCTCTTATTTTTGACATTTCCAGATCAAGTCCAGGGTAAAATCCTATATTTTAGGCCTCAAGATGCGTCCATGGACAATATTTGGAATTTGCACAAGYGGCGTCCTTTCCGCCATTTCTGTAACAATGGTGATCTCTGCCATCATGTACTGGAAAAGTGTGAAAAGATCCAGGCTCCACCCGCAGGGCAAAATCYGCAAAATTATACGGGGACCTTCAAGATGCACAGTGTGCTCAGCTGCATAGTGAACTGGTCATTCATTTGTCCTTAATATGCCATACGTAGCTTATGTTAGTGCTTGTTTCTTTTATTATAAAAACAAAGCTCTTCAGCTCTACTCACATCCGCCACCTCGAAGAGTTTTGATACGTCTGTAAAAGAGTACTTGAAAACAGAATGCAGCACAGACCTGCTACTTGTTTGTACAATGTAATTTAAAAAGCAGAGTTTTCTCAAAATCTTTTCAGTGCTGTATTCAGTAGCAGTCCTATAAACTGCATCTCTGTATCACCTACAGCTGGTTTTGAAAGATCATTTTCTATTCATAAAATTCTATTTCAACACAATGGTTCAGCACTATTGTTCTTTGGAAATTAATTCTGAAATGTATTATAACAATGCAGCTGGAGATCCTAGCGCCAATTATTTTCTTGCTCAGGCAATTTAAACAAATACTATGGTGATATGCCRCAATCTGTCCTAATTTGGCGGTAAGACGCCTGTAAGCTTTCGTGTTTGACAGTCATCTGACAATACTGCAAWGTTTGCCCAGGCTGCTGCTATATCTAAATCATCCAAAACGAAATTGGTGATTTGACTCTCACTTTTTTTTAGAGACAACTTCTATTAGCCAACCCTGCTTGTTACATATTTTGGACAAATGAAATTTCTGGGTCGCTGTCTGTCCCATAGTGTAAGTCACGTGTTTTCTTTGTACTCTTTTACAGACTCCTCACAAAGGGCCTATGGCCGCCTTTTTGATGCAAACTAAAGATAACCCCATGAAAGCCTTAGGGGTGCTAGCTGGCGTCATGGGCATCATGGTGATGATAACGGTCATGATCTCCACCGCCATGTTCTGGCGCAATAAGCGGTCCAACAAAATCATGCCGGTGAGAAGGATCATAAAAAAGAGGCAGACGCACCCGCCCAGGACGGTCCGGATGGAGTGGCTGAAGCTCAGGAGGCCCAACAGCGCCGCTGAGAAGTTCATCGTCAAGGAGGACACCAGGAATGAGAACAGCAACAACAATGCCCAGGCCGGGGCCGCGCTGCCGCCCACCCCCAGCCCACCACCACCACCTGCCCTCACCTCCGCAGCAGCTGCCCCAACCTGGCATGTGCCCACCGTCTCCGGCTCCCTCACCCCCACGTTCATCAACAAGCAGCTGAAGAAGAAAGGCCTGGGCGGCGCACACAGCGCCCTGGTCTCTGAGCTCAAAATGAAGTTTGAGAAGAGGAACACGGCTCTTGGGGACCTGCACATTTAGGAGATGTGGTCAGTGGTGGCCGTGCGTGRGTGTATTCGTGTGCTGTGGTCTTCCCCATGTTGTCCAACACCCAGCGAGCTGTGAGTGGCTCCTCGCCGTGATGACYGCCCTTCACCTTGTGCAAGTACTGCGTGCCGCGGACCCATCCCACCATGGCCAGCACCACTGCTAGTGCCCCATTGCGACCRCGGTTCTTGCAGGTTGTGTGTCCTCCCCACGGCCATCTCACCAGGGCGCCAACCACCAGGGTTTCACCCAGAGCGTCCTAAAGTGACCGGTGGTTTAGGTTGCCTCCGTTTTGGAGTCCTGGATTTTGGACGGCTGTGCCCTGCTGCCAGGGTGCTTCCTGGTGCCAGATCTCACCTGGTCCAGCAGACCGGCTTGAGGTGCCTAAAAACCGATCACTTCCAGTGACCAACCTGCTGGCCTGACTGTGGTGAACGCATTGCGTCCGTGCGGGGGCACCCGTCGGAGCAGGTACACTCTTTTTTGTGTGTAGATAGCTCGTTGGTGGGTTGCTCTTATTGGTTGTCCTAGGTGCGCTGYGTCCTTCGCAACAGCCAGCAGTGCAGTGTGCTTGTGGCTGAAGCCCCCTCAATCCTGGAGGTGAGCCGGCGCTGAGAAATCTCTCATTCCCTGCAGCTTTTGCGGGATTTTTCCAGCATATGTTGACATGATATCCTCTGCTTCGGTGCTAGACATGCCCGCTAATAAGGGAGCGGGAAGGCCGCCCCAGTCTTTTATAGCCCAGCTGGGGCAGGATGCAAGTGCGGAAATTCAATAACGGCACTCGCGTGATGCTGCCTCTTTCCTATGCCGCAGTCCCTAACGAGGGGGAGGCCAGCGGGAAAAAGGCATGATTAAAGCAGCAGGGAAGGCAAGGTAAAACTGCGAGAAAAAGTGGTAAGTGAAAAATATAGACAAGTGCTGGAGACTCGCATATGTTGGTCGGGAAAGTGTCTGGGAAGATTATTTGTTTTTGTACACTCCTGGCAGGAGGTGTTGGGGGATGGTATTTCATCACCTCTCCTGGCTTGCCCCAGGGACTGGTGAGTCCAAAATGAGATTCCCTTAAAATATTCTGGTTTGTCTTCTCAACACTTTTGGCTGAATTACGCAACAGTTAAGCAGAGGGAGGGCAGCTGGTTTTTACAGACCATTTTTTTTCCCTGTTACATGACAGTAAAAAGACACTGGAGGCAGAGCGTCTTTTTCGCTGGATCTAGTCCACAGTTGTGCTCACGTTCCTTTCTGGGGACATCTTTCCTCGAACTGGGAGGGCCATCTAGACACTTTGGCACACTGGAGAGGAGAGGGGGAGTAAAACGTCAGCCTGGTTTTTGGCTGAAAAGTGGAAGCAAGTGAGAGCTTGACGCGGTGGTTGGGTCCGGCTGTTCCCATCACCGGCAGAGGCGGCAAGCGGCGGCTGGCCGGGAGCGCCCACAGCCCAGGAGCTGTGTTAATTCAAGGGTGTCATCAAGACCCTTCTTCAGCTGCTTTTTGTTGTCATTTCAGCCAGACCAGCAGCTCCCTGCAGGGCTTCTCTCTCTCCTTAACCCATTACCTGGCCTTTTGGCCCGGCCATGGGGACCCCGCACCCTCCCTCTGCCCCAGCTGCCCTTTTGCAGCAGCTTCTTCCCGGCTTCTCCTGCACCGCTCTCCTGAAGCCATTGCAGCGGTGCTGGGAGCTGTCGTGCCCTCCCGGGGCTTCACAGTTGCCTCCTGGCAGATGCAGGAGTTAGTTAGTTAGTTTTAGGAACAAGCCGTGGCCCTCCAGCCAGCTTCATCCTTTCCCCTTAAGGCATATATACATACATATATATATATATATATATATATATATATATATATATATATATACACACACACACCAGGCCTGGCATCCCTTCATTTGCACCATGACTTCATCAGCTTAGGGGACAGCTGGTTGAAAGAGAAATTAGCCATATTAACGGGAAAAATCCTGTATTTTTTTTACTTTAATTCAATGTTGTTTGTCAGTTTCCTAGAAGGCAGAGGGTGACCGTGGTTGGCGCCTCACCTGTAGGCTGAGATGCACCGTGTTTCCAAGCAGTGCTGGCAGGCAGGGGCAGGCACTGGTGCCACGGGAGACTTGGGCCCCAACCGCATCTGCCAAAGACGGGGCAACGATCCGGGTGTTTTTGTGGGGGGGGAGACAAAGCGCCCCGTGCACGAGCTTCCCTCAGTTTAGGACTGCGCAGGGGACTTCTTTGAGCGAGGAAACAGCTATAAAATTCGTCTTTAAAGACAGTTTAAATGGAGTATGATGCCCTGAACTGGGCTGAACGGCAGCAGTTTCCTGGCAGGGTCGTAGGGGAGTGGCTGAGCGGGGCGGCGTGCCAAGGCGCGGGCAGCGCCGGGCACCGATGGCAAATGGGGCAAGTTCCTGCTTGCGCCCCTTGCCCGCTGCGCCCGTGCTGGTGATCTGCTTGTGTGCCGCCGACACTTCTCCTGCTGCTTCCTTCCTTTCCTCCGCTGGGTTTTACCACCTTGCCCCCGGCAGCACAGTGCGTATTCCCGCTCTTCGGGCCAACCAGCCCACAACGCAAGGTGCCCACGTCGCCGCCGCCGGCTCCGGCCCTTCGCCCGAGCACCTCCTGGCACTGGTCGGGTCCGAATCGGTTTCTACCAAGTTTCATGAGGAACCAAAAGCTTGTCATAAATCTCTGTGCTACTGTTTTCCTGATGTTGTATCAAAGCCAGTATTTAATGTTCATTCTCAAATGAGGAAAGCCTATAAGGACTGTTCAGTTAAGTGAGCTTTAACCAGAATTATAGGCTCATAGTCTTAGAGGTGTATTTAAGAGGGAATAAAGACATTTTACTACTATGTTGAGAGACTTTTTTTTCCAGTTACTCTGTGTTTCAACTTTGGGGGGGGGTAATAAATTAAAAAAAAAAAAAAAAGTGTGATATAGATCTATTTTTTTTTTTTTTGCGCTGCTAATACTATCGGGATCTGTTATTTATCACCTACTGACTTTCTA
>NW_020450783.1:3691156-3697747 GCF_003343035.1 Apteryx rowi
GGCGGGGGCTAGTAGAGGTCAGCGCTGTTCCTGGGGCCAGGCTGGGCCTTGCCGGGGYGCTCGGGCTCCTCAGGCGGCCGCCTGCCGGTGCCAGGGCGGCAGAGCCCCTCCTCGCTGCCGCCGGGCAGGCTGTTGAGGCTGCTGTCGCAGCCGCCCCGCGGCGCCCGGTCCCCGCGGCGGCCCCAGCAGCAGGGCGGCAGCCCGCGGGCCAGGCAGTCGGGCCGGGCCTCGGCGGTGCAGGCGTACATGCCGGCGGGCACCGCCAGCACCACGGCGCAGATGATGACCACGATGTGGATGAGCTTCTCCCGCTGCTCCAGCTGGCTGACGTCGCTGCCGGTGACGAAGACGACGCACTGGCCCTYGCGGGGGGCCTGGTCGCGCACGGCCACGCACACCTCGTACTTGGTGGCGGGCAGCAGGTCRCCCACGGAGTAGGTGTGGACGCCGGGGCCCACGGAGACGGTGTCCTTGCGGGCGGCATCGTAGCGGCCCAGGTGCAGGGTGTACCAGGTGTCGCTGGCCTCGGCGGCCGCCGCGCACCACTCCAGCGTGATCCCGTACACCGTCTGCTGGGCGATGCGCACCTCCACGCGGGCGCCGCCAGCCCCCGGGGGCACTGCCGTGGCGGCGGTGGCGGCAGCCGTGGCGGCGGCGGGGGTGGCTGGCGGTGCCCCGACCCGCAGGGCGATGGCGACCGAGGCGGTGCCCAGGAAGTTGGCGGCRGCGCAGGTGTAGCTGCCAGCGTCGGCGGGCCGGGCGGCCGGGATGCGCAGCTCCGAGCGCACCGTCTCCTCGCCCGCCGGCTGCGTGGACACTGCGGCAGGAGCGGGGCAGAGGGGTCACCGCCACGCTGCCGCCAGCAAGTCCGCGTCGCCCACGGGGCCGCGGCCTCCCTCCTCCTCCTCCGCGACCAGCGCGTTTAACGCAAAACAACTCGTCAAGAGCCAGGGCGAAGCCTGGAGGCACAGGCACGTTTTGGACACCAACCCTGCCCTCCGCTAGACCGGCGCACCGGCAATATTTCATTCTCAGCAGGCTCCGGTCCGAGGGGGGGGGGGGACACAGTGACAAGGAGCTGCTGGCCGGAGACGAACCGCGATGCCAAGACCGGTATGACGCATCCTGCCGGCTCTCCCCCTCAGGACGCAGGGCCACGGTCAGAAAAAGCCTGCATGTTATCAGCTCAGCGTGCGTTACGGACATGTGCGCAAGGGCCGCTAAAACGCTGGCCGTAACGCACGTGCGAGCCCAGGCTGAATGGCTGAAGCTACTGAGTTTAGGGAGCGCGCTGTTAGGCGCACAGAGTGCGTGGGCGCGCGCACGGCGTGCCTCGGTCACGCTGCCCCTACGGAAACCGCAGCTCGCCCTGTGGGAGGCGCTCGGTGAAAACGAGCGCGAGGGAGGGCAGGTGACGGCCTGGCGGAGGGAGAAGGACTGACACTGCGAGGACCTCAACAAAATAGATRGATAAATGCATGGATTTTTTTATGGAGAATAGTATCTATCAGTGGTGGTAGGTGACCGGATGTGGTCAGGCCCCAGGACTTTTGGGGATCCTGTGGTTTGGGTTTTTCTTGAGAAAACATAGGGGAATAGTACAGCAGCACACATGCATTGGGGTGCGCACGCTTATGCTCGCACGGTACATTCATAAAGGTATATACATACTTTTTTTTATATATATACACACACACACACACACACACACACACCCTGTATGGTGCAATTTTATATATATATATATATACACACACACACACACACACAGATATATACTGAGATGCACATAAATAAATATTTACATATAATACATATTTACACACATACCCATGTGTCTATATATATATATATATATATATATACAAACACACACTCTTATTTATTATAACACACACACACACACGATTGATGTATTATTAATAGTTCTTACATCATATATCATGTTGAAAGAGCTACTAATAAAAATCTACACATAACAGCATAAAAAGGAGGCCCTGCTCCTTTCGTCTTTGACCGAGCTCTTTCCTGAAGCAGCTCTTCCCAGGGGAGCTGCTCAGACAGGCAGTGTGGTAAAGGTTATTTGGGTTATTGCAACACTTAAAAACTATGATGCTCCAAACAGGGTGGGAGCTCGTGTGGTGACTAGCTGGCCTGAAGGCCTGCATACTTTGAATAGCAAAACATAAATAAAAAAATGGTTGCACTTACCGTTAAATGCCCTTAAAAGTTTGAGTGCATAGGTCCACCAGACAGCCGGAGAAGGGCTGGCTTGCACATAGCAGGTCAGGGTGACGTTCAGCCCCACCAGGACCGTCAGGTTGGTGTCAAGGGCAGAGATGAGTGGCTTCATGCAGCTGTTGAGCTCCACTTCATGGAAAAACTTCCCCGCCCTGAATTTCGGGCTTGAACAAGTTAAATAAGAATTCATCAGAATAATAGGTGGGCCAACGGATCTGATAAACTGGACAAATCCCCTCAGGCGACAGTCACAAATCCATGGGTTGCCGTGAAGGGCCAGGACGGCATTGGCAGTATGGTTCATTCCCCCTTCTGCCTGCTGGCTCCTCTGGTAGACAGGCCAGCTGGAGAAGACATCCTTGGAAATGACAGTAAGCTGATTTGAGGATAGATCTAAATAGATCAGGTTGGGCAGATACTTGAGTGCATGTTCAGGAAGGACATCCAGCTGGTTGTGCTTCAGATCCAGGATTTTCAGAGCTGGAGTATCTTGAAATGCTGTCCATGGCACTGAGCTTAATTTGTTCCCCTGCAACCGCAGCTCCTTCAAGGCCTGCAGGTCTTCTAGGCTCTTCAGGTGCATAACCGTGATGTTGTTAAAATTGAGCCAAAGGTACTCCAAGGCACTGACATTTGAAAATGAACCATGAGGCAATTCTGTCAGGTGAGCATTTTCTATCCTAATTTTTCTGATGTCTTGAGGGATGTTTTCAGGGATCTTCGTCAGCAGCACAGACATACAGAGTAAACTCCTGAAGAGGAAACCAGAAAATTCACCAGGTCACACACTGTGTTCGTGGCTAACAAACCAGTTCTCCGTACAGTTCAACTGGAATTCGAAGAATTATAAGGTACTACATGCAGGGCATGCATAAGCAATATATCCTTCAGTTTGGTTTTACGCCCATTTTCCCACAAAGAATGCAATTAATGCATAAAAATTAGTACATATGCAACTACATATCTGAGAAATAATAATAATATACAGGTATTAGAGGCAGCATACCATGCAGCCATCTGCTTGGTTTTAATTCTCACAACAGCAGTGAATCTGTATGTGTCATTTCCGAGGGGCTTCATTGATGCTAGGACTAGGTATCTAGCTTTCTTACCTTCCAAAACGGTCTTTAGAACAAGAGCATCCTGTGACACAAGATGAAAGCGATGGGTTTGTCTTGTGAAAGGCCAGAAGAAGAAGAAAAATGTGAAAAATAGGGGCCATATTCTCCTTTAAGCAAGCACTGTGCAGGGTTTGCACCAAACATGCCCACAGCCTCCAAGGAGCAAATCCTATTAGCTGTAATCTTCCTTGACACAGAAATAAATCCTGCCAGGGACCAGACCCTATAGAAGACTTGTAATATGGTTCATAGCCTGTGCCAAAGTGCTAAAAAAAAAAAAAAAAATCACCTCTGGGACCACTTTGCATTTATTCTTTAGCCATGGAGGTTTTGATGAAAGTATTCATTTGGATGGTAATATTAAAAGGAAATCTCAATGGATACCTGTAGCCAAAAGGGCTTCTGTTCCCAAGTGCACACAAGTAGTTAGCACGTCTACATGCTATTTTTTTTTTTAAGGGGGAGATCTCACTCAAGCACCAATGTTTTAATGGCATTCATAAAAGTAGAAAACCACAGTAAGGGCCAGACTTTGCAGCTGTAATTTGGCTTTTCACAGTGCCTTATTTCATCATCAGTCCCAAAAACATGACCACAGACATTTGCCAGGTGTATTATTAATTACACATGGTGAGCGAGAAACCTACTCCTAAAACTTAGTCAATGCAGTTGAGAAGACTTTTTCCAAAAAAAAACCCCAAACAAACMAACCTTTTTAGCTATCCCCACTCTCACACAATGGTACAAAAACAACAACACGGTTGTAGCCAGTTCTGTAGCTAGCCTTCTCTAGGAAAAGGATAATTTTTGATGTTCATATCTATGGTTTAAATATAAAATATCATCAGTGCTATTTCATGCTTTTAAGTAAGTTCACTGGATTCCGCTGTAAGATGTGTGCCTAATGCCTTTCAGCCTCTTTGAAAAACTCAGTTTAAATCTCTAATTTCAGGAGAAGGGATTTGGATTTGGAGTACCCAGATTTTTTTTTTTCCTCCCCAGAAATAGCAGTTTTCACTTACAATTTCGGGTGACAGCTGTTCTCCTGGGGCCATCTAGTGTGCATGAGCTTTATTACAGCTTGCCAAAGGCATGACGCTGTTGGAAAAAGGTCTTCTTAACCTCACTGCCAATAAGCGTGAAGCTAGGTCACAAATCAAGATTAGCCTGAACCTACTTAACCTCTAACCTACAGCACCAGGAAAGAAAAATATTTATAGTGTCCCGGTGACAGCTTAGCGCTATACATGGCTTCCAGGCACGGGGCAATAACGTGGCCAGTGTAATTACCCAAGACGTAGGATGGTGGCTGGGGCTTTTCAGTCAGCGGGTGCTCCGATTTCAGCAGCGGCAGGGTCATCAACAAAACGAACCGGTGGAGACACCCCTGCGGACATTTCTTGATTGCCTCCAGGATCCGGGCAATAGGCTGGGATTTGTGGGCCGGGTCGCCTGCCATTCACGTCCCTCCTACAAGGCCTGGAGAGAGGGTCCAAAAGTACATTGCAGTTAATTCATGTGTTCAGAAAGTCTTTCTTGAAAAAGAGCAGAGTATCATTATGTACTAAGGGTTTATAGCCAGAGTACAAACTACTGGAAGGGCTTTTTTTTTACCCCATGTGCATTTTTGGCCACAGTACAGGGGTATCATAATGCCCGATGGCCTGATATGCAGCAAGTAAAATTTTAACCACACTTTTCTGATAGAAAGAAATACATTAAACTGAATAAGTGGGTCAGTTAACAGAAAAGAGAATTGCAGTTGTTTTGGTCTCGTCTCCCACATGAGCTCTACTCCCAGTCCCACCCATCTTCCACAAGGCTGGAAAAGGCCCTTACAACGAGTGGTATCAGTTGGTACCATGGGCCGATGCCACTGCTGTTTTCAGGCTATTATTTATTTGCTCTTTGACAGGCCATTTCTCAAAATACTCCCAAATCCCATGTGTACTCATAAGATTCAGTGTTAACCTGAGAAATTAATGGTGAATTGCATATCAAAATCAGATGAATTAGTGGGTAGAGAGTCTGAAAAGAAAGAAAAAAAAAAAATCCTCCAAACAGCGTTAGCTACAGCCTTGCTGGTTACGCTCCACACCTACAGGACTGGGGGGTTGTTGTTGCTTTAATTCAGCCCAGTTTATGCCTGCTTGTAAATTTAATGGTCACTTTTGTGACAGCAGATGTCCACTCAGCTCAGCTGCTCTTTAATGTCAAGTGGCATCCTGGTCAAAGCCAAAATGCAGAATAAGCTGTCTAAAATCCAAGCTGTCAAAAATAAATTTCCATAGAGATATTGTCCGCTAATCTATGGGAAGTGGAATTTAAAAGATCACAGTTACTGCCAAAGCCAACGCTGAAAGGGAGCAGCACACTGCGTGCTCCGAGCAACGGCGAGAGAGTCGAACTCCAGCTTGAAACGACGAGCACACACAGGTCTGTAAGAAATCAAGTCCAAGGTGCCCATTGAGACTTGCAGCCCATACACCAGGGCTATCACCACCTGAAATCCTTGCTACGGAGGCTATGTGAGGTGAAGGCTGGAGTAGGGCCTGATAGTTCAGATGTGATGCATGTAAAACCAAACAGTGCAGGACTGAAAAAGCAGCTTTGATAAAGAATAAGGTGAAGCGAAAAGGAAAGGAAAATTAGCTACAGAGGCTGTGACTTATCCAGGAAAGACTGCTCAGGATGACGGTAGGTGATGCAACACGATATCATCGTGAAGGCTTAAAGCATGACGTGTGCTTAAAAGCTGCTCACAACACCAACACCCAGAAAAGCACGAGGTGAAGGAAACATAACCTTTCCCAGCAAAGCAACACATCAGCTACACAAATGTCTTCAGCAGTCCTCAAACCTGCAGGTTGCTCGTGTCGAACGGCCCTCACCAAGAGGAGGCTGTTAGTGGTTGTGCGTGTGGGTTTCGGCCAAGCGCTGCTGTCAAGGGAGGCGCTGACACACGAGACCTGCTGACGTGCGGCACAGCTTGACCCGCAGGTTGTGGAAACACGCGCAGCCTCGGGGCCCACACCAGGCTCAGTCTCCGACGGCCGCCGCTCCTGGCCTCTCCAACGGGTTAGAGCAAGGCCTGCAAGGCTTCTCTTTTGCAACAGCAGCCGTACCAGCCTGCCGCTCTCTTCCCATCGCCCCCGCCGGCTGCCTCGGGCGCCCTGCAGCTCCAGCCGGCGTCTGTTCGGCCGTGGCGAGGCCTGGAGGGCGTCAGCAA
>NW_020450784.1:0-247210 GCF_003343035.1 Apteryx rowi
CTGGGGAACGCGCTCTGCAGCATGTCACGACCATACTTGAGGAAGCGTACACCACAGGGATCAGAAACGAAGGTACCTTCATGCACAAACTGCTGCATCTGTTCRCTGCGCTCTAGGCCTGGCTCTTATATAGGCCTCTCCCTAGCACTGGCCAAGAGGGTGCTTGACCCGCCCTAATCAAGGGCCACCGGGATCAAAGGCCCCAACTCCCTCTGGTCAGGGCAACCAAGAGAGCTCGTTAGCAGCAGCCACTCCTAGCTAGAGCTTTTCCCAGGAGCTTTTCCCAGGAGAAGTCAAGGCCTCCTGCAGTTGTCCTTGCCTAGCTTCCCCTTTCCTGTTCACAGCAATCACCTTCTAGTTCTTCGGGGGTCTTCAGAAAGCCCACAACTTCCAGCAAGATCCTCAAGTTCTAGTCAGAGCCCAAACACTGCTGCGCAAACTGCTGCGTCTGTTCGCTGCCTCTGTTCACTGCGTTCTTATGCTGAATCCTCCTGTTTCATAGGTTACAGATCTGACCAATGTCATGTATGAAGTGTTTGACTCCATGACATGGACACTTTGCTTTTTGACCTTGCTATTTATTTAAGCTCAGAAGAGTCACGTAGGCAAAAGCTGCTCTAAGTTTCCTTCTGGGATTGGGAGCATTGGATGCTTTGAAAATGTTAAGAAGTTTGTATTTATAGTTGGTTTCATAATTTCATTGTGGTCTCTAACTAGACTAAAAAGGTTATTCCTCTACTGCCTAACTGCAAAGCATCCTTTTGTCAGGCGAGATATCTTTGCATTCCTTGTCTTGGCTTATTTCACTTTCAGGCACGGTTCCTATGTTCCAAGTGAAATACCCTATTATTAGACTGCTCCAGGGACTTCTTAAATTTGTCACTGGTGCATTAGATCCTCAACGATAGGAACAATTAAATGAGGAATCACCTTGTTTTCTTGTGTCTCCTATGCCCAGGCATCTTACTGAGTCTTTTGTTGCTACTTTCTTTTAGAGAGAATATGAAGAGGTAGAGGTCAGTACAGGTTTATTAAACAACTACCAGTGCATTGTGAAATGCTAGATCCTTGTAGCAACCTAGGTGCCCAACAGGCAAGCGTTACCTTTCACAAACCGGGCAGAGGGACTTGTAACCAATGAGGTGGACCAGATGCCTGAGGACCATCCATACCTTGACCTGTCCCAGGAGTTTCACCAGCACTTACTGTCTATCGGCTTTCCTCACCTCTGTGCTCCATGCGCTTCTTAACAGTCTTTATCAGAATATGGCACAAGGCATTAACTGCAGGCTGTAGTGCAATGTGATATGCTGGAAATTGTAAAGGCAGTGATACAGATTTGTGTGCACTTCCTTGTGTGCCCTCCCACTGTTAGTAGGTAATAAAACACTGGCATTTTAGTGTGCTGTGTTTTTTTTTTTTGGGGGGGGGGTGGTTGTAACCCTGTATTTAACTGCCATAAAGACCCAGGTGTAAAATTTTTGAAGTTATACCAAAAGTACTGTAATACCACCTAGAGATACTGGTGTGTTTAAAAGCTTTTACAGAAAAGTTTGGGTGGTTTTCTTCATGATGCTATCAATCCTAGAGCATAAACTGGAATGAAAGTCTCCCTGCCCCTGCCCCAAAATGTCCTGGTGGACTTATTTTCAGGGCCAGTGGGAAATTTCTGTAAGAAATTGCCATATGCTTTTTTTTTGTTTGTTTCTTCCCTGAACTGTAACTTCTCTCAATAGCTTTTTAACACTTTCTATAGTTTCTGTATTTTCACTTGCATTTTTATCTCTGTGTCTACGTAAATTGATCTTGAAATCAGTTTCAAAACCACAGTCAAACTTTTATTTACCAAAATATTTAGCTTTTAGTTAAACCTCGCACAAGACTGAACACATCCAAGTTAAAGCAGCCCAACAGCTTAACTGCTCATTATCTGCTCTGACATAACTGGTCATGCAGATACTCTTAGCTTGCCCTAAATATAAAGGAAAATGTGTTTGCTTCATCCATCTTTACTGAGGGATGGAGAAGAGCACACAAAGATCAGTTACTATGGTTTAATTGATGGGCAGTAGTTTATTAAACTGCTGTTACTCAATTGTTTTTGATAATCTGTTTATCATAGCTCAACTAAAACATGCTAGGGTAGCTTCTGATCTTTCAAGCAGCTAGAAAAAACAGATCTCTTGAGTTTTTTTCATGATACAATATGGAGTGTAAACTCCTTGCATGAGGTATGCTATTTGCTACATCTGTAAAAGACCAATAGTTTGGACCCATCTTTAAGCAATACTGGAGTGCAGAAAACTCCTAAATTATGGGTCTTATTTTCAAATTGAATCTTTTCAGCTGAATTGCTTTTGTTGCTTTAAAACAACGCCTATTTTTTTATGTATGAGTATAGCATAGACAACATATTGCAGTTCCTTTCAGTGATTTTTTGCTTGATATAGTGACATGGCATTAGCATCTAGCAAGCGAATACATTCCTGTCGTGTTTTCAAAAGCATACACGAAACCATATGTTTTCATAGGAAAACAGCTGTTACCAAGCATGTGCTTTCTTAGATAGAATGACAGTTATTAAAAGGGCAGAGCAGGACCACGGCTTGTCTTTTAAGTTGAATAAAGCTGGCAATAACTGTCACTTTGAATGTGCAGTGGCGCTACATGTAGATATTGCCATGTAGAGCATGCTGTAACTGGAAGGAGCAAGGGAGATTAACGTCCATAGTCTGCTGCTTGGAAGAGACAATATAAATATCTGTCCTGCTTTGAGCTGTGAATGCCTCTGTAGGAGTTATAGTAACAGACAAATTAGCATAATGTAATTGGCTGGCAAGGTCAGCCCCTCTCCAGGAGCATTAGCAATGTTTACTGTAAGAAGAGACAGACCAAGTATTGTAGGGTAGTAGGTTGCCTGTCCTTTTTGAAGGAAGAATAATCATTTTGGACTCCCTACATCACTGACTTTCTACCATATCTTATTAAAATTTAAACTATCATGTTTCTGCCTTAAAGCAAATCATCTAAAACAACAACAAAGAATATTCTGTACTATCACACAAATCTTCATTCATTTTTTGCCTTAGTTTGTATCTTATTTTTTTCCTTTCTCTATTGAGTAGGTTTTCTGTGAATGATAAACTAACATACACATTCCTTCCAATATGTAATAAATCTTGTTGGGACGCTTAAAGTTTCTGGTCTTATTGTATAGGATGTAATTAGTAAAAATCCATCCAAATGAAATCCAATAAAATTCATCCAAACTCACCAGCTTTCTTGTTTGGACCTTTTGAAACTTTGAAAGTTTTGGCAAAATTTTGGGCCAGTTCATGCAATCCAAACTCACTAGATTCAGCTTTGCAAAGCCTCTCACAACTGTGGGTCAGAAACATGAGATGCTGCCCCACATTTTGAAGGAGACCTTGTGTTGAGACACAAACTGTGTTGACTTTTTAGCCTTTGATCTTCAATCTGACAGTTTCTGCCAAGTATTAGGAAAGAGTTCAAGCATTCAGTTCTGAAATATTTTGGAAATGGCTTTTAGAATATCACATGGGAATTACATTGCCTTTTCCTTTATGCTAATCACCAGCAATGCTGAAAGTTGTTATATTTAATGCCTCTCTTCAGGTTAAGTCTTTAAAACACTGTCTCTGACCAGGAGTTGTCACTGTAATTTCCCTAGAGAACTGTCAGACAGGCTAAAACATGCACAGGATCACCTTCAGTGCAGTATCTTTTTGGAAAACCTATTTCCTTGTGCTTAGACAGTGTGATCTGATGGAGATCCAAAGCACAGTTCTTTCCATGGTCTTCTGCTGATGAAGAAAAACCCAACAATTCCTGGACTCCAAGACAGCAATTATATTTTGAGTCCTGTGTAGTCATATCTTCCAAGCTAACTGTAGGTTAGGTGGGTTTAAAATAAGCAGTGCTGCTCTTGTGGGTTCAAGAGTAATACGGTCTTCTTTCATGCTAGTATTCTATCCATTTTTGAGAACAAGACTGTGGTGCTATTCCTGGCTGGCATTCCTGMTCCCTTTCCTCTGTCCCCCAACTTTCAGGTATCAAGTCTCTTTGGTTGTAAACATCCCATTGGCATGCTTTTTGCAGGCAAAAGCTGTATTGAGAAGAGTGCTCAGCAAGAATAACAGTCCTCTGTGTAACTCACTTGTTCCTCAAGAATGCATTCCTGCCCAGTTTCTTTAATGCCTCAATTGAAACTCCTGGTTTCCATTGCCTGAATTATCTTTCGCCTCCTTGGATAAAAGCTGTCTATCCTGCTGGATCACACCATTACATGGGAGGAACAGTTGTTTATTATTTTGGAGAGTAGAGGAAAATGAGCGTTCTGGTTCATCAGTCTTGAGTGAGGCCTCACCATAGCATTTCAGAAGTGTGTGGTACTCTAAAGGAACATTATATAATTTCCAAAGCATGGCTCCACGGAGCATTTAATTAGTGTTGCTGGAAGCATGTACATCTGGATGATTGTTTGTCTGGTAGCATTATCAAATATAGTACAACTTGTTTGTTGTTCTCTCCACTTACTCCAGTCAGAAAAGAAGCTGAGCCAAATGTGTCCTACTTTTATAATTGAGAATTCACCCCTTCTGCCACCACCATATAATCTCAGTAAGATTTTTAATCTAAATTTTCTAAAAAGATCTGTGATTTTTAGTTCCCAGTTTTGGATGCAAAACCAGAAATGCTTTAATTAGATCCCTTAGTAACTTTCTGCAGATGATAAGCTCCCATTCTCTGAAGAATAGATCCTGCAATGCTGTCCAGACTTCAGCATACAGCCATTCTTTGCTTTTACTAATTTATATGCCATTCTTTGCTTTCCTGTTTCTAGTCACCAAAGAACTGTTCTTTTGTTTTGCTATTTTTCTTATGGTATTTGTCATACAACTCTTTCTGTATCAAAGTATCTTGGTTATGATCCATTGTCATTTCTGTGAGCTTGGATTCAAATACATGCTACTCTAAAGTCTTCTGGAGTTGCTTTTTTCAAAACATGCCTTCTGCTCTGCTGCTGCTGTAGTATACTAGCCTCCCTAGATATACTGTGTTGTCTCTAAAAGCTATTCTCCGCTTGTCATTTCCAAGTGCTCTGTAGTTGTTGAAGATATTATTCATCCTGTTTTAGATACAGGGCAGAAGAATGTGAAGTAATTTGCTCAAAGTCATGCAGTAAATCTGTAGAAGAATGAGGAAAAGARTGGCTGTATAGCTACCAGTGTATCTGACCTTCAGAACACCTTTTGAGTCCAAGGAGTAATATTTCTCATCTCTTCCTCTTGTCTCAGTCCTTGGAAACTATATGTTCTAATTCTATGCCACTTTGTTTACTTAGTTTGTTTCCTATTTCCAGTAACTCTTCTTCTGGCAATCCCCTGAAAGCTGTGCTTTAAGACCAAAGTTGCATGCCTTGGTCTGTGGCCAGTCAACTCCATTTTTCTTTTGCTGAAATATATCAGGAGCAGGATCCTGCTGGTTTATCTTTCTTCTGAATATGCTCATTCTTCTCCTCTTGAAAGTTGTTTTTTGCACTGTCTGCAGAAGGTAACTGCTGAAACGATGGCATTGATAGGCAATGGCAGAATGGTTCCCCTTAGTCAGGCATCAGCACRTTAGTTCCCTCATTGCAGTTTCAGAGAACACTAATGCAGTTTCTTGTAATGCCTGTTTGACTGTCTGTGGTCCTTGCTATACTTACTGAAAATGAACTTTTCTTAGCTAGAAGAAGGGCATTTAGCTTCTTTGCTTTCTATGTAGGCAGTCTGATTGCCTTCCTGAACCCCAGCATTTAAATTACTTATGGCTACACAGATTATTCGTTCTCTCTGAATACTTCCAGCTGATTAGCATAATTCTCTAAATTCTTTCAGTCTAAGATATTGACCCAACTAGCTCTTTTCTTCCAAAACATCAAGCTAAAAATGACTGAAACGATTGTGGATGCTTCAAACTTCATGCTTGCCTTTGTGATTACTTCCCAGGAGGTTTGGTGAATTAACTGAATTGCAGTTTGATGCTTTGGTGTTCCTTGTATGATTTGCACTGTTCAAAACCATTTTCACTTGCCAGTGCAGTCCATGGGTTAGACCCATGATTCCTTGTAAATAGCAAATGGTCTGGGTGTTTTATGAGACCACTGTTGGCCTGACTCCTGGACTCTTTCAAGCATTTTCGAGCATAATCCCCATGTCGTACTAGCTRGCTAGCCCAACATAGCTGCTGCAATCGGTGAGGGTTAAAAGAATATTTAGGATGTGCATTTTATTACCAGGGTAGCAGCATTTCCACTTGACTTCTTAGCAGAAAAGTTAAGCCTGCTGGTTTTCTGCTTGAAACTGCCTGAATGGAAAATCACTGGGTGTTTTGTTGCTATCATCCTTGCGCTCCTTTACCAACTGCTCTGTCTAAAAAATCTTCTGGTCATTGAATGCAGTCAAGCAGCCATTGCTGTAACTCATGCATGCTGCCAATAACTTATGCCAGTGAAATCAATGATGAGAATTTCAAAGAAGCTTTAAATAAAATTTAACAAATTTAAATACCAAAATGCTGTCTCTGTGAATTTGCTATTAACAGATTATAAATGGTTTGCCTAACATTGAAAAGCCTAGTGCCTTCAGTTAGCAGTATCAAAGGCTTGTTTAAAGCAATTCCTGGAGGATTGCCGCCCCCTCCCTCTCCCCCTACCCCCCTCTTTCTGTTTCAYGATGGATAAAAACAAACTCCTTACAATAAAGAAAGGAAGGCCAGGTTTTCAGCTACCCTCTGACTGGCCTCAAGATCTGGCAGCTGCTTTTGGATGTCTTAATTGCTTGTCCTGCAAAAGTTGACATGCACCTACTTTGAGGAGGTACTTTGAGTACCCACTTTGTACATGCATTCTGTCTGATTTACAGAAATGAAATGATAGTCCTGGAAAAATTGCAGAGTAGAGCTTAAAATACTGTTTTTTAAAAATAGTTTCTCTGTTTTCCGAATTCATAGATAAGTATTAGATGCAAAAAAACAGCGCAAARTAGTGGATAAGGCACTGGACTGGGAGAAAAGGGCCCTTCCATTGAGTCCTGATTTTTGGCTACACAAACCACTTACTTTCTCTCTTTCCTCATTCCTCTTTCCTTGCTTTGTCTTTGGACTCTAAGGCTTGTGGGCAAGTGTAGTCCATCAATGTGTCTATACAGATCTTAGCACAATAAGGCCTTGATTTCAACTGAGGCCTCTAGGAATTACACCTAGTAAGTATACTAGCAAGTCTTTTTCTTCCTTTTAAAGTTTCTTACTAGCCCTTACTAGCTCCATTTGAATTCATGGCAAGCTTACTTGTTTACTGCAATCGAATGGGACCCTAATCGGGTCCCTACAATAACATTATAGATATAAGCCAGTTTTTCCTTAGACAGAGCTCTATGGAGAATGTATTTTCTTATAAATATGCTCTCTGTAACAGGGTTTGTTGTTTTGTGTTTATTGGTGTTCCATCTGCTCTAGAGAATACATTTGAGAAAAACTAGCTCCAGCATGGCATATAATGTTTCATTAGCAGGCATAACCTTGTTTATTTGCTTTTTAAAATTGTATTTAGAAAAGGAAATCAGTTTGCACCATTGACATGCTGCCAGGTTCCTGTTTATAAATGTCACAATAGGCAACTTGGAAGAAAAGAAATAATCAGTTCATGGTTTTTGCATAAAGTATGACAAAAACTGTGTAGAGCCAGGCAGCCAGTTGTACTTCCCCTACTTTGCAGCCTCCCAATTAGCAGGACATAGTGTGGTGTTAGCAGTGCAAAACACCCTGAGTGACCCAAACTGGGCTATACACACTTAGTGTTGCTGACATTATTTGAATAGAAGAAGCTCTTTGTGCTATGTTGTTTAAATGGCTATCTTGGGCAATTGATTGTGAATGAAACGAGTAACCCTGAGGAAAAGGCGACATATCTGTAGGAAACTTCAAGACACAAGCATGCAATCTGATGTCATCTTTTCCCACAGAGAAGCTATTTCCTTTTAAATCTGGTGAGACCAGTCTTCCAAAATTTCCTACTCCTTTAAAACATGTTCATTACATTTCCTGTATACCTCTTTTTTCTCCTTTCCTCTCACAAATGGATTATCATGGGTACATCTGGTACACACCATATATTACATACTGTGTGTGTAAAGAAGGCTCCATATGTCAAAAGCATAGTCTGGACAGACATGCCAAAAAGGGTATGAAGAGGGTAGTGGGGGAAGAGGGGAGGGAATCCTGGAAGACAAGGGTCATCTTTCAGTATTCATTTCTACTGGTAATTAGAGGGCACCACTAAATGTCTGTAATTAGATCATGTCACAAAAATTAAGATAAAAGACCAAAAATTCTAAATCTCCTGCATTTTGTTCATGATATCAGAGGAGTCAGAGAGCATTTGCTTGAACCAGTGGCCACAGTGGAGGACAGGCAGGGAGGCTTAATATGCTCCTGAAATAAGTTCATATGAATTTTCCCCCAAAGCTGCAAGGAAGAAACCAGAGGAGGTGACTGTGTCCTTCATGTATTCTTGATGGAGCAGGTCACTATCTCTTTCTTTCTTTTCAGTGAATAATTAGTGCAGCAAAATGGCTCATTTAGACATTTCAGAGTTATTTGCTAATTTGATTAAAATTGCCCAAGTAGGTTTGGCTGGAAAGACAATGTTGGAGCTGGTGTTGAACTGGCATTAAGGAATAAGGAGCTGTTAACATCTTCTATTGTCCCATTTCTCCCTTTTATCCCCTACCCAGTGGAATGAATAGTCAAATCCTTTTTCTGTCTTGGCCTGAAGTTTCTCCACCCACACATCCACATGCTCTACAATCTCAGATCACACTAACCACCATGTTACAATCTGTTCTAGGCTGGAGCAGTCGGTTTTTTACTTCCACATCTCCACTTTGTTTAAATACAAATAGTGTGGTGGAGACTTGAGCCCAGGAGTCTTTCTGCCCGCTGATCCGGGGGCGGGGAGTTGTGTGCAATCTCCCTGGCTCTGGGACTGCTGAAGCAAGAAATGACACAGCTCCAGCCAGCGAAACGGAGGGAGACCTACTGAGGAAAACGGTGACAGGGTGAGGATTTCTTTAACATAGTTGTTGGGGAGATAGCTCTCAGTCTCCAAGATCCTTGTGACAAGCTGTGTCTATGGGCAGAGGCGAAACAGAGAGGTACGTTAGAGGTTAGCCCACAGCACGAGCTATATTGCTGAGATTTTGTGCAGGGCTGTCACCCAAAGGCAGCAGCCTTAAGAGGATTAGTAGTGCTTAAACGGGCCCATCGAACTTCAAGTTATGGTGGTGACTGCTGCAGTCCTGAGATGGCTTATACCTGGCTTAGCACCTCATATGCCTGTCCTGCATCTTGTGCCATGTTTCTTAGCAGCGCCACATAATTTTGGGGGGATTAACAGATTCAGATTTCATTTGAATCACTCAGTGTATCTCAAAAAGTCTTCCTGATAACATAATAACAGCTATTAAAGGAAAACACAATGAAGAGAATAAAAAGATTATTTTTGAAGGTTTTTTTGTTTGTACCTCTCTAGTAGCAGCCATCATGTCTTTTTTCTTTTTTTTAAGAATAATTCATCCTAACTTAAAACAAAAAGGGAGTCTTTTTGCAGGTTCCAACATAGGTATTTAGGATAAAATCTTACAAAGCTCCTGCCAGCCCCGGTACAGAAGCCCAACCAATTAACAGTAATTGGCCACTTAGGCATTTCTGTGAGACTTAGGCTCCAAAATACTGAAGACATTTTAAAAAAGGACTTGAACCACTTAATTGCATAGATACTTTTAGAAATGTTAACTTTATTGTCAAGAAATTCTGGTCACAGTGCTCTAAAACAGTATCTGGGCAGCAGTTAAGCTGTGGTCTGTGAACTGCTGGTGGTCGCAAAGCTGTGGTAAGTCATCTGCAGCTGGTCTGTGCAACCATCTTGCCTTAATTACACAGTTTATGATAAGAGTGCAGAGTGCTCACTGAGAAATTCAGAGGGTTGACAGAGGTCTGTGATCCAAAAAATTGGAAACCAGTGGCCGAGACTGATAAGTACAGATTCAAAGCTTTCTGATTGCAGTGAGAGCAGTGTTTCCCTTCTTTCCCCATCTGCCTATCATTACCTGTCATTTCTGAGTAAAGAGTTTAATTTTTCTTCAAATTTTTACCCCTAAGGAGATCAGGTTGATAACATATGACTGAGCAGTGGTGCCCAGAGTTCAAGAAGTCAGATATCTCTCTTACTCTAACTGCTCCAGGCCTTTGAGTCTCCAGCATCATGTGGATAGCTAGCTGTGATCTGTTTTGGGGAAGGAGTTAGAAGAGGCTTGGGAGGGGGGAGGGCTCTTTCTGCCTTCTGGGATCTGTCATGGTGCTATTTTTATTTTTATTGTTTTTTAATGTGCTGTTTTTATCATACAGCTGTTAAGTGAGCATTTGCCTTTCTTTGAAATGTTTTGAGGAATAGATCCTTTGGCATCACTTTTGTATCTTTGTCAGCCTCTTTCAGTGACTTCATATCTCTCACGAAGTAAGGGAATTAAATGGATTTTAGCAGTCTGCAGTAAGATCTTCTTAGTGCTTTGTCCCTGGGCTTAATTACTACACATTTTTCAACAGTTCTGTGCCATTTTTTCTGCCTTAGTGCTTTTTTCTCATTTAAGCTATACAGATGTTACAATTTAAAAAAAGTATTGCATTTCAATCTTCATCAAGTTTACTCTATCCCATCTCCTGTATAATGGCCTTTTTCTTAATTTAAATTTGTGTAATAGACTTTTTTTTTCTATAATCCTTCAATAGCATTCGCAATCTGACTCATTTTTTTATCTCAGTTTTTTTCCCTAGTTCCTCTGCTATGTTTGCTGGTATTGTGTGGACAGTGAAGGTGCAGAACTTAGTTCTGTGCTTATGGCAGTTTAGATGCGGTGCACTGGGAACAGACAAGATGGTGTGATGGAATGGTGTGAGGGTGCTTTCCTTACATATTGATTTGATTAATGAGAAAATAAAAAGAGATTGAGGCCGTTTGTGGGGAAATTTGGTAACTTCTGTTTTCAGATGATCTTCCTCTTCTGTCAGGAGAGATTTGATAGAGACTCAGTAATTTTGATAAGRCATTATATATGATTAAAATAATTTTGAAGTATACTGCTATTATTTGCCACAGTTAGCCTGTAATTTTCTTCATGATATTGGCTTCTAAGATTTTAAGCCAGCAGGTTCTTCAGTTGTATGATCATCACATGCAACTGAGGAATATGTCACACCTGGGTTCCACTCATGTCTATGTATGTATTGTGGAGTTATGATCTTCATCATCAGGCAAGATACTACTGTATACTTTTTAGAAGTGCGCACATTGCTGTCATTTAAATCTGTATATTGGTTGTCCTGAATGCTGTGTGTCTGTAGAGTCTTTTAGAAGACTGTAGATTAGAAATGTCTTTTTTTTTCCTGTAGAATGTCATGTACTTGAAAGGGAGACAGCTTAGAGTATTTCTCCTTATTAAAATATATTAATTGAGAGGCCAGGCTGTATCAGGTCTAAAGTATTGCTGTGCCTTTGATTTCTCTCATTTAAATATTTCTTTTTAAAGTTGATGTCTCTTCCCTTGAATTGCTTGAAAAACACTTAAAGTTGTTGTTTGGGAAAATACAAGTAAACAATTTTTTGCAGAAAACATTAAAAAAAGTGCATAAAAATGTCTTCATCAGTGTTTAAATGAATTGGATTGTTTTCTTTTTTCATGGCAAATACCTTCTGACTTTAGAAGTTATATAATATTCTGCAAAATTGTCATATATTTTATGTGCAATTGGTTATAGGTTAAAGTCCTATTCATCTAAAGGCTCACTCAGAACAGTCCTGAATGAGTCATCAGTTCATATAAAACTGGTATTTGCAATTTTCATAAAACCTCCTAGTCAAAAAAATATTAGGAGAATATAAGCTATCTTTGGTTCAGAAATGAGCTCTGATAGTTTAAAAACACAAACAAAGCCTATCTGAAACTCAGTATGCTACAATGGATAGTAAAGGATAGGTCCATCTTCTTCATCCTTTGCCTTTACTCAGTAGGGCTGTGTGGTAAAGGTGGTATGTATGATGTGGACAGGTGTCTTACTGGAAGAGCCATGTTCAGCAGAAATGGTGACTGCCTAGAGTCACAGGGTGTATTTTGCCTGTGTCCACGGAGCCATCATTTCTCTGCTACGCTTGCCAACAGGGTGTGTGTTCTTTTGAAGTGATATGTAATCCTCTCCACTAGAACATGGAAGAATGACCTCCAGAATTTTTACCTTTAGAAAAAAGAAGTGTGTTGCTTATCCAGGGTTAAAAAGTTGCATGGGGGAGAAAAATGCTCTTGTTTGCATTTGTTCTCTTGAAAGTTTCTTGATTGTTGTTAAAAGGGGAAAATGGACAGAAGACGATCTGATGTTGATGTATCCCCTTTCTTCTTGCAGTTGGAGATGCAGAGAATGAACACCTTGATTTAAAAGCAATGTGTGTATATATATATATATTTTTTACCTAAATGTTAAATACTGCTGAAAAGCATAGTCTGAGCTCAATGGGTATAGGGGATATTTCTATAAAATTTCTTCAGTGTTATATAGGATATAATCCTAGTTTCCTCTTCCATGAGTACGACTGAGAATTTTCGTGGGGAATGAAACTTAGCCCTAGAGGAAAGAAATTCCTGTGTATGGATCTTATGGGCAGAGGATGTCTCTCATGTCTCTACATGTGGGTAGCCTGTTCCTTGTGTGGACGTTTAAGCCCAATTGTGATAAAATAAATAATAATAATTAGCTCAAATGCTCTCTCTGAATGCTGAAGGACAGTTCTGAAGATTTCTGAGAAAAATCTGAGTGTGTGTCATCCTCTCTCAGAATACAGATGTGATTCAGGCCTCGGGAGTTAAAAGCAAAGGGAGGGCTTTGTCTGTAGCATGTCTCCCTTTGACTCCTCCTCTGAGCTAGTGTGCTGGGATCCCCCCATCTTGTAGCAATTCATCATAACCATCAGCTCAGGAGCTGGAGGAGAATGAAAAGGGGAGTCAAAGTGAGATGTTCTTCATGGATCCCTGGTGGAAAAGCACGCAGAACTCCTTAAAAACAGAGTTTGAAGCAGCCTAGCCAAATAACAATTCAATTTTCCCTCTTTTAGAAGGGCCTGGAGTCCTTCAAGGTCAAGTCTGCAAGGAGCACTTTAATATCATATCCAGATGCGTTCTGAATCRTGTTCAGAGCTCAACGTAGCAAGGTCGTTTCGGGAGTTCTGAAGACCGTCTGCATCATATCTGCAGCAAGCCTAGTCTTGCTGTGCTGGTGACACCGAGTCATTCTACATGTCATGATGCATAGGACAAGATCAAATATGCTTAGTGTCAGACTTACCATGCCTTATCTTCCTGCCATCTTTCAAAGCATAGGCATTGTCATTTAGATATGAACTTGCTTGTATTCTCTGTAAATTCATAAGCATCTCACCAATGCAGATTATTCTGAGATTGCAAAATCCTTTTCTTGTGAATGTGAAAGTCACGCTGAATTTGATGTTTTGTTGGGAAATCTTAAGCTTTCTCTTGGCAGCTTACTATATATGTATAACTCCTGCCCAACAACAGCACTTGCATTACTGTAAAGAGTGGACAGCTGGATACATTGACAGGTTTTCATTTTGGTTTCGCTTTCCATGCATCATGCGTTCATCCTACTTTCTACATTTCACTGAAAACGTACAGTTTATTTGAAATGGTTGAAATTTTGAGTCAGCATTACAAGTTTATGCATGTAATCTAGCAATTACAATTTTAACATCTCATGTGCAATCAAAATTTTTCAGACCCATCATAACTCAAACCATTTATATCTTAGAGAGGTCTCAARTTATAGAGAAAAAGGGAAAGAGAAGGAGGAGAAGAAAATGGAAGCACTGAATCCAGGAGCACAAGAATCTGATGTTAAATCTTCAAAGAGTTCTGCTTTTACATGGTACAATGAAATCCAGTCAAAATTTGGACAAGTGCTGGAGTACTGCCTGTGTGAAGCTCATTACAAATTTACATCCTGTCTCTTTCCAGGCCTCTTTGACTTATGGCACCCTCCCTGTTGCCTTTAAATATCCTCCTGTATAGTAGATCAGTGTTTTGTCTCTTGGAGAGAGTCTGTAGTCTAGAGCAAGGCTTTCTGAATCCTAAGCAGCTTTAGATCAATTYTGTTGCTTCATGCAGACAGCCTTTTTTGGAAGCAAGGCATGTGTAGACAGAAGATCTGTGCTGCCAGTGGCAGGGGGCATTTGCACAGCACTGCAGAGCAAACTCAGTCTGGGTGGCTCATGTTTTTTTTCTTTGTTGGTCCCCTATGGACCCAGAGATACAAGTACTATATACCTCTCTTACCATTTAACATTTGCTCTAATAAGCATACTACTCAAAGCAAACAGGCAATACAGAAATATTCTGAAGGATTAAGAAAYTTGTGGAGGGACAGTAAGGGAGACATTAAATGAGGGTTAACTTTGAAACAAGTAAATATCACATATTGATAGGTTTTAATTGGAACACATGCATTTAATGTAAGGGAGAAACTCCGAGAAGTGATAGTGTTAAAGATTTGCTTGGTGATGGACAGAAATTAGGCATGGTTTTGCAATATCCTATAATGACCAAAAAAAAAAAAGTGTGGTTGTGAACTCTAAACTAGATTTGGCTGTAATTTTTTTTTCAACAAAGGAGTTTTTCAGTAGAAAATGCTAATACATTAAAGAAGAGATTTTTTTTTTGTTTGCCTGAGTCTTGGTGTGAGAGTGTGGACTAAAGGATTTTTTTTTTTCTTTTCCTCAGCCTAGCATCAAGTGATAATGGAAAGCTTTTGTTCTTCTTCCTACTAACAAGCCACAGGTTGATCCTTGATAAGAAAAAGGATGCTCTCAAGGTTACCATATCTTTCCCTGTATACACTGTGGGTTATCTCTGGCTTGAGGTTTTTGTTTATTTTTAAACCGAGGCCAAGTCAAACTCTGTGGTTTAGCAACAGTGTGTATTGTATGTGTAGGGATAATACAAGAGAAATTTTATTTTGGAGTTTCCTCCTTAGTAGTGTTGTCATCTCCCATGGCTTTTYCCCTCTGTTCTCCTTTCCCTTGATTGCTGTTTTCTACAATCTGTGGATGCAAGTTATTTCTGAACTTTTTTTTTTAAGAACTTTTGAAGTACCTGAAGCATAGACTATATATTGAAAATACAGTGCTATTATTCTAGGGCTCTAGGATATTATTGCTATACAGAATATATGGAGGCTAATAGAAATGGCTGTTTTGTGACGTACCATGTACTGTTTGTTACTTTGGGACTATAAAACTTGATTTGCTTGTCAGTCTGAGCAGACCTAGTACACAGTAAACAACCTGCATAGTAAATCAAAGTGCCATGCACTCACCACAGAAGTCATTTTCAAACAAAATATATATCACATTCAGTCAGGAGAATATGTGCTAAATGTCCCCATTATAAATCACAAGTCAGAATCACAGAAGAGTGATTAGTCAACTTGCAGGTATTTTTCCATTTATATTGCTCTGTAAAAGTAAATAGTTATTTTTCATTTCTTTATGGTTGTTGGTTATAACAAAAGCTATTGACTTGGGATTTGCCAAGAGTCAGCAACTTTTCATTTTGTTGATGCTTTCAGATTTCTRATTGTAGTCCTATAGAACACAAAAACAAAATAAGACTTTTCCATTTTCCTCCACCTTCCCCCATTTCTCTTCCTTTCACAGAATATCTCCATGCATAACACAGTTGGAGGAGCAATGGCCGGACCTGGATCTCACCAGCTCACAAATACGAGAATGCCAAACCACGACACCAGCGTTGTGATTCAGCAAGCCATGCCATCTCCACAGTCCAGTTCCGTCATTACGCAAGCACCTTCTACAAATCGACAGATTGGGTAAGTCTGTTTCCTTTTTTTCATTTCTCTGTATTTCTAGTTCCAGTAGGACCATATGTTGTCTTCTTGGGGTTCTTAAGATTATGGAATAACTTGATCTTGTCACCATGCAGCAAGAACCCCTATAATACAAGTTGCAGTTTGTGGAGAAATGGCCAGGATACTAGAGCTATTCCAAACCTGTCACTTTGGCTCAGCAGGAGCAGAGCGTTGTGCTTGCAGGCAAGTTCTGCTTTCCCCTGCAGTGTTTTGTTTTTATCTGCTTACATTCAAAGTTCATGTTGTTTCTAAAACTGTTCTGGGAAGAAAGACACAGCATTTTTGGAGCTGATCTTTTCACTTCCTTCAACGGGAATTTTGGGCTCTTGGTAGGATTAGTCTATTTCCTAGGTACTCTCTATATCTGAGAAATGGTTTAAGACAAAATAAGAAGACCATCTAGATAACGGAGTTTGGCACAGATACCTCTGAGAACAGTTGCTCAGTTTGTGATGATGGATCCATGTTTATTCCCACAGATTGACTGTGTGGATGCTTGTTGTGTTGGCTTGAATGCCAATTGTATGCTCATGTTTGGAGAACTGCACAAAAACATACATGTTTTGTACACTGCATTAAAACCAACATGAGGTCCTCCTAAGTCACAATAACTTGTTTTTAATTATACAGAAACTGCCCAGATGGTTTGAGGGTACAGCTTTTTGTGCCATAACTCTGAGAATTTGAGCTTTTTTATGGATGAAAACATACAGATAAAACTTAAACCAGTGAACTGAGAATGAAACAGCAGTTTAAATTCATTATCTGTCATTTGTAATTTGGTCACATCCATTATATGTAAGTACAAAAGCAGTCTCCATCCCTAGTCATAGTCTAAATAATTGATGAGCAGCTTGCAGTCTCTTCAGAGTAAAACTGGAAAGTGAAGTCCTGGCATTGAAAGCTCAAAATCCAGTTATCCTTGAGTTTTCTTTCATGGTTCTTGGTGACTGGGGCAGGATACAGAGCACAGCTCTCCATCTGTAAATGCCCTGACAGCAGAGGTGGCCTGGGGCACTGACTGCTCCAGAAGTGTCACACAGCCACACGCAGAACAAGAATTCCATCCCCAAATCCTGTGTTGTGCTCCCGACAAAGCTCTTTTACTTTTCTTTTTTCTACTGTTCCAAAGTTTGAGTCTTAATATAGAAATCTGATAGCATGGGGAAAGCAAACGTATTTGATAGATGTGCCTTTGTATATGTAATATATTGACAAAACATAGTGTTCACTGAAAGTTCATGTGCAATACCTTTCACTTGTATCCCCAGCTGTGAATCCAAGAAAGTTGTCTTCTTACATACATCCCCTTCTCTTTGAAGACAGAGACTTGGGGAGAGGGGAAGGAAGAAACAATTTATTTTCAGTTTTAGAAAGCAAAACAGTTAATGTCATTATTTAGGTTAAGGGTGATTAAGCTGCCTGTTCAAATTGTGACTTAATAGGTCTAGCAGTAATTATGATTCTAATTAAAAACAACCACTCCCTAAACAACTTTTAATAATCAGTTGTGAGGTGTTTTATGTGGGACTGTACTTGGCTTCCAAACAATTGTTTCTGTATAATGAGAAAAAGCTGCATGTGGTTTTGCAAGACCCTGTCAGTCAGGTTTTAGGTTTGTGTTGGTTCAGGGCCATGATGATTAGAATCTCCAAAGTTAGAGGGATTTAGGATAAAAAGGCCTATTTCCTAGTCAGTGGAGAGCGTCTCATTTGGGAAACTGTGTCATGACATATCTTAATTCTCCCATGTGATTGATTCACACAAATGTCTCTTAAGTCTGAGTCTAAAGCTGCTCTATTGSGAGGCAATTGTCAGCATTTTAGTCTCTGTGTGAGTTGGTGTGTGAATGAGGCTTATGTTGTGACCTCCTCTGTTCCCCATTCTTCCCTCTGCCTAGGAAGTTTTGTCTTTTTCCATGGTGTGTCCTAGGAGATAATTGCTGCATTTTGGACTTCATCTACTTGCCAAAATGTTGAGCATCCTTGTTGTTTGTCTACTTTTCCTGCAGTCTTTTCCCCGTAGTGCCTGTTTTATTTATTCAAAGAACATATCTTGTCATTTCCATTTATCTTCTTCTTATCCTTCTAAATGTGCTAAAAATAATGTCCAAGAATCATTCATGAAGAATACAGACTTGGACAATAGTTTCAATATTAGGCAATTGAAGATAAATCCAGATGGGTTATAACCAGAAGATTCAGAACATATTTACAAGCTCTGCAAAGTTTGGTGGTTTTGGTCTGGCCTTAAAAAGTTGTGATAGTTCAGCTTTTTAATGAACCCAAATTCTGAGGAGCTTAAATCAGTGGTTTTGGGTTGGGCTCCACCTGTTTTTAAAACATCTGAAGTTGCCCCAAAGGGTAGATGAGTCCTTACCGTGGAGAGCTGTGCCAGAGAATATGCCTTTTAATGAGCAATAAAAATGGCAGAGAGAAACTGGGTGAAACTCTCACTGAGTTCCGTAGGAGCAGGATCCAGCCCTAAGGGTTATATAGAACCATCTTGTAGGAATATTCTGATTTTTATCGCAAACCACAAATATTTTAGTGTCAGACTACGGCCAAGCCACCTACAGATGTTTGTGATGGCCTTTCCCCAATGAAAACAGAGAACAGCAATGAAAGTCTTCATTTAGACCCTGCTTGTAGGCTATGCTCCAGTAACAGAGAGTGGGACCCACCTGTGCCCGCCCACAGTTCGTTTCATGGTGAGGAACTGGTGAGTTCACAGCAGCTGACGTTCTTGAGGGATGTCATTTTTCCCTCCTTTTTTCTCTTTCTCTCTGTCTCTCTCTCTCCTTTCTCGTTCTGTCTCTCTTTTTTTCTATCCCCCATTCTGGCTCTGGGGGCTTGCATATATAATAAGATATTGACACAAGGCATGGGAAAACATGACCGAATGAGCGTTGTTGGGCAAGCCTTACTGGCACAGCACATATCTACACATTGTTTCAGGTATTAAGCTTCAACTACTACTGAACAGGCATCCAGCCAGATTAATCAGAAAAAGGGAAGAGCATGAAGGGTAATAACTTAAAAAATAAGACAGGCTGCAGTCCCACCTTCCTCCCACCATACACCAGGTTGAGAACAAAGAGCAATATTATTATTATTATTATAGCAAACTGGCAGGTTGCTGTAAAGGTTCCAGTTTATATTTATGTGGTGAGGCAGTCTCTAACCTCCTTGCCCCCCCACCCCCCAAAGTCTTTAGCATGTGGGAGGAATGCTGTAACTAGTAACTACTTGTGCTGATGAAAAATCAGTTGAGGAACACTTAACAATGAAGGGTGTCTTTGGCTGATTAATAGCACATCATCTGGAGATAAGTTACATGGAGGAAAAGCAGTAAGGCATATGGAGGGAGAGGAGAAAAAATGATATAAGACATACATTTGTCAAAAGGTATAGAAAGGCAGATAAACTGAATTAGCTCAAGATACAGGACTGATTTAGGGTGTACAATAGCTGCTTTTGTCTCCTTTTTTTAATAACTCCTTTTTTTTTCAGTAACAGAGTATTCAGCAGTGAATGTGAAAATTATGGTCAGACAAATTAGTATCAACACAGTACACTGGCTGCTTTCTCTGGGCATGTCTTTGGCTAGGTAAGATGTCTTTTTTAGACCAGCAAAGACTCCGTAGGGGGCTGCAGCCTAACAGCTCAGTCTTCCTGGAGAAAGTAAACTACTGCTGTTTTTAAAGCTAGTAGCAGACATAACAACTAGTAATTATTCCAGTGTGAAACTCACTGGTACAACTCTGTAGCTGAAAGGGAACACAAGAGGATTCAGGTTGTCACAGATCCAGCAACTTGTTAACACTGTACTAAATAGAGAGAGAGATGCGAGTCCACTTTCAGTGAACTCAGACTCCAAAGTGGACATACAACACTAACCATGTGATACAGATCATCTGCTTTCAAAGTGTTGTAGAGAATTTTGATCAAGATAAGATGGTCTCTGGCACAGCATCAGAAGGAAAAAGATTGCAACCACATTTGGTGAAATGTAAGCAGGTAGAAGATGGCAAGAAGAGGGGTCTGAAAGTTGCCTCTGGTGCCTTTATGTACTGATGAATCGTAGTACCAGTGGGAGGACAGCCTTTCAGTCCCCACATGCAGCACTGATTTTAACACCTATGCATTTCCTGCCAGTTCATCTCTTTTCCTCTCTTGCTGCCATACATCTCTCTTTTCAACTTATCATCTTTTCCTGGGATCAGATGCTTTCCAAACAGAGGGGCATGGGAAATGGAATGGTTATGAAAACTGCCTGTAGTGGGACATACAGAGGTTCAGGGAGACAATGAAGAGCAGACTCCTTATGGCTGGATTTGGGGATTTGGAAAATGAAAATAATTTCTCAGTTTAGTTCTAATCTGAGAGACCTGAGGTGGCAGAAGGACAGGGCTCCTCTCTGACAAACACAGGAGTTTCACCAGCGCAACAAGCTACCTGAGAAGTGCAGCTACTGGTTGGGTTCTTAAAGCTTTTTGCTATTGTCTTTCACAGCTTGAGGAGACAGAAAGGTCTTCTGTAAGCTTCAGCTGCAGAAATCCTTCCATAAGGCATCTAGTTCTTGAAGGTACTGGAATAAACTGGTAACTGAGACAGGGCTTTGTATCTCTGTACATGTCAGAGAAAGTCTTTCTTTAAGCTTCCAGAAAGCTGGAGGAGTGTGCATCATGAAAGAGGCCATGGAATTATATGCTTTTATTAAATTCAAAGACCATTTCCCTTTCTAGAAAACTGGGGAGAACAGCCTTTGTTCCAACTCATCTATTTGAACTGTGGTGCCAGAATGGTGTGAGATGAGGAGAGAAGAAATATTCACTGAGAGATAAAGTATCAACTGACCTCTTCATTACTTTATCAGGTCTATCCCCCAGCTTTTATTGTGCAGTATTTAAGAACATGTATTAGATCACCGGGAGGGGGGGAAAGGGAGAGATGGGAAGGGAAAACATCTGATAATGACATTCTGTCCAAATATATATTTTTTTCTGTCTTTGTACTCAAAGTTTTAGCTTTATTCATGGTTTAATGTGTCTGTTTCTTTTTTTTGACAACGTCTGTTTGTTTGTGCTACAACATATTTTCTGTATTTTGTTCTACTATGCTGACCTCAGCCAACCTTAACATGGAATCCCATCAAGCCACATGAGAACAGTAGCCACAAGTCTCTGGGGAGCTCAGGTGAATTACTTAGGAAATTAGTATGAATGAACCATTCACAGAAGCAAATTGTCTCATAAAGTAAGGCTAGCAAGCGGGGTGATGTGGGAGAAAATGTAGCCTGATAGAGGGATCCTTTCAAGCCATTTCTTCCCTTTTAGCTAGCTGTTGCCAGGATCCACATGTTTACCTATATATTGAACTGTGCTGGTCCATGTGTGACGTTTGAAAGCTCTGTCTGCTCCTCAGCTTCCCCTGTTGTTGTTTGCATTGACATGTTCAGGAGCTGCTGTCTCAATCCCTCCCTACACTGCTGAGTCAGCAAGAAAAAGAAAAAAGCAACTCCAGTTGGCATTTCAAACACTCTACAAAGGGGTGATTGTTAATGACATCTAGTATCTCTAGTTAATGACTCTAGTCATCCCAAACCACATGCTCCCATTCCTTTCCAAAATCTGTTTCTTGCTGTAAGATCCAGGGAGAGGTTGGAAGTACTGAGATATATCAAGATGACTTTCAAGGAACTGAAAGGAGGAGGATCGTTAGCTATGTAATAAATAGCCTGTCAACCAGGAATGGAAACAGCTTAGTGTGTTTCTTATCTGACTTTTGAAGGCAACTCTTATCCTGAAAGGCACATGCTTGATATACACATTGGTTAAATTTATTAATGAACACCGTACCATACGCCTCATATTTTCTTCTTAACAAAAGTACTAAGCATATTAGAAATGCTGCTTGTTCCTTGCAACAACGACAGCAACAACAACAACAAAATGCCATGGATATTATGTGACTTCCTGGTCACTGACTTCTATTAGGATTGTTGTCTTTTGTTATCAAGAGAAACTTTCTTTTCCATTTTCAATAGCTATCCCCCTCTCCATATGGTTGCTTCAGGTAGGTAGGGATGACACACTCAAGCTATTCTTATATAATCAGTTTCTAAGAAATGGAACATGAAGTTTCTCTTCTAGAAAGCTTGTCCCACCCAAGAACAATAGAAAAATGAGGTCAGAATAGTGTGCTGGACCTATATCTGTCTCTGAACAGAAATATTGAGCCTTCAGAGGTATAGATCAGCTTTTGCATCAGAGTAAGCCATAAGTAGGACTTAAATGATATACAGAACTTGGAAAATACAGCATTGATTGCTTGATTTTAGTGTTTGATATCTCTTACATACATCCAGTATATATATATTATATACAACGTATAAATCTTCTTTAAAAGTGTCATCAAAATTTATAGTCAAAGTTTCTGATTTATATGACTCTTTGAACTAAGGCAGATGTAAAATCATTTTCGGGTGGAAGAGGATCTCAGAGTTGCAGTGGGTTTGGTGCAACAGGTCATGCTTCCCTAGACCAGAAGTGATCATTAGAGTTCTGCACAGCTGAATTGTACAGCTCTGCTCTTCATCACAGGTTTTCGCTTAACGTGCCTTGATGCATGATTCCAGTATGTGTTTTATCCGAGTGTCAGCCTGTTTGACAGATACCTAAGCTGCAGTAAAACACCAACTGAAACAATATAGACCGTGTTTGGTGTGAGGTTTCATTCCTTCTCTTTTCTTCTTTCATTTTTTTTTTTAAATCTAAGAGCAGAATTTGCAGGTTCCAGAGAATGAACAAGCTTTGAGATGCTGCCTCATGCCATGCCATACAGAGAAGTGCTTAAATGTTTGGTAGTGGTGGCACAGTAGTTATAATGAGTGACTGCAAAGCGAAAAACTTTGTGTATAAAGAACTCTGATAAAAATTTCATTGCTCACTAAGAAGTTATAGTTGTATCTGTTTCAACAAGGGAGTTGGCATTGATGTGGTGAACAGAAACCACCTAGATTTTACATGGCTTGTCTCATCAGTGTATTTTTGAACACTTTCAAAGGGACGTAAATACAGTTATTAAAGCATTAATGATTTTTTTTTTTTAGGTGGTACATGACTGAAAAACAATGGCTGTAGTTCAGAGAGAAGTTCCTGGGGAAAACACAGAGTTATAGACTAAGCATAAAGTGTATGGATCCTATTTTACCATCTGTAAAAGCATGCCTCCCCATTAACTGAAATGATGAGTTGAGTTTAGAAATCAGTGATATGCTATGGACCCATATAAAGCCTGTATATGGCTTTGGTTATACTTATGGACAAGCCAAACATGCTTTTGAAAAAACACAACATAATTTATATCAAAAGCATAGATAAATCTAAGATGACAATATTACCAAAATATCTTCTTTTAAGCAACTGAAATGATACTTGATGTAGAGGGGGAAAATCTGTCATTATGGACAACTTCTAGCAAACTTCCACATGGTAAATCATAATTATAAATTCTCCTGGTGTAGGTTATGGATAAGGAACTGGTGATTAGATAGAACCTGCAGGTAGGGCCAAAAGTGTTCATTTTGATGAGTGCAGGAAGAGTATTCCTTGAAAGAGAAGTTAAAGAATGTGCTTTAGAAACATTTGCTGCTACAAGCGTCTGTGTTCTGCCAACAGAGACCTTTATTCTGAGCTCACATAAATGAAGTGGAACTTTGCCAATAAAAAAGGGTTTGTGTTAGTCCAGTTGCAGAATCCAACTCCTAATTGGTTTATGAAATGAAGGGGGCAATCTTTGAGCTGTTACCAGCTTCCTCTGCTGCAAGTGAAGTGAATTGCAGCTGTTCTGATAGGGTCCATAAAAACTTGGTGAGGTAGTAAAAAGTTTTCAGTGGACAAGTCTCCAAGTAAGTGGAATCTGAATCTCTAGCTTGTTTGACAGTCTTTAGAGAGTTGTATATATTTCCCGGAGAATTTAGGTTCATATTATGTTACCTTATCTAGTTCTCTAACCACAGCATCCAGACTACCCAGTGCTGTAAATGTAAGGACTCAAACTAACATTCTTACTTCTTCAACCCTAAAAATTGAGACACAGTGTATAYGTATTAGATATAGAGTGTATGTACATTAGATGTAAGAGGAAGTTGTATTCACAAAAAAAGTTGTTTGTGTTGTTTTCTATCCTTTGCTTGTATCTTTGTACTTTTCTTTTTCCTCATCTCTTGCTCTTTTTAGTGAGGTAAAAGAAGATGGCAGTTAGCATCAAATGGTCCGAGACAAAAAGTCTTCCACTCCTTCTAATCCTAAGATTTCTTTAATGAAAATGGTCGTTTTTGGTATTCATAAAAGACCAAAAAAAGAGCTGTTTCTTCAAACAGCTTACAGTTTTATAGAGCTGGTCAAGAGTCAGATATGTTAATCCTGAATTCTTAATAGAGTAGTTGTTTTGAACCATTTGTTCATCTCACTGGTGTTTTGAGAATGATTATGTACATTTAACAGTCAAAGATACCATTCCCTAAAGTTACATGGGACAGGTTCAAGTCCAACCTGACATTTTTTGGCAGCATTGTATATGCTGAGTAATTCATAATTTTCTGTGAAGACTGTTCAGTGTTCATTTAGAATTCTGTGCTTCTCAGCAGTTAAACACTTTTATTTAGGGCTGGCATATATCAGGATCTCTTTAGACATATCCTTTTCTTCCTCCCAGGAATGTCTGTGACTTCCAAGACAAAAACAGGATGACCCCACCTTTGAAAGTAAGATGACCCCAAAAGAACATAAACAGAGAACATCATGAGAAGTTCCTTAACGAATAATGAAATGAGTTTTCAGATTGATCAAACATCAGCTGGTTGGGCTTGAAGCTCATACTGTTGTCAGCATCCACTTTCACACCCATAGCTGGGTGTTTATCCAACATCCCATTGTGGCTTGTCGTGGTATCTCAGTCCCCTTATGCCAGATGTTGCTTGTCACATCTTAGATAGGCTGCTGCATCTGGTGTCTGGAGAGCACCATGCCACTGTACTTCAGCTACAAGGTGCTGTCTGGGGGGCCTCTGAGCTGAAAGAAATGCCATTAGAAAACAAATGCTGGCTATAGCTGAATATCCATATTCCTTTTCTGACAGATGTGTCCCCTGGCTTGTGATATGCAGTAGTATTGTCCCATGTGTTTCATAGAAAGATACTTAGGAGATACACAGATCTGAATGGTAATGTTGTTGTGGAGTATCTGGGCAGAGTCAAACGTGGGAAGCTTCCCTAATGCATTCATGGGTCGAGCTTGCGCTCTCGGTGTGTACTTGTGTTGTTGCTGGAAACTGCCCCTGGAGAGATGAACTGTGGACTTAAAGTGCCTGAAGGAATCTCCCTTTGGGTATGCTGGACATCATTAATTAATTACTGCTGCGAGTTGTTGCTGTAAGTTTTTGAGGCAGCACATGTAAATGAGCATTATGAAAGTGGGCCGAAGGCAGCAATAGTCTTCAGATATTCAGCCAAACAAAAAGGGCTGTTAAACTCAACAGGCTGTTACGGTTAGCTGACTCTGGTTGAAATACTGATACAACATTTGAGGAAATGAACTGGAACATAAAACAAAAGAAATGAGGCCAAATTTGAACCAATTTTCTGTTCTGTCTCTCACATAACACTCAAGTGGTTCAAGTGGATTTGTTTACCTAAGGTTGCATGGCACRGATATTAAACTAAGCCTGTACTGAAGATATGTGATCAGTAGATTTTTAAAATCAGAGCTAGTTAGTACGTACACCAAATGGAAGACTCTTGTGGAAAACTTCACCTCTGTAGAATTAATTTGCTTTTTAACCCATTTTAATTCTTTCTTTCTCTGCTGTGCAGACCCACATAGGAAAGAGACCTAGAATGTCTGAGTTGTTTATGATCTATGGGGAAATAAAATAGGAAGCAGAATAATATTTATACTGTGAAGTAGCAGAGAAAGTTGGAAGAAAGCAGTTAGTGAGTTCCCTTTGTGCCCTGCTAAATGGATGTGGAGAAAGATATGGATTCTGGGCTCCATGACAGGGAAGAAAATCCATACTTGCTTCCAACTTTTCCCCAGCCTCTATATACTTCTGTTGTTCCAATAAGAAATTTGTGACTCAAAGGATTTATTCAAAATCTATATAAAACATAATAAGCAAAGTTCATTCCAGAAGCCATCAAGTGAAACTATTTCTCTGTGGAGAAAACTGGGGTCCCTTCCAGTCTGGTCTTTTTCTGTACATAGCCTAGTAGCTTGGATCCTTTTGTTGCACGTTAGTGTAACATCAAGGGTTGTGGGGCCCTAACTCCTATAAAGCAAATGCTAAAAACAATATTGGACCCAAGTAGAACCCATAAATGGAGAGAGAAGCAAAAATCTGTATATAAAAGAAAAATGGGGGTTGAGAACAAAAGCAAAACCACATTTCAAATCTCAAAGTAAAAAAAATTAATTTTTGTTTTGGAGGAAACCTCCTTGGAAATGTTCAATTCTCCTTATGACTGAGTTGGGAAACTGTAAGATGTGTCCTTGAAGACAGTGCAAATGACTCAAAGCCAAAAAAACCCTGTTCCATGTTGACAATAAAAACCTACCACTGAGGTATACATTTCCTTCTTGCTCCTCTGTTTGTCCAGTATTTGAACAGGAAAATAGAAACACCCCTGCCATGTTTGCAGGCCTTCCCTTGTTATATGTATGATGGGCAAAAAGCTAAAAGCTATATTGCCAACACTGCTTATCAGAAAAACCTGGAACTAATTAAGGAACCTCATTTGTTAGTGCACGTATGTTCACCGTTGAAAATTACTTGAGAGAACAGCTCTACCAGTAAAGAGCAATGTTCTGTAATAGATCTATAGAAAGATGACAAAAGCAACAACAGCTTTGGGGGATTAGGATGAAAAATATTAACCTAAAATGATTCACTATAGTGTTTTTGAAAGTCAGATTTTTTGTCTTCTAGTGGGGAAAATAGAATGTAATTTGCCTGAACTAGATGATGACTTGTCATTTTTTTTACCTGCTAATGATTTACTTCCTTGAGTGAAACTCATGAACTGCAGTGAAAGTTTTCAGTCAAGTAACTTTCAATATTGGCTTATACTATTTACCTATTACTGGGTCTGCTGAGTGTTCCTTTCTGTGATGTGTTCTTCAAAGAACTGTGAGCACTGTGAATATCTTTTTCATGCTACTTTTTCAACATCCATGCTGTACATCCCCAAAACAGGAAAACAAGCTGGAACTTCTAGTATTTGTGTTGTTGAAATGCTTCTTTCTTACCAAGAAACTTCGTATGGAGGGAGGGCCAAAGAGTATTGGTAGTTAAACACTGCCTCTCCCTTTCTCCCTACATTTCTTCTCAGAAATTTAGCAGATCTGCTCCCACAAGCTGATGTAGGTCTTTGTTTGCAAGCTGGGTCACAGGATACTAGGTGAGCATACGAACTCCTGTTGTTTGGTGCTTTCCCTATTGGTGCTGAGATACAGTGCAGATTTCTGGATAGGAAGCAGCAGCAATGTTGATTCACTCCAAAAAGGCATATGGCACAAGCCGGTACAATAGAGAGGAGAGTCGATGAGTAAATGATGAGTCATTGTCATTAAGGCAACACCGTGTATTGTCAAAAGGAAAAAAAGAAAATCTGAAATCAGTTGAAGGTCTGTCTCTGAAGATTTCAGGCTTTGTTCTGGCTTCTGTTTGCAGATGCTTCTGTGTTGTGTAGTGTGTGTTGGATGCATTCTCTGTTTGGATGTGACAGTGTAAAACATACACGCACACAAGCACGTGCATTTTTTTTAGGATACATGAACACTTGTGGTTACTCATAGATGCTTTCTTCCCCTCTGGTTCTCTGGTTTTGCAGGGCTGCAAGGGGACATGATCTTTTACTATGAGTTGTGACATTTCCACTGCCAGTTCAATGGTGGCTCTAGGGTTCAAACTTGCAGCCTGAAAAGGGACTAGAGTAAAAGGCTGTTACTGTCAGGAATAAAGCTATGTACTGTAACAGAGAGTAATCAGTTTGGATCACATTCTCAGATTCTTTGTATTAGCCTTATCAGGTCGGGCCATCAGAGAGCAGATAGACAGGTAAGACTGAAAGACCTCTGAACCCAATTAAAGTTGTACCACAAAGAAATCAAATTCATGTGGTTTGCATTTCAGAAAGTTACATTTGGTGGGTTGTACTTACTTTTATTCTGTAACCTAATGCAGACCATGTGAACATTTGAAACGCTTTTAACAGTTAAACCAGCTCAAATAACACAGAACCAGAGCAGCAATAAAGAATGAATTAAGACTGATTGCAACTACAGCCAAATTTTTTTCCTCTTAAAGAAATATAAATGAGTGATATATTTGAAAACTGCCGTATATATAGTAATTTTGTCCTCAGCTTTTAGCACTACAATAACCACTCTCTTATCTTTTAAAATGTTTGGTTTAAAAAGCAATTCTAAACCTGCAGTCTTTTATTTGCAGTATTTCAGGGTAAGTTTGGACGTACTGTGGAACCACGGATATTCCCATGGATGCACATAGTTTGGGGATTGGTCATACAGCTCTGACATAATTCTAAGGAGCTGACATTTAAAATACTTGGCACAATAAGAGCACAAGTATGTGAGGATAAGAAAATAGGTGTTTTATTTGCAGTCCCTTTTCATGATACAAATAGATGTGTGTGTAATCTTCATTTGCCAGCACTCTTTGCTGACATCAGATAGGTCTTACGTGTGGAACAAACAGACGTACAACTGGTTCAAAACTGGTTTAGTTTATTTCTCTGTCTGCTGAACAAGAGACGCTGAATAAAAGTCTTGAACCCTTCAGAATATCTGGTTGGAGGCAAACAGTGCTAAATGTGCCCAGATACTGCATCTAACTTCAGGAGAAGGATACGATTTACATCCAAAGGAAATAAAAGGGCTGGCATAGTTAGTACAAGGATCATTCAACGGATCAATTTTCTCACTGTTTGCTCTGTAACGACAATTTTGCAGGACTTTGGGAGGACTTTCTGGCGTTAAGGGAAAAGGATCAGGCCCACAGCTCTCGAGCTCTTGTGCATATTATATTCTGTCCTGAAGGAAAAACTTTTTCGGGCCCCACCCCTTTTCTGGTATCTCCAAGACACTTAAACACAAACCTCATGCCATTCTGTTTTTTGGCATGGAGCCTCCTGGCTATCAACAACTGAGCCCAGCTTCCTGGCTCCAGTGCACAACTGCTATCCTAAGTGGATAGCTCGTTTCCCCCAGCAGCTATCCTGATGTGTCTATGTAAGAGCTTTCTTCACTGTTTCTTGTGTAAAGCTGGCCAGTCTATTGTCTTTGCCACCCTCCTCTCCCGTAAGCGTTTGGGGCTAATGTGGCAGAGATCCTGTTCAGACACAGGCTCTCAGTTTGGCCTGATGGAAACCTAAGGTTGTGCATCATCCAGACAGTTTTTTGACTGCTGTTCTTTCCGTGGGACCCAGAAAATAATCAGCATTCAGAAACTCTCCTCCTGCCCCGAAAGGGGAACTGCTTGAAGATCTGTGCTTGTGCTTGCTTTCCAGAAGCAAACAATTAGACAGGAAGGATCTATGTTGATTCTTTTCTTTTAGCTCAGTTAAAAATGTAGGAAAAGATATGTTTTCTTTAAGGAAATGCCCCTTATATCACCATTCCCAAGCAGTGGCCAGTGAGCTACTCACAGAAGACAAGCTCTTCCAGGGTGTTACTGCTGGGAGCCTGGGTGGCTGTTGCTGCTTCTCGGAAGTGGTGGAACTGGCAGAAAGTCTCCATCTGCACAGATGCATAGACACAGTTCTGCTTTATGAGGACCAAAACTGGGGTGTGTGTGGGGTGGTCGTGGAAGGGAACACTTTCCCCCCTCTCTCCCTTTTGTTAAATACTGAGCTTGGCAGGCAGTTCAAGATGCTCACAGTGATTCCAAGGGAGCAATATTTCATTCCCAGAAATATTTCATTCCCTCATTTCCCAGTTAAAATAAAAAAAAAATCATTTTTTGTTCAAATTGTAAAATGTTGGGTCATGTTTTCAAGATCTTTGTTTGATTGCAAGGGTTTTGAAATGTCTTGAAAAGGGGAGAGGAACACTTCCTGCAGGTGCAGAAATGTGGGAGCTGGGATTTTACTGAAAATATCCCAAGTTGTAAGATATGTGAGGAAATCGCTAGCTGGCATCACTGTGGTTTAGGCGCCCAGCGGTGATGTCTTTCTGGAGCCCATACTTTCTTTTTTTTTTTTCTTCTTGAGATCTTGCATATGAAAATCTAATAGCTATGCCAATATTGTTATCTTTATTGGTGATATAAGGACAAGGAACAAGCTTACCTTGAAAGAAGAAAAGACATGTTTTGTAAAGCAGTTTGTGGTAGTTATTTTCTTTCTCAAAATAATCACATTAATAAAAGGTTCTAAAGTCTGTTTATGCTTGCACTGATATATAAACAAATGACTCTTCACAGTATCCATATAAAGCAGATAGAACAGTGGAAGTGAGGTTGGATTCAGGCCCAGTGCACTTAAATGACAAGGCCACACAACTAGCCATTCAAGCAGCCAGCAGCAAAGTGGCATTGCAGCCCATATTTATAAGCTACACATCAGTTGTTCTATGGCTCTTTCTAAGCATGATCTCTTCTCATACACTCATGCTGTTTTACTATTTCTGTACTGCACAGAAATAGACAATGGACCACATTCAATCCTATTGTTTTTTCTGTGGGTTGACTTTGGCTGATTTTGTTGAACTATTGGCAATTTTGCTTATCCAAATATAATAAGAAATAACGAGAACATAAATGATTGATAGCAGTGTTCATTGAAACACTAACAGTGTTAGGAATTAGTGTGTTCTCTTCCTCCTTAAAATGATCCAAAATTCAAGACTGTGACAAAGAACAAGCATGAGGGAGGATCTGGCTCATCCCTTCTTTTTCAGCAGATGCATCCTTGGGGATAATTTAAATATCAAATTTCAACCTCATTTTGCACAGAATGGAGTAGAAAGTAACTGCTGTTTTTGTATCAAAGGCAGGGGGTACAGTGGGAGAATGGTTTTGCTAATCCTTCTTTTCAGTCTGGCTGAAGCTTTCTACATACATGAGCCCAGAAATTGCTATTGCATGGTTCCCACACTGAATTACCTAGCTCTCTGGGAAATCTTTGAACTGCATCTCTTTCAGCACCTCTCTGATGTTGTCTTATGGCAAGTTATCCTAACTGAGATGCTTTAGAAACATTGGAATGTTTCTGCAAGTTTCTATGAAAGGAAAAGGAGGCTTCCTTCTTGCCTGGATGCCTGAGCTCAGATGTCTGATTTTATGTGGAGGGAGTGGTGAAAGGGTGGAGGGTGAGAAACGATAAATGCATATGACTGCGAAACATTTGGAAACACTTGAGCCCTAGTGCTTTTCCATTCTTACCCCCTCTGCTGCTTTCCCAAGTGTGGAGGAGGAGTGGGTGAGAGGCTGAGATGAACTCCCAAAGTTTCCACTTAACTAAGACGAAGGGACAGTTCCAGGGAAAGCCCAAAGAAAACACCTCTTCCAGTTTTTTCCCCTTCCTTCCCTTTCCCCTCTTTTGAGCTTAATTATCCCTCCCATCAAATGAGGAGGAGTTTGGACTCATCACTCTTTCCTTCTCCCAGAATAAATCTGTGTACTTATTAGCAGTCGAAATTAAGCACGTCAGCCCCTTCTACCTCAGGTGCATGGGCCGTGCTTCCCAATGTGTAAAACTGCCTCCCCAGCATCCCTCCTAAGGGACATCTGGGAAGACCACGCAGGCAGCAGCTCTTCTGCTGGGTGGCAGTGCTGTGAGGTAGCCTTACTGCCCTCCCTTCTCACACGCTGGAGGTGCTTGGTGTGGGGTATACAAACTAACATCTTTCTATTGTTTGAAAGGAGTGAAGTCCAGCTGTCAACTCTGAGCCTTTATATCCAATACACTGAGCTTACAGAGGTTACGAGTTCACAGAATCCAAACAAAGCTGTCGGGTAATGTGTTCACTTGAAGCTTTCTCTTTTTTCTTGAGTTTCTTTTTTGCATTGTCCTTTTTTCCCAATTTAAAAAAAAAGTGTGCTTAACAAAGCAAAGTGCTAGACAGCAACATTGCATCACTCTATAATCTCCGACAGTGTCATTATACATGCAGCACTAGCTGACATGCAGATATAGGCTTTTAGAATTCCTCAGGGAAGGCCCTGTGGGGGACCAGGTTTATGCTCTGTGGTACAAAAAAAGAGAAAAACCTAATGCATAAAGAGTTCAGTAATTTCTACCTGCACTGTATTTGGAGAAGGCAGGAGAAGCTATGACAGACCTCACTTTCATGTCTTACTGGAAATTCAGGATTTGTACTGTTGCAGCATATTTCTTCTCTCCAGGAACGAATGCACACAGTCAGCACTGAGATTCAGTCCAAACCTTGGTGAGGAACTTGAACCTCTTGATTTGCTGGCCCAGAGATGAGAGTCAACCAGGTCACTCTGACAATAGAGAAACTATTAATAAGATTAATTCTCTGGCACCAGCAATCCCAGCATCATTATGTAGCAAGAGGATGCCTGATGAAAAGAGTGTAGTGGTGACAAAGGGTTAAATAAATGTGAACTGGGCAAGATCCTGCTACGGGATTCTTTTCCATTGTTTGCTGATGAGGTGCAGACAATTGGCTGTTCAAAGGGAAGAGTCTTTAAGCAGCCCCAGAATTTGGGAATACATTGCTTTTAAATAGCAAAAGCTGCTCTTTAGGGAGAGTTTACTTTGCCACTTCATTTTTGAATACTGTCAAGGCATCCATATTTTGCATAATCTCCATTTTACTCTCACCAAAACTTGATTATAGACCTCCGAACTGAATCTGCAGTAAGAGGTGGAGAAGAGGGGACAGTGTATTCTGCTTACTTTATTAGTCTTGAAGAAAACAGAGAAGGGAGGGGGTGGCAGCCAGCAAACTGGAGRCTGGCATGGCTGATAGGTACTAAAGAGGTTTCTCAAGACTGTTACTTGTCCAACTGAGGGCACCCTTGAAAGGGTGCCTGCCGAAAAGTGATTGGGGTGGACCTGTTGTTATGGAGTGCTTAGGCCTGTTCCCAGCATGAGCAGCGTGGTATTCCACGTTTAATACTAGAAGTTGCAAATGACACAGGATTAAAACTAGTTACTCAAAGCGAATCTGCTCTCCTTATTGTGAGAATGTCACACTTTCCTGGAGGAACACCCAGGAAAAGAGACTGGGCGACCAGCAAAGGCACTCTGACAGCCAGCATGTCTGAAAGGATCAGATTAGATTGAACACTTTTAGTCTTTATCCATTAGCAGAAGCTAATAAATCAGTGAGACTAGAAATGGCCAAGAAATACCTGTCTTTGTAACATAACCATGTCTTAAACCAGACTGAAAAGGCTCCAGGAAATCTGAGGGCTCTGGATAATACTCTAGATAATTTCAGAGCTGCTTCTCAATGACCTTTTTGATAACCTTCCCCACATAAGGATGTTTACGGGCTGGGTGGCAACTAAGATGTTTACCTGTGTTGAGATGACAACTTTATGAGGTAAGAAAAATAGCACACCGTTTTATTGTTGTTGTCGGATGTGGGGGCAGTTTTGAAAGGTTACTGTAGCCTTTCTCTCAATAGGACTTTTTGGAAATAATGATTTTCTGGTTAGGCCCCAGGCTGCATTAATTGTTTGGAAGGTGTTTTTCTTCATCTGTTGTTAATAGTTTGCTGAAAAAAAAAAAAGACATGAAATGTTCTTGGAGCAATCTGTTCTAGTAGCCTAGAATGCGCACCAGGTGGAATTTATTTTAGAAAGGTTTTTACTTTGAAGGGCTGCTGGGCAATCAAGTGTTTGTATTTAGTTTGTCCCTGCTCAGAGAAGCTGGATATTTTCAGAGAATGGCGTAATGGATTTAGTCTCCTACATCTTTAGATTGGTATTCTCATATCCTAATCAGAAGCTCAAGTTTGCTGATATGAGAGCATACACAGCACTTTTCTATAGCCTGTAATCACCTTTTCAGCTGCCCTTTGAGGCTGTAATAGACTGTCCATTAAAGGCAACGGAGAGACTCCTGTAGAGTCCAGTGGTCGCTTCCCTTTACGGGCGAGTAAAATGGAGTTCATTCTGATGTATGGGCAAAACTTAATTCTGTTATTTTTTAAAATGCTTTGTCTAATTTAAATTACTTCTCAGTTTAAAACACCTTATGCAGTACCTTTGAGCTTCCATCAAATTAATAGTGCATTATGCTAGACATTATTACATAATACTATCATTCTTCTTTATTTCTGTGGCAAGGAACTATATATTCAGAAAAATTCCTGATATTTAATTAAATCAAATGTTTAAGACAAATTGTATCACAAGAACCTATACAGTTTCTGCTCCTATAGCATCTAAATTCCTTGCAACATTCCTGTAAGACAAAGAGGTATTTCTTTCAATATTTTACAGTTGGTGAACTAAGGCTGAGAGAGGTTGGGAAATTTGCTTAAGATCATACAGGAATCAGTGGTCAAGAAGAAAATGAATTCTCCTAGGTCCCAGGCCTGCACTTTAATCATTTCTGACATTGCTTTCTTGCTATCATCCAACATCTGCTTGATTTAATCTATTCTTCAATGGATTTGCTCTTGTTCCTATTATCATAACATTAAATGTTTTCTATATTTTCAGTGTCTAATCTCTAAAGAACTTGACAAAGTCTTCTGCTTTTCTTCATCTCTGGGTGGTAGAGGGCAGTGTTAGTGGTAGTAGCCATTTTCCCATTTTAACCTTCCTATCTTGGGGACATCAGTTTATCAAAAGAGGAAGCTTCTGCAATACACCCTTAAGTGTTCAGACTTAGGATCAGCTTCTGGAGGAGATTAAGCTACTGGACACTTGAAATCTGCTGGACCAAAAGCATTTTGTCTGCTGTTATTATATGACTGGCCTCAGGTGCCATCAGAGGAGCACTGCTGGATCTGTTGGAGGCATTACTGTAACCCAGCAGAAATTCTGTTTGGCTCCAAAGATAGTCTGGCTCATCAAAGTAGATTAGTTGCTTGTGCATATCTGGGATTGATTCTGATCTTGTATTTGTTCTAGTTGATAGGTATATCATTTTGTCACATTAGAGACTTGTATATAGCAAACTTAAATTGTAATGAATTTTTTACATTGGAGGACTCATCTATTCCTGGCCCTAATCAAGAGTCAGGCACGCATATTAATAAAATTGATAATAAAGTAGGTGTTCCATTTGCTTCACATCAGGTTTTTGATCCCGTGGGGGAATTCTGAGTCAGGCTTTCAAGGTTTTCCCTGTGTCCACGAGGGCTAGTAATGTAAGTTTTCTTTTTAAATGGAGCTTTAGAGTCACAGGTAACCACTTGTTTCCAGAGCTAGTATTGTCAGAACAAAAACCACTGTGAGGCTCATGGTAACAGTGCTAACGTTCAAACTGAAGAGATTGTAAGGGAAAGATAGAAAGGGACTCTTGCCATCTTGACAGTGTTCAGCCGTCTGTTTTCTTAACGTCTGTCTTGCTGCTGCAGTTACTTTCCAGCTCTGCTCCTGTAGTTTTTCACATCTGTTAAGCAGTGGCAGAACTGAATGAACTACTACAGATGAATGATAGAGATGAATATATTGAATGATTTGACCTAACTTTGAGATTTCAAGATGGCAGTCTATAGGTGTGGTTTGGGCCTTCCAGTGACGTTTCTGGGTTCACTTTCCCTGTGGTGGCAGCTGTCTCCAATAAGTGAGCTGTGCCTGGGCGAAAGGCTGATGCCTGGATGTCTGCTTTCACCAGCGATTACTTACACATGAGGAAAAACATGGGGACTTTCGCCTGCGTTACAAATGCTGGTGCCTCTTAACTCCTCACATACCTATAAGCGCAGGATGTGTATCTATTTCTTTGTCTCTAACAGTGGTAAATTGCTTTTAGGGGTGAATAAAAGTGTGAATAATGTTAGCTACCGTCAAGGTCTTTGACACGCTCCTGGAAACGTGTTTGCTGTCTACATGAATGTGAACGGTAGCTCACACAGAAACTGGGTGCTTCCTTTTTGTTGCTGTTGCTATTGCCTGCCCAGTTAAGGTGCTTCCCACCCACAGGAGATGATGGAATGGAAAAGGTGGCGGCCCTGCTTTAAAATGTGCCCTTTGAAAGAAAAAAAAAAAATGCTGGTAAGTAACGCTTGCGCTGGTGCGGGGAGGGCTGGGAGTGCAGCGGGGGGAGCACGCTCTGCCCCTTTGGGCAGGGAGGGACTGTCTGGCTGACATGCTGGCACTGGCACATCGCTGGGGTCCTGCGTCCAGCCTTCCTTGGCTGGAGGGAGAGTTACTGTGCGAGTCATAGGGCCTTTGGGGATGGGTGGGAGGGAGAAAGAGCATGCGAGCGAACATGTGGCAAACGACTTCCACCTCTCAACTTTGGAAAAGTCTTGAAAAGCAAAGGCCCATGCGTATGGCGTTCACATAGTAATGCACTAAGAAAGTACAACAAATTTGGCTGGGATATAAATTAATACTTTTTTAAAAGAATGTGTGTGTTAATAAAACTCGTATGGAGAGTTGGGAGGACAACTAATGTAGTCTTAATAAATATCTCAGCATTTTATTGAAGAAATGGTTTGGAAGTCATCTTCTGCTGATTCTTAGTCCCAGTGAAGCTTTTGCAAAACTTTTCTTGATTTCAGTATAGCTAAGACTTCTCTGTTACACCCTACATCCTGTAAGCCATTCCTGCAGAGCAACTTGCCATAGTCAAATTTACTGTGACTATCCACTTTTGTGAGAGCTGAGCATTTCTATGTGCATTTTAAAAGTCAGTGCACCTTGAAAGAACATTTTTTTGCTGAATAAATCAACTTTCTTTGGTAGCTCAGTTTAGAAGAGTTACCACATTTTCCTTTCTCCACACCAGTCTCTTTTTGGTCTTCTGTTCCAAATGTGTTCTGTGCAAGATAAAATAGCACAGGAAGCAGGATTTTCTGGGTTGTGTCACTGGTGGAGAGCATTGTTTATCAATCCTGACATAGGTAGGGGTATAGAGGTTTTCTTATATTTTTTCATCTTGTTGTAGACAGATTTCCACAAACCTCCTCTGCTTTTCTTCTCTGTTCATGTCTGTCCTTCCTCTTTATCTGAAATCAGGATGTAGATTTCTTCCAGGTGCCCTTAACATGTTTTTCTTCCTTTGTTTTGTTCTTGTTGCTTCTTTAAAGGTGGATAAGCATGGAAGTAAAAAGAAAGGAAAATATGGAAATTAAACCACATGTTATCCTAAGCAGAATGAGCTAAATTATTTGGTTTATTTTTGGAAAATGGAAGATGAATCTTGGAAATTTTATTAAATGGTGATTTTGATAAATACTGCCAGATTTGGAAACAAAATAAAAATGTATTAAAAAATCAAAGTTCCTTTAAAGAATTAGTTTTGAACTGTGCCTGAGTTTACCATAGCAGATTTCCTCCTCTCAAATCATACTTCATTTGTACCCTCTCCCTTCCCCAAAGCCCAAGTCAAGAACTGTGATGCGTGGTGCTCACTGTAGTATCAGGACCTATGTCTAAAGACTGAGACTTAAACAGTAAGGTTAGTTCTCCCTTGTTCTCTACCACTGCCCATTTAACACCATTTTTATAGCCCTAACTGTGCCCACTGTTTTGCCTTGAAATCTGTAACTGAACCTATTCTCTTTTGTTTTATATCTTGCTTGTTAATATGTTGGCGAAGATTTCAAAAGAATATTGTCATTGCCTGGAACTTGTCAGAAAAAGGGGAGCAGGTGTAAAACGTAAGAGTTAAGTCAAAATGAATTTTGAAGCTGTAGGAAGTTATGTTTCACAGGCGCTTTTTCTCTCCAGACTTTCTCAGAGTTAGGTCTGTGTCCAGATCTGATACAGCTGAAATAGGCTATTTCAGTTTCCAGACATTCTATCAGGACACTGCAAATACTTAGGGATGCACAAACCTCACACGTTACCTAGTCCTGCTGACTTTGCAGCAGTTACTAAGTGAAGCCCAAGCTGAAATAACTTGCTGCCTCAGAGCTATATCCTGCTATTTTGCAAGAATTTAAGTAGATGTACAAATCTACCTGTGAGTAGTCTCATTGCTTGAAGTCCTTCACAGCACTGTATTGAAGGATATTCTTGAGATATATTTGGTGATGATTTAAAAAAGTGTTTTTTTTAAATTTCACTGAAAATTAATCAATTATATTCCTAAATAACTTCTGAAAATTAATTTACTTATGTCTACTGAGCCATAATCCTAATCATGCATTTACTTAATTTGATATATGTGTAGTCTCATCATCTTCCACATTAACAAACTTAATCCAGTTGAAATCAATGAGACTGGAGAACATAATTTAAATCACTCAGCTGTTTAACTACCTTCCTTAAGTAAGATGTCTGCAGTTAAGATGTAGAAAGCAAAATCTTCAGCCTCCCACTGCAAGGAAACTCCCTCTGACATGCCAGTAGGGCTTGAGTGTCCATGATGAGTGTCCACAATGACAGAGAGCTGCTGCAGAGTACATTGCCTTGTGTTGAGAATGCTTTCCTCCCTCTTCACTGTCCTTGGTTTCGTGATAGATAAGGCAGCTTATCACTGTGCAACGTACCTTATCTAGCTCTATCAGTGCCAGCTCCATAGTGATCTCTGACCTTTTCCAGTCCTGATGCTTCTGAGCTGACAATAACTTAAGCCTAAGTAGTGCCAAATTGTTGTTTTGTTCTGTGATGATGGAGAAAACGTGACGTAGCTCAGCTTCACACTTTACTTCTCTGATCTGCACAGCAAAGGAGACTGAACACGTCAGAGATTTAAAAGTGTTAAATTGATTTGTAAATAATGAGAACAGTTCTTAATAGTAATTAAATATTTCTTTCCAGCATTTCTGCCTTTTTTCTCTGCTCAAACCCAGAAATTGGTAAATAAGTAAAATTGTAGGTTTCTACAACATCACTTTGGTCAAAGAAGGATCCTGTACCTGAATTTAACCATCTCTAAAGCCTTGGTTTGTTGCCATGTGAGATATTTCATTTTACAGTACCTACTAAATTTCTTTAAGCAGAACTAGTGTGAAAATGAGGGTTTTCTCACCTTTTCTTGTAGTCTGGCAGGAGCCATTCAGCTTTTAGGAGATTAAGGTGCATCAGAGGTATTATAGTATCTCATGGGCAGCTGTTCTTGCTGCGCTGTAAACCTAGTGTATATTTTGGCCCCATCCCACAGCCATTATGTGCCCCAGCCTGTTGTTTTGGAGTTAAAATTAGTGGGGTCTGACATGAGTGCCAGGCTGGGTGATGGTGGGTGGTGGTGGTGGGCAGAGAGGAACAACAGGGAGGGAGGATGGCACTGCCGATTGTAGGAGAGCTCTGTCATACGGCAGGAATCTCTGCCCTGGGTGACAGACAACACTGATTAGAAAAGGCTAAATGTCAACATTGTTCTGAAATGGTAATTGGAAATATTCCAAGAGCATTTTAGACACAAGACTTTGGAGGTTTTCTCCTCCCAGGCTGCTTTCCCTCCTCCTCCTCCTCCTCCTCCTCCTCCTCCTCCTCCTCCTCCTTCCCCCACTAGCCGCTGTAACTCATTCTGTCAAGTACTGAGTGCTGTCCCTTCAGACCTTCAGATAAATCCTTTACAGCAACAATTTTAAAGCTGCCGTAGTGTCTCTTGCTTTCTGCCTTTCTTGCTGTCTTGCCTTCCTCTTTATTAATTTATATGGTGCAGTCTGTCAGCCTGGTAAAGGGAAGGTGGCCTTGTGTGGAAGGTGGGGGTGGAACAGAGCAGAGGGGTGAAAGCCATGTTTTGACACATGTGGCTTTCCATTTTTGCAGAGGTCATCAGCATTCTGCTTAGTGACCACAATTTGATTACAAACACTGTGTAGCAGTGACGCTTTGCCAAAATGCTTTGAGAGGAGGCCTGCGTTTTTGCTCTCCTTGTCCGATTCATTTTAAAATATGTTATTACCAAAAAGATTTAAAGAAAAATTTATTGCTTGCAAAGAGGGACCAAGATCCCCAGGGCAGAATAAATAAAATAAAAACATGAGAAGTTCATTTATAGTCCTCCTGAAAACAAGAGTGCAGTCTTAAAAAGGTTTCCTTAAAATGAAAAATGGATGACTGAGTTGCCAACTGCTACTAATCTAAAAGTTAGTGCTTTTGATAGTGATGGCTGTGCTGCTAAGTCTTCGTTAGCAGGGGTATTTAGTTGTAGGATAAGAGGGCTTTATAGAACATTTGCTCCCCTGTGGTTTAGAAATTAGCCTGTATATGGAATAAGTGAGCGAAGACGGAATGCATTTTCCATTGCCCTACTTATTCCTATGTATGTGTGTGTATATATGTTTGTGTGCTTTTGCATGTATGTGTGCATGCACTAATAGGTTTGTGGTGATGATGGAGATGATCAAGATGATATAGAATGGAAATACTGTGTAATTTTCTGGAGTCAGCCTTTTAGAACTCATTTTAAATGGGAAAGGCAATGATTTCTGGAAAGCAGGTTTGCCAGCAGGCTCTGCAGTTAAGATCCTCAGATGGTATTTACTACAGAATTGTATATTACTATGATGTGTTTGAATCTGGAAATAATTTTTTCCCCAAGGGAGAAAACACCTTGTCATAAAACATCTTGTATTTTACTTGTTTACTCACTTTTATGTCTTTCTAATAAATTATGGACTTAGTCTTGTTTCCATTTATGTTAATGGAAGATTTTCCCTTGACTTTAGTCTAGTAAAATCAACTGTATCTAGCCCTGATGCCCAGTGTGAGACTTGCCTCACAAAGCTTGTGCTGGCATTTCGGAGGGTCAGAAGCTGCAGCTGTTTATCAGACCATCAGCAGCACTCTGAGTCCCAACAGCAAATGAGTAAAATTATTTCTCCAACATTAACTGCTGCCCTTTTGGCCTATATCATCCTTTGCCTGAGGGATATATCTACGCTCCAGTGGTCTGCAGGCAGCGGGAGCAGGGACACTGAGGCAGGATTACAGCAGAGTTTTCGTACAAGCCTTGCAGAGAAGCACCGCCAGTGCAGTGATGGGGTGACGAGATGGGAGAACCCTCCAGGTGGAACTCCATGGTTTAGCTGCCACATCTGTTCTTTAAAAGTGRCTGGCAAGGGGGAAACGAGGCTTTCAAACTGTTGAGGGTCTTGTTTATACTCTAGAATATGGGATTATTTTCTTCTAACTATGCTCTTGAAGAGAGTATTCTTTTCTGTTCTTTCCTGAGAGTACGTCTAGGAAAATCCCTTTTTTTGCTTCTTGTTTGTTGAGTGTCCTCTCTGTAGGTGATGAGAAGTCCTTCGTCATGATATTGTGCAGTTAATTCACCTCACCATCTTTTTTTAATTGTTTATGCAGTGTTGAACCAATTAATGGCTTATGCCCCCAGGGCAGTTTCTTAATACAACTAATAGTGCTCCTTTATGCAAAATTTATATTTTTAAATTTGAAAGTGCTGATAGCACTTAAGCAAAATGCTCATTAGGAACCGCAGTGGTGTGACGCCTCAGGAACAACAGCATGAATTCTGTGGCAGTGGGGAGTGCACAATTTTACCAGTTACCATTTGCCGATTTCAGTTATTTCATCTCCGAGTAACACTGGACATCCTTGGCAGAGTGACAGTGCAAGCCTTATTCGTCGAAACCCTTCCCAGCTTTGTGGCCACAAGAATACCCCATGTATTTTAAGTTAGCTACACAGGTCCTATTCTTAACTTTTCATCTCATCAGATACTTTTCTTATTAGAACTTGAGAGCCTTCCCTCTAAGGTAATGATGATATATGTTAAACTTGAGTTTTCAAGTCTTAGCTTGTACCTGTCTAATGTGTTATGACTGCAATCTGTGCAATAGCTGTGCTCGACTCCTTTTGGGTCATGTGACATAATGGCATTTCTAATTTCCTTCTTCCAGGCCCGTAGTCTGCTCATAGGTAGGAAATTACTTTGTTTTTCATGTTAATTGATAGCACGACCTGTTTCAGCAATTCACCATCTCAAAGGTATGTCTGAGATCTCCGAATGACTCACTGGCATACATAAATGCACATGAGCTAAAGCCACTTGTGTTACTGAAGGGCCGAAAGCCAAAGCAGACTATCTAGATATCAAAGATAGCCTTTTAGCCCATAGGACCGTGAGCCTGTGGCCCTCTTTGTTAATGACTGCATTGAAGTCTAGTGGCAAATGGTAGGTTGTAAGAGGCAGCCTGCTGGACTAGTCATGTTAAATTCATGGCCTCTAGCTCACTTGATCAATTGCAAGCTGGTAGACGTTTATTTAAAATTTATACCACATGAATGTCTGAGGTAATAGGTGAATACTGTAAAGGGTTTATTTAAAAAAATATTTTACCAGTAGGGTCTTTGGAGATCAAATATTTCATATTCAAGGGTGTTCTGAGTATTTGAAGAAGAGGAGGGGGAAGTAAAGAGGGATTTGGATAATGTGAAATACCACAGAAAGCAAGATTTTCCAAGGAAAACACCAGGAAGCTTGGTATGAGCATTTAATGTATGCTGGAGTTTTTAAAAGGAAACGTTAATGGTGAAACATGCCCTCAAAGGACAAGCCAGCAATAAATTTTGTGTCACAAAATTACCTGTCAGTGAGATTATGTTTAAATAACGTAGAATTGTTCCTGCTTCTTGAGGGGCTGGGAGAAACTTCACGGGAGAGTGTTCAAAGTATTCAGAATTATGTGCACAAATCCCATTATTGTTAATGGGATTTGTGTGTTCAACCTTGCTCAAATGGCATTGAAAAATGTGGTTGTTGGTTGTTCTTCCCCAAAGCATAGACATAGCAAGGGAGCAATGAAATCCAAAATATTTTTTCTCAAGATTTTTTTTTTAGTACCTTCCAGACACGGAGTATCTCACTAGCAGCCTATGTGTCCTGCATCATGGTTAAAGCCTGCAGGCAATTCTCTTTTCTCTCTTGGTGAGGGGTGGGGTGGGAAATAAGAGCAACAGCAAAAAACCCAAACAGATTTGACGTGTCAGTGTTCCTATTACCTGTGACAATGCTCAATGTGACTGCATAAAAATTCAGCAGGACAGTGAGCATTTTGACTGATTTGATTCCAGTAAAAGGTTTTTGGTGTTTTTTTTGTTTGTTTTTCCTAGCATCCTTGCTCTAGGCCTGCTTAAAAAAATTAAGATCTGTGTTTTCACGTATTGTAGATGAAACTTCATCCTTGTATGTTAGAGAACAGTATAGGGCAGAGAATGCTCTAAATGTGGAAGGCAGAGGAAGAGAGGGGAAAAACATACAGTTAAGACTTAAATGTGACTGAACATGTTGCCATGGGATTTGATCTTATCCTCTTTACAAGAGAAAACTTATGACTCATGGGTGCTAAATGATCGAGCCATTACTCATTTATGGAGTAAAAAAAATGGATACCTTTTATGGGATTTTTGTAAATAATGATCACTTCCCCATATTTGTGAATACTGAGTAAAGACATGCTGCAGTCTAAAGCTCACTACATGCTCAGCTTCTGTGCAGACTTTTTGAGAAGTGTTTAGCATTAACTGACTGATTCTCCTTTCAAAGTTTTTTTCTCCAAGTTGTTTTGTTCATTGCCCTCGCTGAGTTGTAACCTTTATTTCACAAAATCAGAGGGAAAGGAGGGGAAGTTTAGCCAAAGTCCAGATAAGCTACACCTAAAGACCTTCCAGTGCAATTCAGGATGGACATGGAAAAGGTGTTTTCAAACTATTTTCTTCCCATTTAAACCTGGGTGGGCTCTGCAGGATCCCAGTGCTGCCAGTTGCCAACAGTCTGATGTGGCTGGTGGTCCTGATACTGCTCACCAAGAACTCGTTCTTGGGGAAGACTTTTCAGCCGTGCCTGAGGGGCTTCAAAGACATTAGCCTGGCAGTGTGCCCTTACAGGACACTCTTGACTTGTGGGTTATCACCTTGTGGCTATCTGCTCCAGCTTTAGTGCTGTGGTCAGTGCTAGGTGCAGTTAATGCTTTCTTTTATCACTAGCACTGTGCTCACTTAGAGGGTTATTAAGGGCTAAACACTATAATCTGTTTTTGAACTCTGACTTTTTGCACGAGGAGGGAGCCATGCTTTTATCATGGTATATGTAAAGAGCTAACCTTTTGTAGTGCTAACCTTCCTATATGGGTTTGAAGAAGTGTGTGTAACCATTAATAGGAAAGACACATCTGCGTATCAACTTAGAATCTGATTCAGTGGGACAGAAAACTGTTTAAGAGCTTAGTGTAGACACAGTCTCATTAAAACTGATCTTTAAGTTTTACTGTGTGGCAGCTGGGCAGATATATTAGGAAGACAGATTTTTTGAGTGGAGCAATTGTACTTCTCTTTTATTGTTTGAGGCACACACTGTGCAATAACATTTCTCCTTGGGTGGCTAGTAATTTCATGATGGCCCAGACTGTCTTCTGACTGAGCTTAAGATCCAGAGTGTTCAGGTTCCTAGAGGTCAAGCCAAATTATAAAGTCTGAATTAGAAGTTATGCATGTTTTCCTGTGGGATTGTGTGTGAAGAGAGGAGGATGTGGGAGCAGTGAATGCTACAATTCAAATCTTGGGTTACAGTTTACCTATAATATCTTTCCAGTTGTGTTTGCATAGCCATTTTCTTCATATCCTTGAAAGTATCTCTCCCTGAAAATCAGACAAACACTCTACAAAGAATCCATGGATGTGAATTCCTGAAGCAGCTGGCCATACTGGTTGGGATATGTTTCCAAGGCTGCACTTAAATCAGCTGGAGAGAAGAAACGTTCAGAAGAGATGTATAAAATCAGTATGCTCGTACAACAAAGAAAACCCATGGATGTAGACCTGAAAAAACCTTGCTCACATTAATTCCCACCACCCATCTAGTTGTACAAAGATGCACAGTCTGTATTTTTAGGGAAATTGACACTGGATGCCAGAAAAGTGGCCTCTACTTTCTTGTTAATTCTGTTTCTGTGCCAAACTATGTAAGTGTGTATGGAGATTATGGCTTTTAACACACTGGGCAATAAAACCTAGTGTTTCATTCTATATGATTCTAGCTGGCCTATGACATTGTAAGTGTTAAAATAACATCTGCACATTTTGGTGGTTGCTCCAACTCCTACAACCAGACAAGGAGAGTTACATGCTATCCCTTATACTAATTTAATGTGAAATTGTTCCATCTAAAAATGAGAATCAGATATATTTTTCCTCCTTCTCTGCATATATATTGTATCTTATTGAATTGCAAGCTGTAAAAAACCTTTTGAAGTAAATAAAAATTAATACTTATGGGAAAGGACATACAAAATATGGTACTTCCATAGAGAAAAAGAGGGATAATGCTTGGAGCCTGTCTTGAATAGAAGATATATAGAGAGAAATTCATGCAGACTTTGCTGAGCATTTGACTCTCAGAAGTCTGTCAACATAGTGCTCTCTCCAATGGGACACATCTATTACCAGCTCTGTGGTTTTTGCTGCACTAAACTGGAAAATGGCCACTACTCAACTGGAGCTTGTAGCACCTACACAATGCACTGTCCCTAAACACTACTGATGTTACCAGTAGTTCCCTGTTGGAGGTGTCATCCTGCTGTGTCTCTGGCAGGACTGACCCATTTATCTGGAGCACTGCCTAGACTGGTGCACGTCACCTTTCCGAACACTGGGGTCTGGAGTTGCTGCATAGTCTCCGTTAACAGTTAGGTGACAGGAGCATGCAAGATGTTTTTAGGAAACAATATGGAAATCGGTTGTAATGTGGGAGCTGAGGGGCACAGCCTTTGCACTGAGGGGCTTCGCATTATGGGAGCTGTGGGGTGTCTCCACTAGTGTGATTTGGAGATGACATCCAAAATCTGCTTGAGCTCAAGTGGATTTATCTGGACAGAAAATATTGAGGGAGGCCCTTGTTCAATGCTGGCAGAACATCGCTATAGCCATCTCTTCTGTAGATCAGAGGCCCTGAGAAATTATTCCTTAGGAAATGCTTTCCTGTATTAGCATTCTTTTGTTGGCACTACTCAGTGCTCAAAGAGCCTTTTTGTGACTACAAGAAGCATTAAAACTTCACATGTGCTTTAACTTCAGGATGTGGAGGGAATTCTGGATGGCCACATTGTGCTAGTGAATGAAGCCAATAAACTATTATCCAAACTGTCCTTCTGCTTTAGTGTCATACAAGGAAATCAGCCAAACTGCTGGACTTATCTGGCTGTACTGGGTGTCAAATATGAACAAAATCTTAATGCCAGCTACCAGAGTCATATCTTGTATCCGCTCTCAACAAGTTTCGTGATAGATCATGAAAGCTGAGTGTTTCAATCATTCTCCTCTGTGCAAGTGAACTAATGTTAATTGTGTTCTAGATGGCTGCTGGACGTCACAGCTGTAACAACAAAAAGTACGATTTTCTTTTTAACATCATACTTCAAAAGTTAAATTAAAAATCCTCTTGTAAAAATAAGTCTGTAATAAATAGACTGTGCATCAATAAATGTAACAAAGAAGGGTGATCTGCACCTGATAAAATAAAAGTATTTCTTATGAACCCCCTGTTTAAAAGAACTGTAGCATTTAATAGTGACTAGTGATGTTTCTACAGAATTTTTAAATTCACCTATTGGGATGGAATTTCTGTTATATTAATGTCCCATTTACACCATTTTGGCTTCATAAAGGTACTTAAATACATATGAAAATCTGGCCTATAAAACTTTTTGTATTCTGAGATAAATTCTTTACTAAATTTTATAGGTTACCATACTTTTCACATCCGTTTCTGTAGAATTTAGAAGTTTTAATAATTGTTAGAGTAGATATAGTAGACACCTGTTGCTTAATTCACAATAAAGTATTCAACTTCCAGTTGTATACTTACGCTTAAATTTATGCTTAAATTATGCTTCCAACAGCACAGAAAGATGCTGAATTATCCTGCAAACACTTGGCAGATTTAGACTACATTAAAATAAAATCTTGCCGGCCCATCTAACACAGTTGATTCTTCTGGCAAACTTCTTTTGGGTTGTAATTACTTAACAGTGTGGTAAAATCACTACCTGATTGAGAATTGTACTTGAGATAAAGATATTTGACCTTGAACCAAGTTGGTGTTGCAAGCTTGCTTTTGTTTTTTCTCTCTCTCTTTTGGTCCCTCTCTCCCCTTTGATTTTCTAAATATTTGTATACAGCTCTGCAATCACACATAATAGAATCCCAGTTTATATTCTTTGAAAAATACTCTGCGTTTAAGCCTACAGATCATATATAGGACTCTGGCTATTCTGCATGAGCTTTTTAATACCCTTACTGAGAAATTATATATTTCCTTATAAGCGGACACATTTTGTTTTATTAATTTTAAGACAATATAATAGTAGCTACTGTGCCATAGTCAGTTGTAAATAAATTACAGATGTTTATGTCATGTGATATGAAGAATGTTGTTGTAAAATTAATGGGGTGTTTTGGATTTTGAAGGTACACACAGTTCTATAAACTGAACCAGAATGATCTAGTCCCTTTTCATCGAGAGTCACAGCGTAGTCATACACAGTAACCACTCTTTTTTGGTAATTATCAAGTGTGCTGTGTAATCTCCTACAACAGCAATAATACTAAATCATGAAAAACAAAGATGTAATTTTGATGTATTCTGGAAACAAGATGTGTCCTGATAACAAAAGTGACTTCTCAAGTGTCACAAGTTTTAGTTTCCGGTTATTAAATTGATAAAGCTGAAGAACTATTGCCTCTAACACTGGTTAAAGTGGTTTTGTCACTTACAGTGCCTATGTAGGTGGTACAAATGAGAATGCTTGATTTCTGCTCCTTATGCTGGAACCATTGCTATGGGAAAACTGTAAAAAGCTGCAAGCATGCACCAGATTATACGTTTTGTGCTAACCTCTGCTTGAAATCATGCTTACCCATGGTGCTGCCTATTTTGAATGAGGATTATTTAAGACAGGAATGCAAGTCTGTCACAGTCTAACAGCCAAGAAATAAAGTAAAGGATGCTGAAGAGCCACAGGCTTCTGTCAAAATTGGAGAGATTGCCTACCTGTATCTCATGGCTCCTGCCTTATACATACAGCTCTGGGCCTGTCATGTCCAAACTCCTACCGCAGCATCGCTGCGTCTCAGCCTCTGTTCATCCTTGTATCCTCAGCTCTAGCTGCATTTAAAGGGCTTTTGATCTATTAGTTATTACTCTTATTTATTATCATTATTTGCTTTTTCTACTATTGCTGCATTTTCATCCCAAAAGAGCAACGCATTGCTCAGATGTTGAGTATCACTTAAGGATGTCTCTGCCCTTTCTCCCTCTCCTCTGTGTCCTCAAATTATTACACCAAGAAAACCTGAAAACTCGTTTCTTCCCTCTACAGTTTAAGCCTTTAATTCAGGGTAAAGTTTACTTCATAGCCTAAAAATGGCTCTTACTCCTTGATGTGACTCATTGTGTTACAGTACAGACACTTATAGATCAATTTATTTTTAGAATCTTAAAGAAACAGATTCTATAGGGAGCATTTGTTTCTGGTCAAGAGATGGCTCCAAATTGAAATATGCTGCCTGAGGGAATATCCTTTCAACTTGACCCGTAATATAAGGACCCTCTGACAGTGGTTTTGTGTCTTTTGAATATCTGTTGCACCCTTCAGCAAACTTTCTGTGAGCAGCTTGGCAGGAAACGGGCAAATGTAGACACTTCCATGTCCTATGAAGCATGTGAGCTTCTGTGTGCTGTTTTCCTGCCCTCGTACAGGGTCTTCTTTTTTTTTAACGAATAGGAAAAAACACAAAGAAGCAAGATGCGGAGCAGAGTCATTTTGCAAATAAATATGCTCTTGTCCACTTTTTAAAATGAAAATGATGATAAATACTGAAATGCAGTTAAAATTCCCCTAGTCCATGGAGAGAATGGAGGAAAGATAAAGCGATTTCAACAGTATAGCTCACAGAGAACTTGACAACTTGTTATGGCAATCTTGACATAAAAACAGGGAGTCATAATGTATAACATGCAAAATAGCTTCCATAATCACAAGTAAACACACACACACAGATCAATAAAATCATAGGGACGTTTGCTTTAAGTCTCTTCTCAATTCTAGTTCAAGGGAACATTTACTGAGAGTGGAAGATTCTGCTCCTGTCGGCTCTCTGAAAGTTCATTTCTGAAGGGGGAGACAGCTGTGTGGGAAAGAATTTGGATCAAAAACTGCATTGTCATGGAGTTGTCACTCAGTGTCTAGCAGCTTCTGCTGGTTTTGAAGATGGATTTCGTTGTTTTTAGCACAAGTAGACAAGTTGTGTGTTCCAGGCCAGCTGTCATGGCACAGTATATTGCATCAGTCCTCAAAAATGGAAGGGCTGGGAGCACTGCAGATGAGCTCTGTGCTCACTCAGTCCTGCCAAACAGAACTGGTAAATTAATGTGTCTTTTGTACATCACATACAATTTCTTGGTTTTTGAAAGGGCATGAATTATTGCAAAGAGTTTGTATTGGTGTATCATCACTATTACTTGGTGTGTAAACTGTATATTCCTCTTAATTTTCTGTTTCTTTTTGTTTTAATTTTTGTCTTTTTTGCATTTTTAGAAAAGGGAACATTATGTGACATTAAAAAATGAGAAAATGTTAGAGTGCGTAGTAAAGTATGCTGTTATTGTCAAAAAGGAGGGAATCCCTGGCCTTGCTGTGGAACTCAAACATTGAGCTAAACCTCATCTAGATGCCAGCATGTGGTCATATGTTTCTGTCTGCTGGATTCCATACTTCCAATGAAACTACCATGCCAGGCAGTAGATCCACTGGGGAGAAAAATTATGTGCACATCTATTTAAAAAAACAACAACCCTGAATACAGCCCTGTGACACTCACTCTATTTTAGCTGAGAGTTTCTGAGGACGTTTTTGCCTAAATGACTGGCAAACGTTAGAAAAATATTGAACTGGTGATTGAGACCACTACATTTTCATGTTATTCAAGCCTTGCATACCATTCTAGTGTATGAGGAATGCTGTAACAGTATTTAATATTATTGCTCTTCTGGAAGAGCAATATGTATATTGTGCTTGCTGTCCTTTTCACCCAGCAGTGTAGATTATGTTGTTGTTATCCTGGACTGTATTAATTCCAATAAAAGTTCCTGCAAAAGTAGAAAGTAAGGTTAGCATTCTTGTGTCCTGGCAGCATATCTAATTATTATTCTCACAAGTTAATGTTAGATTTACAAGGTTGTTCTCAATATGGAATGAGGATAACAGTAAACCAAGCTAATTTTACTACTTCTTGTGGAAACTGTTGCTTCAGCCTTGACCTATGAGCACTTTTTTAATACCAGGGAGACACTCAGGGATCAAGAGTCTAAACTTGCTGTAACTGGTAAATAAAAGAACTAAAAAAAAGAAAGGAAAGAAAAAAGGGGGTGGGAGCATCTGGAAATATAACCCATGCAGTGAACTCTTTCTCCAGCTCCTCCTGGTAAATGCCCATGAGTAGTGTTTCTGTCAGAGATCAGCCAAAAAGATGAAGTTACTTTCAGTTCAACAACTTCTCTATATGGGTTCAGTCTTCAAGAAATAAGCAGCTATAAAGCAGCACTTTGGGTTAGCTAATGGTTAGTTTGGGGTTAGTGTGGGGTTCTCACTGTTGCTAAGCATAGCCAGTCCATGATGAGTAGATTTGACTTAATGGTCTTCAAATGGAGATTGAAGATTTACTTGTTATGGGGCATTGCCCTGCTTACTGACTTATCCTTGAATCTAAGTCATTCATAGGTGCACTGATTAAGAATATGAGATAATAACATGCTGTTTCTAGTATTACATGTTAAAACTGTTGTAGCTCTGTCAAAATGTTATCTTATAAATTGAATTAATCCTTGTGTGATAGTGTATCAGTGTATAAATAGTTAATTGATTCCTCACTGTATTGAATTTTTAACCTCAGTAAGAATATCAATGATCTTGTATATCTTTTGACAACTGATTAGTGACCAGCCAGATATTGTAAACTTGAGATTTTAAGCAATTAGAACCCCATCAACTAAACTAACTACCAACTACTGCTCACGTTGTAGTACAGGCAGTATTTTAATACCATTTAGTTTGGTTGACTAATAAAATTTCGAAATGAAAGACAAAATTGCTCTGTGAGGAGTGTGCAATGTAGGCAATAGTCTTAAGTAGACTTTAACACAGGCTTTCTTTAGCATGCTTTTTAGATATCTTTTTTAGATATTTTTTGTTAGATTATGTTTGAGCTTGCAAAAGCTTTTTTTTTTTTTTAAAGAAGTAAATAGGGAAGGAAAGGAGGAAACAAAATCTGACTGTGGCTTTTCTTCGTGAACAGAAATGCAAAGACACACTTGTCTGATAAATGTAACTTTGAAAGCATTTGTTTTCCTTAGTTGTTCCTTAGAAAAGAAAGGGAACTAAATACCTAAAAAAGTTTGCTTATGGATTTTCTTCAAAGCATGTGAGGGAGAGCACATACGGATTTGCATTCTTGCATATTGGCCTTTTGCAGTCCCTTTGGATATTGCAGGAACTATTCCCTCCTAGTTGTCCTGCTATTAACTACCCGACTGTTTGCACTGAGGGCTATGCTGGGGCTGCCACATGCTGACAAACAGTCGGTGAGGTTGGAATGAAGCACTCAAACCTCATGCAACACATGCTCCCCAGATAACCCAGGAGGAATTTTGGCTAAGTTAGGGTTGTCCTCAGGCTGTCCCTACAGCTTACTGCCTATGCTCTTTTCAACTAATTGTAAGAGATAATGCTCTCTCTAGGCTTTCAGAGTTTTTTGCGTATCCCAACAAGAGAATCTAATTAATGCATTGTCTCTGTAAGAAGTCATTTAAATTAGGCTATCAATCTGCTGTCCAGCTGTTACTGATCCAAGCTGCATTTGAATCAACAACATAGCTTGAGAGGAGCTGTTTATCCCTTTACTAGTTCCTGATTTATCACTTTAAAAGTATGAGTGCCTATACATTGGGTTCCCAAATCTTTATTTAGGGACCCAGCTTTTAGAGGAGGTGAACACCTGCAGCTTTCATTGAGTTCTGTTGAAATTGCTCACACCTCTGCAAATCAGACCTGTTTAAATTCTTGAAACAGAATTTCAGATGTGTGCTCTGTGGGCAGCTCTGCTTCCAGGGATCCTTCTCGATCAACATTGCCTCTCACGCACACCAGCAGGTCTACCCCAATCACCTCTTTTCTTCCACACAATTAAAAATGGGAACTGATAGCCCCCAACAAGCAACTCAGCTTCCCTTTTAGATGACTAAAGCTTCCTTGATACAGCGGTTGCCACCTGGATTGTGACCACCTTTCTTCCTTGCTACACTTTATACTACACTAATTTTTAAGTTACAGGGAAAATCTGAGAGGTTTAGGGAGATCAGGGCTATAAGCCAGCAACGTAGCAAATTTAACTCTAAACAGGGGCAATGGAAATGAGATCTCACAAGGATGTGAGAAATAAATGAGCAAGGCAAAGCTCTTTGAAGTTTGAAATGGGTTAACACAGTTACAGGGTTGCCAGTATTTTGAACTGTAGACTGTACAGGATGGGAATGGAAGAGAGGGAGAGAGAAGAGGAATCTCATGAGTTCTTTAAGGAAGATTGTGTCCATTCCTAGACTGTGGTATTTTTCAATGGTCAAAATTCAGTTACCACCTGTGTGCTGCTTCGGGCACAGATATCTACCTGGGCATTTGGCAGGGATCCATTTGATAGTATCTATGATCACTTTCTGTCTGTAATGTGTTTCTAGGATATCACTAATAAGCTTTGGGACTTGCTTAGGATGATTCTTTAACATCTTCAAACTATGTACAGCTTCTGAGGTGGTGGTGGTGGCTGTGATCTGTAGCCTATTGAAATGAATGGGAGTCTTTCCACTTACTTCAATAGGCTTTAGAGCTGTATCCCTCTCAGTAAGTTCAGCTGTAGTCTAAACCATTGAGTATTTGGAAGAAGATAGCAACACAGCCTTCATTTACTGGCTCTAGAGTTTCCTTTATGCTGTCTTCAGGTCAAAACTTGTCTTCGAATTCTGTCTCTGCAATGTTTACTCCCACAAAAGGAGATAAACGTCTTTGTTCCTCTAGAAGTCCCTAGATGACTGGATTGAACAAATAGAGCAGTAATGTTGTCACTATTTTCTATCACCTACTAAAAGTGCAGAACCTTCTCCCTGTCCCAGCTTTTCCATTTCCTCTACTTCCTGTCTTTGCAGATTGGGTAACAAATGCTGAATATTTCCTGAAGTTGACTAATGACAGGACATTGATGTCTGCAGCTGAACAGTCTGGTTAGGGCTAGGATGAATTCTTGGTTGAAAGGAAGTGCTATGGCCATGTTTACGGTGGCCAACCCTCCCCCCCCCCGTGTCTTTGCCATTTGATTACCTTCAAGGTATTGGATCAGCATAGTCTAAGCACCTTGCAGCAAATGTACATCTAATGCCTTTTTATTTATTACTATTGCCTTAAAACTATTAGATGCTCATAGGCCAAATCAAGTCCTTTTTCACATGTTCTGCTCAATGAAGACTATTAATGATTGGGAAACACCATTATTTGAAATTAAAGGCCTTTGAAATTAAGAGAAAAGAGAACAAGATCCTCCACAGGTGGAAATTAGTTTGGGTTTGATTTACACAATTAGTTTGGGTTTGATTTACAAAAAGTTAGGTTGTGGACCCCCAAATTTGAAAATGTTTGGAACAGTGTTTCTTAGTTTTCCAAGCTGTCTTTGTACTGAGAGTATAACTCCCAAGAGGGGAAAAGAATTTCATGAATTTCAGTTTATAGCTGAGGCTTTTCCTCTGAAATGGCTAGACTCTCCCTCCTTTTGGCTGGTGGATTTCTTTCTCATTATGTCATGAAAAATTCAATTGCCTTGAGTTCCTTTTGGGTTGACTGAGGTGCATGGATCTCTGTTTCTATATGGATCAAATTATAATGATGTTCTGCAAGAAAAAAGTCAAATATCCATGTATCTTCACTATACCTCCCTCAGCCTGATTACTAATGGTATTGATGTGAGCAGAGAGAGTCCATGGAGCAAAGAAAAACAGAGTTATAGATTACGTCCTTATCTATCATGCAATTGCTGTTGATTCTGGTGTCCTAATGAGCTATCACATATGTTTGATTTGAAACCAGAAACACCTCTTCAAAGTTGGGCAAGGATCAGCAACAAAAGARGTGGCCAATAGAAATTTTAAAACTTCTAAACAAGGAAAGCGGAAAGATGGAAGAGCAAGGAGTTGTGTAGTGATAAGAGGGTTAAGAGGAACAAAGAATCACTCCCATGTGGCAGCAATGCAGCGTGGATCTTTGATCTAGAATCAGATTATTACTTTGTGTGTGCAGTCCACACCTAAATACCTGCTGGGAAACACACCCAGGAAGGAATCTTTAAACAATTACTCTCAACTCTTGACATATTACAGAAAAGCCTGTTTCTTTAACATGTGTACTTATGTGACATCGGCTTGTTCTTGACAAAAATAGGATTTTAACCTTGTCTGGTAAATGAAAGTAGAAGATTTACCAGCATTTTTATACAAGTAATGAAAGACAAAAGCCCTCTCAATTTGTGATACGCATAGAGCCCTATGAATACTTCTGGGGCATGTTTTTATTTATTAGAACCACCCATTCATTTTCAAATTAAATAGATGCAAATTTTATATGCTGAATATTGCAAAGCTAGGAAAAATGGGCAGTTCAATAAAAAAGAAAAAAAAAGCCACAATTCTTTTCTTCCTTTTCTCCATCTCTTCCAGTACTGTTATTATTTTTTCCTGCCCTGTGTTCCGACTCTCCAGTGTGGAGACTTTCAAATGAAAGTTAACAGATGCTATTCCACATAATCTGACTGTTCCTGAGGGGAGCTTGTTCCCACCAGACGTTTTACAACATCTGTTTGAAGCTGACTTCTCACTCCTTCTGTTCCATCTCAAATTTGAAGTCCCAACGAGAAGAGATGAGAAGATACATTTACTGAGGCAGGGCTTTGATCCGCAATGCCACACACTGACTGACATTTCCACTTACACTGAAACATGCTGCTCTCAGATATATGGTAATAAACAGGACTGTTCAGCTGGCTAACAGAGATACCGTTGAGACGGCAGAAAAAAAAAATCTACACCTTTGTTAGTAGAAATGTCTTGGTTTTTATCTGAAAGTCAGAAATATTTTTCATTATTTTTACAGTCTGTTTAATCTTTTGTATTTTATTCACTAAGAGCACGAAACTGGTCTTGATTTTATTTATATGCTAGCACTCTTTTCCTATTGGACTTACTGGAGTTCCTGGGCAGCACTTCAGGATTTTTCGCTATAGCCAGTTCTGTCACCTCAACTTTATGCTCTTCAGAGAAGAATGTGCAAATATATATTTTTCTTTATTATATTGATGGAAACCTTTCTGTTCATACTAAACTTTTTCATCCCAACAATTATGTCTTTTTGCTCTTAATTAAAAAAATCTTTGAAATGAAACATTCAGTACTGTCTCTTTAAACAAAATAGGGAAACAAAGATAAGTATTTTGGAGGATGGAGGATATTGCAAAATTGTTTTCACAGTTGTTCAATAAATCTAAAAATCTAACACTGCAGAAACCAAGAAATGATTTCATTTCAGTGACATAATACTACTAGATTTGAAGTTAACTATCACATCTCCATCTACTAATACTGGTGAACAGAGTTCCCTGGAGTTCTCTCTCTCTCTCTCTCCCTCTCCCTCTCTCTTTTTTTCTTCCTTAATATGTTATCTTTTGAATGCTGATCTGGGAGAATAAAGACCTTTTATGCAGCAGTTATAAAACTTTGACAAAATGCAACTTCTTTCTCATTTTATTTTGAAGCTGTATGCTTCACTATTTTATTCTATAGGCTGAATGCCATAGAAGAATGGTGAAAACATTAATTTATTCTGAACATTTTAAGGAAAAGTGCTGAAAGTACATAAAAGCTTATATACACTGAAAATCAACAGGGATTTTACCTCTAGATTTCTCCCTGGCCAGTGATTGTGTCATCTCCTATTCTTTTCTGGCTCCTCAAGGTTACATAAGCTGTTGAAACTCTTGTCCTCTGAGACAGGAATTAGGAATAAACTGGGGGCATCTTTCAAAGTAATAGTGTTGACCAGGTAATAATTCTGACAAGGTTTCTACAGTGATCTTTCACGAGATTCTCTCTATCTATATTGCAAATATGGTTCTCGTTCAGATATGGCTTGTAATGTTTGAGATAAGGTGGCCACTCTGCAGGACAAGGAAAAGAAGTAATTGGGTGAAGGGAAGAGCAAGACTATTCTTTTGTCTGAGTCCAAGAATGAGCTTCAGAGAAACTCAACTGAATGTCATAGCCAGCTCAAACATTTTAGCTTTTTTAATGCCTGAGAAGGGAAACATGGCCAGATATTTTTTTCTTTCCTTGTTGAACTTGAAATACCTCCCTGGGATATAATTTGGGTTTTCACTAAACATACAGGAAATATTCATGTATTACTGTGGCCTATTCTAGTCCTCATTCTTTTCTAAGATCAGTCAGCTTCCTCACTTATTATCTGCTTAGTTGTGCTGTGTTGGTGGCTGTTGGAAACAGGACATAGTCAATGAAATAGCAACCTTGCCATTCTTGTAAGAGTCACAATACTTTCCAGACTCAGTATTTTAAGTGCTTGTTGAAATACAGTTTTAAATTGTTTGTTGCCCAAAAGGTTTGAACACATCCTCAAGGCTTCCAGCTTGCTTTTAAATTATATTACACCCATCATGTAAGAGTGATTGACTGAGTATCTACTTGAAGATCATGACTCTATCTCAACCTGATGGACACATTTCCACTAAGGGACAAAGGAAGCCCAATGAACCCTCTCTCTTTGTGCATCCACAGACTAAACAGATTGGCCAAATGGTATCTCACAAGTTCAGTAGAGCCGGATCAGTCAGCCAGCCAACAAGAAAGGTTGCTCTCAGCTGTGAGATCTGGTAGAGGAGTTCATCTCTGATGCTTTAGGTACATTTCCTTTTAATTTCTTAGGATAGAGTCTGAAGTCAGGTTTTGAAAGCACCAAGTACCTTAGTGGAACTGTCACACAGAATGAGGCCTAAGTGATTTTTCCCTTCTTTTTCCAGGCCTTCTGTGAATTACATATCATGGCAGAGAGAAAGCATAGTATTATCTTCTTCTTGAGATTCAGCCTCCAAACTCCACACTCTTTCCCATTCTAGACTCCAAGAAAGCTTGGAGGTTTAGACAGTCTGGTCACATCACTTCAGATTCATGGTGGTAGGTCTAGCAGCAGTGACATGGATGAATGACTTCAATAAAGAAGTACAGTGGAATAGCATCTTCCACAAACCTATTTGTACCATATGTTATGCCCTCAAATGCAGTTTTAGTAGAACCCCCAACCTTGGGCCTTCTGTTTGTTATTAGTAACATTTGCTTTCAGTTCCTCACCATTTTTTTGCAGGGAGGAAAAATATCTGAAAACAATAACTCTTGTTCATTGACATAAACCGGCTGTCAGTTCCTTGTGGGACCTGGGCTGATAAAAAACAGGGAAAAACTATTTTATTTGCAATGTAAGGAATTTTAGCCTGTGGAGATTTTTAGTTCAACAGCAGTAAAGGTAGGGACAGCAACCAGTGAGGCTATTAAAGGTTACGTTCCCTCCCGCCCTCTCTTTTTCCCAGTCCCCTGAGTCATAATTAAAACTCCAGAAAGTGAGAAGCTGTTACTAATACTAACATACAGTTTGGCACAACAGAATCATGCATTTACTGACTTGTGTTTTTTATTTCATTTCATTTTTTATAGGTCATGCTGAAATTTTACTTTACTATTTGGTTTACAAAGGGCTTTTCTGAATCTGAAACTTTTAATATGATTTGAGAGTTTCCCAGGTATAACAATTATGGAAACAAACACCTTGTTCAGCAGCCTGACAATAATTGTCTCCTAATGGAACAATTAGGCACTTTAATCAGATGTGAATTTAGCTCTCTCAAGTTGAAAATGCCTGGGATGGTCTCTTGGGCTTTGGGCTGCTTAGGATTTCTCCCAAGAGATTAGCTGGACTGAGAGATGAGCTAATTACCCTTTATATCTTTTTGAGAGCTGTCCAGATTTGAAGGAGCGGTTACATAATAATGATATTTATATATCATCTTTCAAAGGACTGAAACACTATGAAGGGTTACTTCGAAGACCCCTGCTTGGAGGAAACTTCATGAATTTGGTGGGTAAAGATTGAGAAGGAGTTTAGGATTTTGTTAAACTGCAGTCAGCAATGTCCTTAATGCTCCCAAAATATTTTGTGATTCATTTGTAAGAAGGCCCCTCTGTCAACGCAATGTCCCTTTAAGTACCCTTTGGGGAGGTTTATTTACAAGTCTTTATATCCAGTCATGTCTTAAGTAACTCAAAGATCTTAGAAAGCTGTTCCTAATAAGAAGGTGATTATTTTTTTAAGACGAGTTGACAGGGAAGTGTTCTCCTCAGCCCTGAGAATCTAGTATATGAAATTATACTTCCCTTGCACAAATGCCAGTGAGGCAATTTAAGCTGGCCAATGAGATCCTTCGACAATCCCTCCATGAAAGAGGAAGAATTATTGGCACCTGCTGGATCACCATCGCCATTTCTTAAAATACATAGCCCCTTTTCAGGTCATCTGTTAAACTACAGGCCACCCCTGACTTTGCAGTCTGATGTGATTTCAGCCCAAGGTAGTATGAACTGGTAGATTAAAAAAAAAAAAGAAGAAGAAGAAGAAAAAAAAAGTCTCCTGCCTGCTGCAGATACGTTTCAGTGCTTGGTAGCCATCTGTGTTGCCTTTTTTCCTTTTCGTGACCATGGAGTATCTAGTCAGCTGTGTTCAGCCTCAGAAAGCTTGGAAAGCTTTGGGCCTTGGTTTGTGTGAGGATATACTGTTCACAACAGCTCTCAATTATTCTTACATACTGAGATCTCAAAGTTTAGATCAGCCATTCCATGTTACCTGATTTGATGTTGTTGTGCAAAACATGGCTTATTGTGAGCCAAGAGTTTTCTTGGACTTACTGTAAACCCCCTAGCCTGTGCAAGAACCCGGACTGTAGATGAAAAGAGAGCGGTATCTGTTGAAATGCAGCTATAACCCCTGAAGAGCAGTTCATCAGCTGCCATCCTCACGGTATTTCGTGGTGCTACTGTCTCTCCAGCCTGACACCAGAAGCATGAATTACGGAGAAAGCTTGCTTTGTTTTCATTCAAAGGGTAGAATATTAGTGCTAAGTCTTCTCCATGAATTGTAAGTAACCAAAGACTATTAGACCAAACTGCTTGCAGAGAACAAGATGTTGCAAATTGTTGAATCCAAGAATACTTCCCCTCTAGTGGTCCAGATAACGTATGAAAGTGTGTCTGTTGCCATATTTTATAAGGTGTAACTGAAATGTTTCTTTCAATTGTAAGACAGAAGCCTGAATACAAGTGCTTTTTAATAGTTTAGCCACTAAGGTTGGAAAAGAGAATAGAATTACTTGAGAAATCACCTGCATTGCTGCTTGCTGGAATACTATTTTTTCAAACTCATTTTCTACAAACATCCATTCATCCATTTTAAACAAGAGCTAAACTCAGACCAACATACCAACTTCCAGATGCATTTTTGTTATCCTGGGGAATGTTTATTTTCATTTTGAAACAAAGTGCACTTTACCATCCCAGAATATTTTAAATTAAAACAAAAAATCTGGAATAGCATGTTGACATAGTGCACTTGTTTCTAAAACCTCAGAAGAAGCCAAATAAGTATCCATACTGAGTAAATAGATTATTTACTTTTTAAGTATTTTTAGCTCCTGGTACTGCCCCCAGTTTGATCTCTGGCTTCTAGATTATTGAATCCTGAGGGTAGAGTCAGAGAGCCAAATGTTCTCTCTTGCTTTCGGTCAGGAGTTTGGAATATCTCTTTCATGTCTTCATGGTTTGTGACCTGTAGACATCACCATAATATAAGTAATAATAAACACACTGATATGTGCCTGGAGGAACTCCTCTGAAGCCAATGCTGTTATGTTAGTATAAGATAAAAATTAGGGTGATTATTTGCCTTGAAGGCATCCTACACTGCTGTAAATCTGTACATATTATTAATAATTAATATCTGGGTATTATTCACAGTTGCTGCTATGGTGCAACTTATATCAGCTTTCTGTAATGGTTTTCATCTCTGTCTGTGTCAAAATGATATTTAAATGTATGCTGTCAGTGGAGAATTATTAGTGCATCCCTGATACCGCTGTGCAACTTGGTATTTTGTAATACCACAGCATTATAAATGGCAGTCCTTAGTGCCATTTACAGTAGTACATCTGAAGTTGCCAGTTGTGTGCATCTACATGCCATGACAGGAGATGGTGCTTGCACTGACATTCCAACACCTTTCTTGTCTATACAGCAAAGCTTCAGCATTGCCAGCTGACACTTTCTTTTCACACTGGAATTTAATAGTTATAACTCAGTCTGTTTGCACTTCCCCGCTTCTATTTTTAAGTGCCACTAATCCTCAGCTAAGGGCCAGCCTCCATCTGGCCTTACAAGGGTGCGCAGTGGTGAGGGAGGTGTAAGGAGCCATCCTGGACCTTGGGCAGTCTGCCTAAGAGCCCAGCACAATTGTGACCTTAAAAGTGGGGAAAGGCGAGATCCCCTTGCTTCCTCTTCCCCTTGAACACAGAGACATCCAAAAGAAGTGAGCAGCAGTAGAAGCTGGGCCACCACCCCACAGATGTTCCCTTTCTGAAGGCCACTTCTCAAATGGCAGTGTGAATCTAGCACTGTCTTTTACTGCAGACTTTCTCTGAAGGGTACAGTTGAACCTTGAGATGGTCAGATACGTTTTTTAAAACTGCAAAGGCCCTCACTTTCAGTGCTTTCCCTCAAATTAATAGCTGTCAGTTCCCTCAAGGAAATCATAGCTCTAGTCTGTGCAGAACTAGCCTTATGTCTTGCATATTTCCATAAAAACCAGGAAAACAGAGATAATAGAGTGGAAGTCATGGAGCAAGCTGAGCAAGCAGGCAGAGTGCTGCTGCAATGGGTAAGGAAACCGACCGCTGCCTGTCAGAGGAATATCACTTCTACTTTAAAACTCTGTCAGGAAGAAGTCAGGGCACCAAGATGAGAACACTTAAACTAAGTTGTCCTTTTGAGAGGACCGTACTCTTTTTTTTTGTGGTTTTGCAATCCATCTTCTCTACCAGCTCAGCAAGGAGGTGGAAAGAGACTTTCCTGCCACAGATTCCTCTGACTGCCCAGCTGCTCTTGCATCCAAATAGACCATGGAGACTGCAGGGCTGGTTTGAGAATCTTTTGAAATAGCTGGTTTTTTGAAGAAAGGCAGGATCAAGCCTGCTATCTTGTTCTGCCATTCTACAAAAAAGTTTGATGGTTTTCATCTAGGTCTCAAGAGAGTCCTGAGCAGTGTTATTTAGTGAGGCAAGGCTTTGGCCAATAGCAATTGGAAGAAAGATTTTTGATAGAACTGAGATTGAACTGTGGTGGTCTGGAAGATGTGCATAAAGAAGAAGACCTAATCAGGAATGAGATCAAAGGACGTCAGCTAAGCTGGTCTTCTAGGGCTATAGCGGCTGTCAGACATCATGCTTGCTATGCTGAAGAGCCCTCAGACTGCTGCCATGCTGCTAGGTTTAAAAGCCTCTATCCTTTGCCATTAACATTTTGCATCAAAGTAAAACACATTCAATTAACTTTTTCTTTAAAATTAGAATTCACATTTAAATGTTTTTTCATATCTCTTTCTCTTTATGTATCTTAGGGCCCACTTTCCATCTTGTGCTTGGATCCCCCAAATCTTTTAAGACCAGCTTGGGAAGTCTGCCACAATGCAAACTTGTCTGCCATGTCTTATATACAAAGTCTAAGAAAGAGGGGTAGTGTGTATTTAACCTGTGCAGGTTAAATAATAAGTTTATTTTACAATAAACATCTTTCAATATGCACCAGACAAATTTCTTGAGACCCAAATACTTCATTTACTCACACAGATACTCACCAGGACATTAAAGTTTGTGAARCTGAGCCTGTGAATTTGATGTGGTTTTGTTTTATTCATTAACTTCAGTTATGGTATTTGCTTGAGTAACATTAAGCCTATGTGAAACTCATGGTTTGGACTTTAATAAAACATGTTTACTAGTATGTGCATCAAATCAAATTCAGTAGTGAGTAGCACAAAGTGTTCTCAAAACACCAAGTATTGTAACTTTATTTTTTTCATTTTTAACAATAGAAGTGAGAAAAGGAAATAATTGGCACTCTGTATATGAAGAAACTATTAACAATTTTTTGTTGTTATTTTACTTTATTATTAGAGAAGAAAAATATGCTATACATTTTGTTTTGCATGGAATTATATAGGCATATAAATTTTGTGAATGAAGAAACACATTTTGCATCAATTCCATAGCACTTCTATTTCATTTTATGATTTTTTTTATTTTGCTTCTGAGAGTACTCTGTTGAATTCAGGGAACAGTAGGAAACCCACTCACAAGCTAATTTAACCTGTAAAAAAAATCTTTCTGCAAATGAAAAAAAGTAGCCTACTGGCTATTATATGTATCATTTCTGTTTCCAAGATTGTTCATTCACATCCTGTTGAACTTTGATTTTGTCTTTTCTGCATTGATTCTGTAAAGTATTTCTCCTACCAAACTAGGAGAAAAGAGCAAAATGATACATGTGCTTAGAAAATCAATCAACAACTTCACAAAAAAGATAAGCTATACCTACAGATTTGGAATCTGTTTAAAAAAATTTAGGAAAAAGGCCAGCTTTTTTGATGATCACATTAAATAAGACAAAACCAAACTTGGTGTGGGAAGCCATAAACTAAAGCATTCTGAAATAAAGACAGGCAATCATTTAACCCTACTATGTGTATTGTTGGTTTTGCTGTTTATATAACAAACCTTTACTGGCATGCCTGCTTATCTGTGTAAAACATCTTTATATGGCTTAATTGCCCTATTACCATTTGTCTTTTAAACCCCCACGCATGAAGTATTTTTGATCAAACACAAATCTTCAGTTACAGTCCTGTTCGATGCCTTTTTGAAAGCATTTCTTCTTCTCATTTAGAAAGTCTAGTTGCAAGGTGACAGGAACTTTTTATTCTGAAATACTTCAGAATGATTTTGCTCAAATGTTTGGATTATTTCTTGGGAGCAGAGTTTTCCTGTAGCTCTTCTGTTCGTTCAGTCAGTGTAGATTCTGATAACTACTCACAGCTATGGAGTAACAGAGCAAAGGGATGTTTTATTTGAATCCAGAACAGAGTAAGGATTTGGATTCTACATGTATTTGACATCTTTGCACATCCCTTTTCTATTACTGTGCTTTAGTCCATGATTCCAATTCATTTAATTTATTGTAAGACAAAAGCCCTTCTCTTCCTTGTTCTGCTCTTCTCACAGACACATGCATTTTTAAGGCTCTGAGCCATCCCATGTCCCTTCACATTATTTATGACCTGAAGAAAGCATGCATATTTAGAAAGAATAGGTCTGTGACTTAGGCAGCAAACACTGTTCAGTGTCCAAAAAATAAGCTGTAGAGACAAAAGCATTCTAATTTAAGAAAGAACGTATTTTGAGGGGATGTTTTATTGAATTCCTGAAAAATTATCATTGCTGGGTTCAGTTAAAAAAAAAGAAAGAAAAAATTTGTGATTGCATGCAGAAGAAATATAAGTGAAAATGCACAACTAGTTTACCTATCCATTTACCTCAATCCTGTCTACTAACTGAGTTCAATCTGTGCTTGCACTGAAATGACTAATTAGAGAGCCTTTATTTATTAGTGCATGTGCAACAGATGGAGATTTGACCCAATTGATTACACATGATATTAATGCAAGTTGGGCTCTGTACTGGACTTTTTGTAGGAGTAGGAGATTTATACTTCTGACAAAGATGTATTTCAGGGTAAATTATGGCATGGTTCCTGCTTAGGTTTTATTCTTTGCTTTTATTGTGTGTCAGGCTTCTTCCTTTTGCACTCTAGGACAGTCATGCAGCTGGCCCTGCTACTTTGACCGTTGCTSTTTTCAACCCCACAGGTAAAAGTTCATGTTTTGTTGATGGCTGGATGTCTGACCAGGGGCATGACACAGAGAGGAATGCTATTGCTTCTTTTTTGCCAGTACTCTGCCCTAGGTTTGGGTGTAGGTAAGCTTAGGGTGATGGCAAAGAAACCTTGCAGAAAAACAGTCTGCAACTCTTTTATACTAATTTTGCAGAGCAGTGGGGGATTTCACGGGTAAGTTTGGGCTGTTCCCTCCATTTGCAGACCTTCTTTTGTTCCCCATCCCTCACCTTCAGTCCCTTCTTTTGTTTAGTGTTGCATAGAGCAAGTCTTGTGTGACTATTGTGTGGCATAGCAGATAGGCCACTCACCATCAACAGTTTAAGAGCTGCGATTAAGAGGAATGTTGTACCTAATTCATCTATAGGGGGATTGTATGAAGAGAAAAAGTAATCTAAAATGGTACTTAGCACTGAAAATAAAGTGTTAATTCTTAGTCTTAGGAAAAATGATGGCAGAGGGCTTAATTGCCATTCTAAGTGGTGTGAACTTCAAAAGCAGAGACTTGGCGAAGAAATCCTAATACTGATACAGGGATTTGACTTGTAATCAATTGATGTTCAGCCAGTTTTGACTCAGAGGGTAGACTGCTACCAGCTGAATTGTTAACACTGAGCAGTTGGGTTTTCCTAGGAGGCCACTAAGCCAAAAATGTGATCTAGCGCAGCAATGCAGTACCTAATGAAACAGGATGATATCATGGTCTCATATGCTGTGATTTCCATGTGACTGATCACTTAGTTGGCCTTAGTTGGAGTTAGTTGGCCATCAGATCTGGGTTCATTAACTAGATTTTTTAGGCTATGAATTGTGATGATTGCAGCATTTGCTTTTCCACTATTTGCAGCTGTTATCCAACTATGACTGTATCCGTGGGCCGGGAACATTCATTCTGCAGTTCATGTTACTTTCAACTAACTGGCTGACCTCCGATTATCTCAGTTGGCTGTGCAGCATGGAGGTTGAGCGAGTAGTCCATACTAACCTCTTTGCTGTCATTACTATGTGGCTTACAGAGCCTGAGCTAGGTAGTTTCAGACCAATCAGGCATACTTTGTGAGCTACAGTCAATGCAGTATAGACTTACTCCAAGTATATGGTGATCTGCTGGTATATAACATGAGAATTGCTTGGAACAATCCCATCCCAAAATAAAGTTTTGGATCAGTGTAGCTTGTAACCTTAAAATACTCACTTTTAAAACCAAGCTTAGTGGCTTTGCTGTGTCTAAGCCATTTCTTTGTTGTCATTTTATGACATGGCTTTTCAGCGATCAGTGCACGTGAAGCTCATGGGTGTGTATTATGTACTGACATATATTCAACACCTCTTTCTACTTTATAAGGATTCTCCATCATTGCAGTGCAACCTATTTGGCAGCTTAGGAGTTTTTCCATACCCCGCAGAATAAATGACTAGGATGGATGATCACTGGAACATTGATCTTCAGATTCAGCTTGCCAGATTAATACGGAAGTGATCTAAAACAAAGCCTCCATTCATATCTCCTACTACTTTACCCTTAGCACCTAGAAGTCTGGTCTGGGCTGTGTGTTTGTCTCATTTTGTGGTGATGGTGGGATGGTTTGTTGTCATCTGAGGCTCCAAGTTTTTGCTTGAATAAATCATTTTGCAAAAGTCTAGCTGGTCAATCTCCTGTGTAATACAGTGGAACCAATCAGCCATGTTAAACCGGCTGGTTAGATATATGCTGGCATAGCTATCAGTGCAGTCATAAACTTGTTCAGTAAAATATTCTGGGGGATGTTTTTATTGGTTTATGATGTTTGTAAATCTCTTTGTTTGCACACACTGAACACTGATTGAGCAAAATGATCAACTGCTAGTTATAATTTCCAGGCCATTTACTGAGCAGATATAATAGCCTGGATTATGACTCTGTCATGCTTTTAAATCAGCTACTGCTGACATCATTCACTCTGCACCTATCACCTCTTTAATGAATAGACACAAAATAAGGTACGTGGACAAGACCATGTCATATGCAGCTTGAGCACTGGCAGTAATTACTGCTAATGAAATAATATAAGGTGATGCCATCTTTCTGGCTTGCCACCATCTCTGCAGGCAGTTGTCCAACATCATGCTTCCCTGTACTGACATATATTGATCATCTCCTGTACTAGGAGTCCAGAAGTAAGTCAAATTTCAGAGTCTGCAACAGAACTTTTTGCAGGATAGATAACAGTGGCTGCCAATTTCCATACATAACTCATTTGGAAATACTTTTCAAATGTGCCTCCCTTGCCATTTTTGGTCCCTGATTGCTTTTTGCAGCTAGTGTGTGTGTGTATGTATTTTTTTATTGTATCTTTTTTTTTTTTACCCACTCTGTATCTTCTTTATAAAAGATCATTCAGATCTCACAGCTGTGCTGAAGGACTCTGGCATGCACCAAAAAGAGCACGTCTACACCGATTCACACAGAAATATAGAAGAGGGTATCAGATAGACAGCTAGATGAAGTCTAGCCCACTGGCCCACAAAGCAGCTCACAGTGCTCCCAGGAGGACTTAGGCTGGGTTTCTCAGGCTCCAAGCTGGTTAAAACAAGAGGTAATTTGAAGGCCATATCAAGTCTCCATTCTGGGGTTAGGGGAAGAAGCTGACAGCTGCCTTGCAACTGGAGGTAAAAGCGGCACAAATAGCAGCCGCAAGTATGGGAAAATCAGCTTTCAGGAGAGATAATAAAGAAAAAATAAAATCCTAGCATGACTGTGTTTTTCTTCAGAGTATATATATATTCAAAAATAGTCACTGAATTTCTGAGTAGACTTAGAAGGCCAAAATTAGACACCAGAGTGCTGTGCTTACTGTATCTTAAAACATGGGAGTTACCATTAGCTAATTTTAAGTATAAATAATACTAATAAACTGAACACCATTAGTTACATTAATATTGTGGAAGATATATGATATAGACAGCCCCCGGCCTAAAGACCCTATAACAGAAGTATTGTTTGAACAAAACAGACAGGACTCACTGGGAATTACTAGGATACATACATATGTGTGGCTGTGGTTATATACTTATATAGTTGTGATTGCCACAGGAGATCCTTTTAAAAAGAGCAGTCTATGCCTTGGGTGTCATGCAAATGACGTACTTCTTTTGGAGAGATCTGGGTAAAAAGAGGCAATTTTGACTTAAAAATATACAAGTCAAAGTAATCTCAGATCTGAAAATGTACTGAGTATAACACAGATTTTTTGTAATTGCATTTCTTCCCTACAGCTCTTTCACTAAGATGTCATTGTTATATTGCAAAGTGTCTGATAACAGTTATCAAAGCTCTGGGCAGAATTTAAACATGGTACTGAAGCTTGTTGAGAATGTATGAGTGAGTTTTTATGTCCAATTTAGTCTGTGTTGTATCCTTTAAGGCGAAAATCTCTTTGAGAATTTGTAATGCTGCATCTGAGGAATATATAAAGCTCAGAGGACTTTGAGAAAGGGTGTTGATTCTGTAATGCCTAGGATGTAAAGCTAACAAATCCTATTTGTGAAACTTGGCAATGATGCACTTTCTGGAAGTGTCATCAGTGACTTTTGTCAATAGGACTTAAATAGAAGGTTAAATAACTCAGAATTTGACCCCTTAGTTTTTTCTTAAAAGTTGGTGACTTACTTTTTTATGATAGACCATATAATATATCTCCTCCAAAAATATGATAAATTAACTGTAGTGATAAATGGCTTGCCAGAGATTTCTGAATTTTCTGAATGTATTACTTACTAACTATATTGCATTGTTTTGCCAGTGTCCCTTAAATGCTTTGCTCTGAAGATTGTTTTTATAGCTAAATTCCAGATTGTGTGTCTTGGGTGAGATTACTGTGTAGTTTGCAGTTAAGGACAGGCTGAAGTCACTTGTGTTGTAGCCCTGGGTTTAGCACATCACCTCTGTAGTCTAGGTTTTATTGCCAGAAAATGAAGGAATGGACTCCATACCGTATCATCTTCCTTAATTATCTTACCTGGTCCTTCAGCTGACTGCATAATGGAAAAGAGGAATAATATTGACTGCCAGCTCTTTCCACTAACTTCTTGCTCTTTGGCTGCTTATTCTTTATACAATGAAGTGCCTCAAGCTAATGAAAATGAACACAATAGCCATGAACGTCTTTTGTAGCAGGTGGATCAGTAGCTGTGCTGTCAGGTTACAGGGACTTGGAAGGGTCCATAAAACACTTCTTTCTCCATCATCACTAAAATCATACTGAACTCAGGAATCATTCTACCAGTAATTAGGCAAGCCTTACGTCAGCTCTTTTCAAAATAAATGTATTTTACAAAAAAAATTCATAATCAGTCCATTGGATCTAAACATTAGTTGCTAGTGCAATGAGTTGTTGATATTATAGACAAAATTTTTATTTTGGCTGAATTAAGTGCAAATTTCTACTTTACTTTTCATGCACTTCTATTGCACACTTCAAGTTCAAAAATACTTTTCAAATTGCAACTAAACTTTGTATACTTAATTTAAGATCTCTTTAACATTGAAATATAAACAACTTGGTGCTGCAAACCCTGTAATAGGACATCACTAATGCTCCAAAGTATTTATGACAGATAATGGCATACTCAAGTAATAGCAAAGAGAAATTTTAGGAGAACTTACACCAGAGAGTGCAGTTCCCTGGGCTGGAACTGAGATATGGTATCAACCAGACTCTCAGCAGATTGGTGTAACAATGGGGTCTGTTTCTATGAAAAACTTCTTTGCCTCAGGAATAAAATAAAACTATGAAAAATTTAAATGAGGAATATATGACTTCTAATTCAACACCCTATAGGTTTCCATTCGATTTTCTGCTGGGGTGGGGAAGTAAGGGGGTTCTTGCAGAAAGCAAGCTTTTTCTGTGCAAATGAGAAATGATAAAAGTTCTGTTTTTTCAAATCGTGCCCCCCCCCTCCCCAGTTTGGTAAAATATTTTTAACCATCCATCATCCACACTGTTATTAATAATTGCATGAGTTCTTTAAAGATCACATATAGCTGGTGTCCAGTGGACAATGCGGATGAAATGCTTGTTTCCTAACTTAATATCTTTTTGGATAACTGAGTAGCTTTTCTGATATTGTTTTCTGAAAGCACAACAAATGTTTCTGCTTAGTCTGTGCATGAATGAGGCTGATTGACGTGGCTGAGATTTCTCTTAGGAGCATATTTGAGGAATGGGAAATACTAGTGATGAGAACTGTTGCTGGGGGGAGAGAGATGTACACATTCTGGGGATAAAGGAGTGGCTAAGCTGTTTCCCTAAAAGGGAAACAGTACCCTAAAGTGATTTTTACAAGCTGTCATCCTGCAAGGAGTTATGCCTCATTTAGGAAATAGATCTTTAAAAGCAAGGAACCTAGGGGAAAGAATACACCTTGGACTTTACGGAGTGTTGAAGAAGCTGAGACAGGGCTGAGAGACTGAAAGTTGCTTTGAAGAGCTCAGGATTTTTCGTCACTGGTGGAACTTTTCTGGAGGCTGAAATAAATCTTTCTTTGAAGGTCCTCTATAACTGTGTCTTAAATATTTGAATCTAGAAGTCTGCTGAAGCCCTATGAAAGTGTGGTGTTACATGGAGTTTTTAATTACAGGATCTTTGGGAATGAGGAATACTCTTCACTTTTCTGAGTTGCACATTACCATGGTGCGTGTTTGGGAGAAAGTAATTATAGTCATGTCATGCTCTGGCTGTTGCTAACTTCACTGCAGAGTGCAGTGGGAAGGGGTGGTCCCTATTTCTTTCAAAATGAACAAGTACAAGAAAAAGATTCCTTTTTTTAATTGAGACATCATGTGTCAAAGTGTAGTCATCGATTTGTCAGTGAGYAGTCACTCTTGTACAACTTTCAGCCCTTCCTACATGTGTAAACCCTGTCCCCTTGGCATATGCAGAAAGAGCAGACAGTGGTGTTCCCATGTATGAATCCCATCACTGTAAGTACAAGTGATTGGCCAGCGTTGCACAAGCAACGTGGGCATGCACACCTACCTGAGCAGCTTGTGGTCTTTAAAAATATGTCCCTAGATGGTTTAGTCAGTATGATGAGATTAATCCTCTTCCATCTTTCCACAAGGCGGTTCCCAGAGTGTGTCTTCAGGTGTTCATTGTGCTTATTTTTTAAAATTATTTTTTGCATCCAATAGGGAAGCTATCCTGCCCTGCAGGACAAATTGCATACATATCGAGAGGGAGGAAATTAGCTTGAGGACTCATAAAAATGAGAATGTTATTGAAGCTGAGTTGGAGTTACAAAAAGAAAGAAATTGCCTTGCACCTTTCTTGTTATTTTCTTTATATTAATAACATCTAATTGATTTATTTTTCTGATCACATTTATGCTGACTAGACTGTGGCTTTCTATTTTTCTCTCTAGGCTGGCAGCACAGGTCACATTTTTCTGTGACACATTTTTCTTTTGAATTGTTACCCATTTTATGTTACAAGATTTCCGAAGCATGTTGTGAGATAAATCATTTATATTAGAAATAAAACAAGAATCCCACATGCATATACATGCATACAAAATAGACTGAAAAAAGGAAAGTTAAGAGCAAATGATAGTTGCCCCTGAAACAACAGGCAAAGCAGCCAGCTGCAAAGGAAGCTAACATGATGTACTAAAGCAGAAACACAATATAATGGGGAAATGCGGTTCTTTGTTCAGATCCGTTTCCTATTAACACTTATAATGTTATGCTTGTGCATGCCATCCCCTGAGGACCACTTGGTCGGCCTTAAATGAATAACAGTGGAATATGTAAAAACTGCTAGATGTATAAAACTTCTGTGCGCCCATAGATTGTTGTGTGTATGTGTTCCTTTAAAGGAAATCTGAGCTATTTATTGCATGGAAGTTTGAGTTAAAATACTGTTGTGTTGCCAGGGGCCAACCACTAACAGTGCCTTTAAAAGGTGAGAGCAGAGTGAGATTAGGGCAATTTGAACATGATACTTAAGGGCTTTCTAGCTATTAATGAAGCAGGAACGTCCTTAATATCAAAGGAAGGGAAACACAGTTTGCAATGCCAGTCAGCTGGGCTGATAGCCATGAGATAGGCTTCTTCCGAGGGGCTGCGAGTTTGACGCCAGATTAAAATCATCTGTTTCTTTGCTCTGTAGCACACTGAAGCAGATGCCAGTCAGGTGCATGATGGAGGTTCACAGGGAAGGTTGCTGTGAAGCACTCTTCCCTGCTAATTAGAAGCTGAGGTGAATGATTTAAAATAACAGTCCATATGTCAGATCTTATCTCCTTTGCCTAATCTGGGGATAGTTGTTGAAGTCAGAGGAGAAAACATTTCTGATTTAGGAAAATATGTTCAGTTGAGGGAGTGTGGGCATGTGCACAAAAAGAAAATGCTGTCTCACTCAGGGCATCATTAACACTGCTTGATCCAGAACTGTGGCTTTCTGTAAAGGCTTCTCTGACCAGCACAAGAGGATATAATACCCATGGTATGGATGTAAATCTTTATTAAAAGGGGAGGATTTTTCTGCATTAGACAGCTGTATGACTTACAAGAGTAAATTGCTGACCTTCCTGCTTGGAAAAACATGAACTCATAATATATTCCAATAATAAAACCTCACTGTGCTGTTCAGCTCTRTCCTAGGGAGGGAGGGACCTCAGAAAGGAAGCTAGATATTAAAAACAAAATGGCAAACCCTTTTAAATGTAACCAAATTGGGATCTAAGAGTCTATAAGGGCAAAAGAAGTGTATTTTGTGTTTTAGCTTGTGTTAGACTCCTTATTTATATTCCTCCCAAAAGGACAGCTTCAATATGAAGTTCAACAAAGGCAAGCGCAGGGTCCTGCACCTAGGGAGGAATAACCCCACGCATCAGTACAGGTTGGGGGTTGACCTGCTGGAAAGCAGCTCTGCCGAGAAGGACCTGGGAGTGCTGGTGGACACCAAGTTAAGCATGAGGCAGCAGTGTGCCCTTGTGGCCAAGAAGGCCAATGGTATCCTGGGGTGCATCAGGAAGAGTGTTGCCAGCAGGTCGAGGGAGGTGATTCTCCCCCTCTCCTCAGCCCTGGTGAGGCCACATCTGGAGTTCTGCGTCCAGTTCTGGGCTCCCCAGTACAAGAGGGATGTGGCACTACTGGAGCAAGTCCAGCGAAGGGCTACAAAGATGATTAGGGGACTGGAGCATCTCTCTTATGAGGAAAGGCTGAGAGAGCTGGTCCTGTTTAGCCTGGAGAAGAGAAGGCTGAGAGGAGATCTTATCAACGTGTACAAGTATCTGAAGGGAGGGTGTCGAGAGGATGGGACCAGACTCTTTTCAGTGGTGCCCAGCGACAGGACGCAAGGCAACGGGCACAAACTGAAACACAGACACTTCCATCTGAACATGAGGAAAAACTTCTTCACTGTGAGGGTGACAGAGCACTGGACCAGGTTGCCCAGAGAGGTTGTGGAGTCTCCTTCTCTGGAGATATTCAAAACCCACCTGGACACGATCCTGTGCAATGTGCTCTAGGTGACCCTGCTTGAGCAGGGGGGTTGGACTAGATGATCTCCAGAGGTCCCTTCCAACCTCAGCGATTCTGTGATTCTGTGATTCTGTAATATGGCTGTAATTAAGCAGAATTAGTCCCCTAAAACTTTCTACTAAAAATCATTTTATCTGTGTCTCCCTGTGTAATATTTCTGAACACTCATCATGTCCATTTCTCCACCCTGAGGTCTGAACGGTTGAGACTGGTGAAGTTCGAATACAGACTTTGAGGGATTTCTAATGGGATAATCAGGAGGTGGGTGTTGAGCTTCAGAACATAAGTAATTTCCAGTCTTCAGTGTTTGTTTTAAATCCTAAAGGGTACCTTAGGATTCCTAAAAGATTAGTGAAGAGAGCCTCCCAAATCTGTGCTAATGCTCTTTTTTGACAAAATTGACAGCACAGTTGAGAACCTGTCAGGTAAGAGAGATTAAATACAATGGAAGAGCAAACACCAGAAGAAAAGAGAACTTTAGTGATAACATATTCTCCCTAGATGTCATAGACCATGTACAAATAATGAGCGCACTGAAAGAAAGGCAGAACCTGGTTAAGTATTGTGTCAGGAGAGTCTGTGATCTCAGGCTATTAAATACTACAGTGCTCTTTCAGAGCATCATAATTCAAAAGAAAGGTGACAGTGTGGTAACTGTGAGTTGCAGCCTAGCGTGAGGCTGAAAGGGCGGGAAAAAAAAAGCAAGATCAGAGAATGTTTTGGGATGAAAGGAGGTTATCTCATTTTCATAAAGAAGATCCCTCAAATACCTGCTTTGACCTGTTGTGCTGAAGAATGAATTTCAGTGAAGGGATAAATGGCGACATCTCACCCGTTATCCAGTTTTGAGGTTTGGGTTGTGTTACATCAAATCGTGCTTGGAAACCTCTGCTTAATACATTTAGAGAAACAGCTCACAGGAACATCTACCTCCCTTCCTTCCTCCTTAAAACAGTAATGAATCCAAATTGCTAATAAAACATAAGAGCTCAAAGATGTTGTACACAGGCCATGTTTCTGGGCTGGTTATTTTTTTAACGTCAGTTTTCCCACAGCTGTTAGCATGCTACAGTCATTAAGGTATCAAATCTGTCTAGCCAAGAAGAGGAGAGACGTTTCTTTCTTTAGGCTCTGAACTGTTTGAATATTTGGTTTAGAGGGGCTTCATTCTTTGTTTCTTTCTGTGAAGAAAGTAAATCTTGTACTGTAAATCTCAGCTAAGAGCCATCCATTGAAGAATAAAATATTTCTTCTCCTGTGATACTTTTCTAACAAATCTGATTGTTTGTCTGCAAACTGACAAAGGTGATGAGCAGATTTGTGCAGTCCTATCTACATTTTGAACTGTTCTCCTAAATCATAGAAAAGATGCATTTTAAAGTTTCTAAGAAATTTAATTTACAAACTTTTTCTGTTTTCTGGTTTGGCACAGGTTGCCAAGCAAAATGTGAGAGGCTGTATTGTTGTTCTGAATTAGAAAAGGAATTTTTGAAAGGATCAGGAATACCTTGAAGTAGTGCTATGTGTTTACTGCAGCAAGTTAGGCCCTTCTCTGTTGAGCATGGGGAGCAATCAAATGACCAAGGATGGCTTCCGCTCTCCAGCCCCAGACCCTGTACTCAGCACCCTGACCCAAAAATGTGACTTTTTTCAGGGCCATGTGCTTGTGCTGCTCGGGCTGTGTTAAACCTTTCATCTACTTGTATTTATATGCTGCCTCTTCAGCGCTCTCCAGTGTGACACTGATCTACCCACATGGGCTTCCCAAAGAAATACTTGGCAAAAACTTTTTCCCCCAGATCATCCAAATTACTGAACAGCTTTGTATTTTTGCCTTTGTTCTGAGAGGAAAAAAAGAAAACAGGGAAAGGAAGGGAAGTTTCAAGGAGGTTTAAGCTGGACTTAAGCAACATATTGTCTGGGGTTATGTTAATCCCTAGCTTTTTTCACGCAGGATGCAAGAGGCCCTGTGAGCTAAAAGGGTTATCCGTTAATACCTACACTGTAACTTTTGCTTCATGGGGAGCCTCAAACTGCCTAGAAGTTAGCAGCTAAGCAGGTGTAAAATTGATGAGGAAGCCTCCAGAAAAAGTTGGTATGTCTGTTGAGGTCCTGTCTATGGTTCAGGGAATGTCATCCTTTTTTTCCTTCCACCCTCTCTCCCCCCTTTTCCTCCCACTCCCCTCCCTTTTTTTTGTCCCCTCTTTAAGTAAAAAATGATCTGATATTTCTCCAAATCTTAGGTAGATTCTTCATTGATCTTGGCATTGCTTGTTGACTCAGATGTGAAACTCAATTTCCCTCTGTGACTCTTCAAGGAAAGAACTCTTAGTTGTGGCTATGTCTTGACTGCCATACAAAAATAAGAGGGCAAGATCACAGGATTCATTTAGCATAAATTGTTAAAAACACTTAATTCTAGCTGAAATTCCCCTAAAATCACATTCTTAAGGATATCAAATGTGATATGTTTTAGGCTTTTTGTTTGTGTGTGAATATTACTATTATTTTTTAATTAATTCATATAGGAAGAAATCTGTAATGCCAAAGCAATAAATCATAAAAAAAATCATAAAAAATATGGAATCGTTGAACTATATGGCTGGAGAGGACTTCAAGTATTTATCCAGTCCCCTGCCCAAAGCAGGATTGAGTAATATCTGCATCATTTCTGACAGAAATATCTCAAATGTGTTTTTGAAAACTCCAGTCATGCAGAGCACACATCCTAGCCATTCTGTTTCAGTGCTTCACAGTACTCATTTTGAGGCAAGTTTTTCTTAAACTCTAACTTGAACCTTCCTTGATGCAAATTTAAGTTCCTTTTTTTTGTCCTGTTCAAGAGGGATGGGAAGAAATGTATTATTTCCTGTCTTCAGCAGTGTCTTGCATATTTGAAAGTGTGCTACATCCACCCTCTGCCTTGTCTTCTGTAAACTAAGCAACCTGCTCAGTTTGCCCTCTGTGATCTTTTCCAGACCTTTATGTGTTACCCTGGCTATCCAGGGGCTTCTGGCTGACTGGCCCACCATTACTTAGGAACACAGTGCCTAAAATCAGATGTGGTACTTCAGATGAGGCCTGCCAATAATAAGGCAAAGAAAGCATTCACACACCTCTGTAACTCTGTAAGCACACATTATATTTAAAAATGTGGAGGGAAGAGAAAAAATCATGAAAAAATTTTGCTTGGTATCGGTGAGGACCAAGAAGCAGCACAGCAGCAGTTACACATGGTTCCCATTTGAAACAAAACATTTGCAACTGAAAAAGCTAGAAATAAATTCTTTTAAAGTCCAAACTAAAGGAGCTCTGCAGAGGGAGGACTGCTCAGCAGCAACAGCTTTTTTTTTTTTTTTTTTTAAATTGCAAAATCCATAGCATTGCTAATAAATCATGGCATTGTGACAAATGACTGGTCTGTGCTAAGGGATCCTGCCTGAAATCCCATTTGGTTGACTGTGTTGCACCTAGCACCATCTCCCTTGCAGTTGTTGGTTCGGGGCTGGCTCCAGGGAAAGCGTGCCACCTCCTGAATCACCAGCACCGCTTCCTGAAGCACCCTGGGATTTCCTTGGAGGGCTCCCAAACGCATTTAGCCAAGACCAACCCTGTTTAGCTTATGAGAGCAGACCAGATCACAGCCTGAGGCTGTTATGGCTGGTAGCCATATTACTCATTGGGGATGTTTAGTCATGTATCTCTATGAAGGGAGACCATATTGCATTAAATGGCTCAAGTTAGTTCTGCATATATTGTTTGTAAATTGCTTTGTGATCCTTTCTGAGTGGAAAGAGCTGCATATGTATAAAATATTAAGACTTAATGGAGTGCATGTAACATGTATGGATAGTTTCGGGTCATTTTTATAATAACCTTTCATGTTATGGCTATATGATTGAAAATGTAATAAAACAGAAGGGGACCTGGAAAGGCAGCCTCTTTTAAGTCCTGGTGTTTTAGTACTGAATTATTCTGATTTCAGTGTTGAAAGTCTGTTTTTCATACTTTTATGCCAGTAAATCTTCACCAATATGGTTGTTTAAATCTACCGATAGTGAGTACTAGGATCAGCACTATTCAGCTAATATTAATTAAAATACAATTCCATTTGTCTGCAATAAGTTCTGCCTGATATTATTAGTGAATTTACAAATGGTAGCTTGCTTTCCATAATGCACCTCGTTTGCTCATTCCAGGCCAGACCCTTGATAGCTGCCTTACAGCAGTACTGCGTAAGTCTCCTGATATTAGTAGGGGTTCTCATCTGAAGAGGATAGTTGCAGCTATATTATATAAAAGGATTTACTCTCTCTCTCTGATTTTTGTAGGGAAAACAGTCGTTGGTAGCAGAGTATCCTTACTATAGGCTCACTATAGTACAATCGTCTGGGTTTCAAAAAAACAAAACAAAACAAAAACAAAAAACAAAACTCAAACCACCACAAATTTGCATGCTTTATACATCTATACATATGACTAGACCCGACCTTGGAGGTGCTGGTGTGTGGCTGGCTCCAATCCTGGCACTAATACCCCCTATGATTTCCCTGTCTGAAGTCTTTGCCTCATCACACCAGTGCTTTGAATGTATACAACAGGAATTGAAAATAAAAAAGCATTAAAGAACTGCTGGCACCTTGTGGTAAATGTTTGAAAAACATTTGTAGCAACAGTTTGGGCTGTAAACCATAGGAATTCTGATTTTCCTCAGGCATTAAGACTATTTTAATGAAAAAAGGATTTTTTTTTTAATTCTACTTATATCCCTTTTGACCCTCCTGTCCATTTTCCACCTGCTGCCATCTTACTTGGCACATGCTAAAAATATGTTTCTTGAAGTAGTTCGTAAAGATATCTTGGGCCTGGTTATTTCCCAGCAAGATAATTTTGTTTGCAAAACTACTGAGCAAGAGCAGATTCGTATGAAGGAAAGAAAGCATATGGAAATAATGTTTAGGAAGAGAAGGTAACTCAGATGGTCACTTGTGCTGGTTTTGCTGCTTATTAGCTCCAGGGAGACCGGCAATATGAAGGATGTGAGTTGGGTGGGATTTGAAGAAAGAGGAGTGGTAGCTTTGTGAACTCATCTGGGACTTTTTCATTAGGAAAAAGAAGAATGAGACTTCAAGGGGCTGGTATTTTCATTGGAGGGAAGGAGATGGGGTAGAAGGGAACAGAAGGACTACAGAGGTCACAGATGTAGCCTGGAGTGGGCTGGGTGAGTGAGAACAGGAAGAATAAAATTGGTTTTGTAGGCTAGGAGAGCCAACAGATTAGATCAAATATATGTGTGAAGAAGACAGAACAGAAAGCTATTATATGAAAACATTTTTTGTGAATTAGCTGAGCTGAGCTCCAGCTGGTATATCACACTGTCCTGCTCATTTGTGCCTCTTTCTGCATTCACAACCACTCTGCGCTTTACATACCTTTTCCTTAGTCCCTGTAAATTTTTTATGGGAGCCACATTAGCTGAAATGAATATATAGTCTTGTTTTGCTTAGGTGCATGATTTATAAGCTTAGCAAGAAAAATTGTGGAAAACATAATGGGCCTAAATGGAACAAAACTTTGAAAAGCTTCACCAAATAAAATCCAATTTTTATCAATACCCTCTAAAGTATTTTTATAGTGGACTGTTTTTGCGGCAAAGTTCAACTTTCAGTTCCCAGAGTTTCTCACTGTTGAACACTTTACAGTTTTCACTGTCCTTATAAAAGACAGACAAAATGGTTTAAGGAAATATTTTTAAAAATATTCATTATCTGGCAGAGAGCAGGCTTGCAGTATTTCAGCCTAAAAAGGGAAAGTTTTGGAAGATTTTAAAAGTGTCTAAAAAAGGGGGATAGAATGAAAATGAAGATGCAACAGTAAACATAAGTTGTAATGTCATTCATCCAGCAATAATCTTTTAAGTCAGCTTTTTCTGTTTATGTAGTTACATTTAGAATATACATCATATTTTCTGTACGCTAATATCTGTTATCTAGGTGCATGTTTCTGAGATATATGCACCTCCATAAATGTATCATAAGCACAGCAGCTAGGTAGGTGAAATCACAACAGTCACATCCTGGAATATATTCTGCTTTTGCTTCATGTTTCCCTGATCGATTCCTATTTGACTAAAACCCTAAAGCTGCTTTGGGGCACCTGCAGCTTCTGTTTCTTTTAACAGTTATTGCAAGTATTTAATCTCTTTTTGTTTGAGCACTGTGGAAATGCTGACCAGCTAAGGAATCAGATGAAACTGAATAGTGATTTCATTAATCAGCCTCCAAAATGTAGAGGAACATAAATCCTATGGCTGGTTCTGGGAATACGATAACAGTTAGATGATGACTGTGATGGTTGCCACTGGCCTTTCATTATGTCTGAATAGGCCAGAGATAGTGAATAGCTGACGCTGAACACCAAAGCAAAATTAAGACATTAAAAAGTAAAAATGTATTAACCAAACCAGTAATAATAATAATAATAATAATAATAATAATGTTATCAAGCAACTGGACTGTAGATTGCATTCTGAAGCTTGCCAAATTTGGGGCTGCTGGCAGGCCACCAAGAATAGCAAATACGAAAGACAAGGGCCGCTCATCTGAAAACGCCTTGCTGCAGTCCCCCAAGAGCTTCGCCCCACAAACCGACAGCAAGCGCATCCCAGCCGGTCTGAGCAGCCACCATGGAATTACGGCATGAGATTTCTGAGAAGTGAGATTAAGCTAAACTTGCATCTTGGGTGAATTCAGATTAAATGAAGGGACTCGGTTGTTATTTAGTGAAAACAGTTTCCTAGGTTACCTTGAAGTCATTTTTACTGTGTTGGTATGATGTAATCGGCTGGTTTAACATTTAGAGCTAGTAAAACATGTGCGTATAAACTCCAAAAAAAAATGGATGTGTTTAATCACTTTCATTTTGCACTCACTTAGCTCAATATTAATAGTTTGCATTGGCTGAGGATTTACAAACAGGCTTATTGAGTGTAACAGTCTAGATTTCAGCATGTGATGGCCTAAAAGTTACAGGGAGTGAAGAGTTTTGTCAGACTCCTAGATCTTTCCTCCCACACATGCTGGCCACCAGATAAATTATGTGTATGAGTTTATAGTGGAGTCGGTGCTGGATGTTAAGCAACACCTAGAAGTGAAGTGACTGAAATAATTTCCTGTGAAAGCAACAGTAGACAGATTTGTAATCATAGATTGCGGCATCAATCAAGTAAACAAACCATCCATTTTTGCTGTGGCATTCCTGAAATCCGTTTTAGGGACACCAGAAGTTCTACATAATGATACTTCCTAATAATGAGTGTAATTAGAGTAGGATGGCATGCAGGAACACAGAGGGCTTCTCAGTTCTTTGGGACACATGCAAAATTCCTCTGATAAAATGCTGATAGTCAGCAGACATCTGAAATATTATTTAAATATTTCAGTAATGTTACTATTACTTATATTGTAAGTAAAGCGTTTCTCTTCTTAAAGACTTTCAGAAAGTGCTTATCCCACTGTCAGCTGAGAGAAATTTCAGGCAAAGCTGGTCTATAAGTAAGTGCATCAGTAAAGAGAAGTAAAAACACTTTGTCCTGTGTTGTTATTCACGTTGACAAATGCTCTCTCACTAAAAAGCATTGACAGCTGGGGGCTGCTCAAGAACTACAGCTAATGATGTGGGGGAATCTCCTCTAGGGAACAGGGCAGGTAGGCTTCATTCAGTATGGTTAAAAAAGGGGTTCGCTGGAGTGGAAAGAACCAGGATGGTGTTGAAAAGAAAGGTGTGGGGTTGGAGAAGGTTGCCTGTGGAGACATGCAAAGTTCAATATGGTCCTGATTTTGTTTAGCGCTTTCATTAATGACTGTAATCCAAGCATAACAAGTACTGCTTGTGATGCAGGGTTTGGAGACATTGTCAATAAAGAAGAGGACTTGGATATCATACAGAAAAAGACTGGATGAGCTTTGAGTACTGAAGTAATGGCAATGGAATGAAATTCAATATTAAAAAAATGCAAGGCTGTGCCTGGGGGGACTAATAAAAATTTTTAGAAACGGAAGCTGGGAGCTAATCATCCAGTAACAGCTATGTAGAAGGAAGGCTCACGAAGAGTGCTAGTGTCCATGGAGTGATGGCACGCTTCTGTTGCGGGCTGCTCACTTCCAAGGTACAAAACTCTTAAATAACAGTGTGTCAGGAAGGGGGTTTCCCAGAGGTRCTGGAAAGCGTTAGACTGGCATGGTGGACTGGTCTGGAGTTGACTGTTTGCTGCTGATGACAACGTGATAGGGAAGGTGGGGGTAGGTTGGTTACCAAGGGTTTTGAAAATGAAAAAAGTAACTTTTCAGTGGGAAAAGGGGAGTTAATGAGGGATACATGGAGTTGGCATGATCAAAGCAAAGCATTAGGAAAAAGGTCTTTACAGCAGCAGTCTGGGCAGATATGAAAGAGGAAAAATTGTGCTGGTAAAGACCAGAGAAAATGATGTTGCAACTATTGGCGTACAGGGTGATGAGACATATATTCCAGTTATGAAGCAATTACAAGAATATATAAGCCCTGAAGTGGTTACAAGCTCAGTTCAGATTGGCATCTCCATACAGAATAATTAGCACTCAAAGGCATGAACATGAGGGACAAAGAGAGTAGAAAAATTTTAAACCCTTAGAAATCTAATCAATGTGAAGCGGAAGGAGTAAAGGAAGGGAAAAGTTTTGGGGAGACAGAAGGAGAGGAACGATAAAGGCTCAGGCTTTGGAACATTAAAACCCTAACGGACATGTCCCAGTGAAGGYGGGAAACCGATCTAGGTGCTTCTTCTTTTGTATAAAACATATTCAGTTATATTCAAAGAAGTGTCCATTCATGTCAAAGGGAATCTTGGGCTTTAAATGAACTCTGCAGGCCCTCAGATGACTTAGTCACCATTGTTTTAATTTGTTTATCCTGTTTCCATAATAAATCTTTTTTTTAATTGAAACAAAATCAAGTTTGTTGGGGTTTTTAAAATTGAACTGACTGTGGTTCATTCTTCAACAAAAGATGAATCTTCTATCCTTATGTGAAAAGTCACCAGGGATGCCAGTGTGCCAGTGCATATTTTTCCAATACAGAATCTACAGACGTGTCTTATTGACATGGACTGTGGGTGCTAAGGACTCAAACACAACCATTTGATTTTGCATAGTGGCAGGAGTAGGCTTGGGGAAAACAGGCACGCTAGATGGGTATCGAAGCAGAAGACTATTCCCATGCATAGATCTCGCAGGCACAGTTTGTATGGACTATGCACTCGCCCACTGTGGATTTCAGTGTATGTGTAAGTTTTGTAGCTAGTTTTTACTTTATTTTTTGGTGCAAGACTAGAAAAGCTGTACATTTTGATTCACAAAGTCTAGTGTTAAAAGTGAAGCAGCACCTTGCACCACAGTATGTGGAAGTGAGATTAGAAATAATCTCATTTATCATTGCAGCAAAACTGGTGGTTTCTCTGACTCTGACTCTGATGTCAGTAAAATGCAGATACGTTCCTTTTAGAGTCCTGAAAGATTTGTATGAGTGCGTGTAGAAATCTGTTTGGTTGTAATGTTTATAGATAATATGTTTAATGTTTATAGATAATAGATAGTCATTCTTTCTGAAAAGAAAAGCACTGGAGGACTATATTTAGTACCAAAATTATAAAAACATAAGTGAGTGCACATGGAACTCACTGTAGTTTCAGAAAGGATCTCTCAGATAATGCTGTGAGCCTGTGTCTGGAGAATTTACTATGAAGGAAACTGAATGAGGATTTCCTGTTTAACTCCCATTACCAAAAAAAAAAAAAAGGCAATAGTTTTTTTCCCTTTTAAAATAAAATGCCTAATCATGTAGTAGCTTTATGTCATCAACAATAAAGTTTTAATTCTTACAGCTGAGTTGTTGTATTGGAAAGCACTTATTTCAATGGGAGTCACTGCAAATTAGGTCATTGCAGGCTGGCCCTTAGTTGTGGCTGCATCTCAGTCTGCTTGTCGCACACTTCTTTGTTTTTTAAGAAGCATTGAAAAACTCTAACCTGTGTAAAAGAGGCTGTAGTTTAGGTGTCAAGATGCTGGATGTAAATTAAATTCAAAGCTGTGGATAGAGTCAAGTTTAAAATGGTACAACCTGGGTGATGAATTCTAATCGCCCTGATAATGATTGAGTGGTGTAAACTGTGTGCCTGAGGATGAGCCAGGAGCAGCAGAATTACATGGCTACCCGTAATTCATGGGGCTTAAAAACTTAAGTCAATTTGCCCAACAAGAATCCAGCAAACATTTCCTAGTGGTTTTCTTGGAGGAAATATTGAACTATTGGCTGAATTACTAATAAAAGAAGACATATATTTAAAACCAAGTGACCATGTGTGTGGTTTTTATCAGATAACACTGAAAATCTATGCTGCCATAATGAAGAGGTCTGAATCTCAGAATTCTCATTTTTCAACTGGAATTTAGTCTCAGGGCTTTGCCTAATTTTTTTTAAAGCTTCATTAGAATATTAATTATTTTTATCATGCTGAAAAATGAAGATGAGAGCTAAGGAAAATGAGTGAAGAAGACAGCTCAAAAGAAGACAAAAATTCATTTTAGACCTAATCTGAACTATTATTCAGTGCTCACCGTACTGTGCTCCACAGCACATATTTCATTACAGCATTAGAGTTGTTCTTTTAATCCAGCTTTCCCAATTTCAGGTTACTTTTTTGCCTTTTAGAATCACAATGGGGGAAAGAACACCAAAACCAGATCCTATTTCCTGTTACAAGAATTGAGATATGACTATATATGATTCAAGTTTTAAACTGGGTCCAAGATAAAGCCTGCAGAGTTTCAGACTAAAGATTAAGATATCTGAGATGTGGGGTCAAAATATTTAGGATACAGAAGTGGATGCCAAAGCTTCTTCAAGCAAGAATAAAAGTAACAGTGGTTCCCACTCTTCACAAAGCACATGCTAAAAAGCCATTAGAGTAGGTAGAATTGCCCTGGGAAGAATGGAATCTCCTGTTTAATATGCATGAACACTAAATATTACATGGCATTTTTCAAATAATTGCAGCTGTTTACTTTTGTCCTTAGCCAACATCTCCCCTCTCTGCACTCCCGTGCAGTTTGCTGGCAGGCTGCCATCTGCCATGTCAAGGGTGATTGCATTGCATTACATTTTATGGCTAGTCTGTGAGATGCTTTGGGATCTTTCAGGGTGAAACTTTCTTTAGAAATGTACATCATTATTTATTATTTTGCATAAATTCCTGCATTATTTGTTTTAGGTATTTGTGGTTTACAACTGTAATAAAATAGCTGGCTACTCGGACTGGATGACTCAGTGATATGTAATTGGATACAGAGCTCTTCACTTCCAGGTCAGCCGCTCATAGGTGGCCCAAGGCTATTTGGCCAATGTGTAATATGTAGACAATGTTTCATTCCATTTGCTAGAGGCTGAGTGTCACCAGCACAAAAAAAGTGATCCCATGTGGCGTTAACCTGCTTAGAAGTGTCACCTGAGAAGGGCTTCTTATCTTGAGATTGTTCTTGAAGATTTGGGTTAAGATTCATGGCAAAAATGTTGTGGGGGAGTCTCACTGCCACTCATGGCCTTTGCACATCTGCATGAACTGTTGCAGAGCACCTGTCTCAAGAGCTGTTGGGCCTCAACATTTTTTGGGTACCTCTTCCTTTAATAGTTTCAATAATGTGTTTCTAACTTAGCAGCATATGAGTGAGAGATCTTTGTTCCAGGTTCATTTAGACTTAGTCCAGTCCAGTTTCTTACAGTGCTTATGTACAAGAAATCTGGGGCAGTTCTTTCTTACACTCTAGAATATTTCTAGATATTCTATTGAACAGTTTAGGGAGCTCACAGAAAAACCTGCTCTACCTCTCTTACAGCTCAAGGCTGAGCCTTTTGATCTGAAACTCCTTAAAAGAGAATGGCTTTTTCTGAAGCACCCAGGTGACTTAGGAACATGCATCCTGATATCTCATTAGCATATTTGAAAAACCCACTCTTAATCCTAGCTTACTTTATTTCTGCTGAAATTGGTGGATCTGTACATGCTTATGTCCTTGCTAGTGACAGGCTGAGACCTCAGTCTCCTTGCGTAGGCACTTGTGCAGACAGTCCTGCTGTCCACTACAAAAACATGGGACACCCAAGTCGAACTGAACACTGAATAACACCACATGCGTTTGCAGTGGTCTGTAACTGAAAAGGTTCACTGGAAGCAATTTGCAAAGAAATCCTTAGGAAACCACCTGGATGGTTATTTTAAATTAAAAAAGGAAGAGATGCCACTTTAAAAAAATAATTTTTAATACTAGGTTTAAGGTTCCATACATGTGATAGTCATTAAAGCTTATTTAACCCTGAAATTATCTGGCCTTTTTAATTCCACAGGGACTGTAAGGCTCTTGGGTTAAAAATGAAAAATAATGTCTGAATGAAAATGAGACTTTCCTGAGTGCGGGACCATTATTACAGAATATTTTCATAATCAAGACTCTTTAAGAGTCAAGTAATGGAGAAAAAAATAATCAGGCTGTACTCCTTTCATCCACATATTGGTTCTTATGCCATGTCTTGGGCCATTGATCTAAATAGGCACAGCATCAAGCCCAATGGCTGTATGCGATACACTCACCTAAAATGCATATAGAGCTGATAATTTGTCCATCCGCAATCTCAACTGTAGTACACCCCATTCCTTGTTGCAATATGCTTTTGAGACAATCCCAGGGCGCTCTGAGATTTGGGCTCTTGAAATTCAGAGCTTTCTGGTTGTTCTGACTGGAAACTTTCTGCAGGAGCGGTGATTTTTGTTGCGTTTTCGTTACACCAAACATCTGTGGTGTGCCCCACCACCCTCTCCCTGAGGATGCAACACGCTGCAGGGAGGGTGGTGTAAGCATTCCTGAGCTAGACAGCTAAGCTGGAGTCATAGCTGTGCTGGCCAGGCCGCTACTTTGAAGAAGTCTCCCATTAGAATTAAAACATCCCGCAACTCTCATCACAACAGCCCTATTCTTGAGTGCGGCTGAACATGGAAATTTAAGGATGGGGGGGAGGAAGAAAGAAAAGACAGACGAATAAACAGATAAAGGGGGAGCTCTTGCACGCAAATGGAATTTCCTCTGAATACAGGACATTCTTTATCATGGACTGGTCTGTCACAGGAAGGAAAATGGGAAAACAGTGTTTCCTGTTAGGGGGAAGACAAAATCAATAGGCCTTAGAAATACCTGCCTGGAAAGAACCTTTTGTATTTCCACCAGCAAGCACAAACAAGTTTTAAACTCCTTTGGAGCATGAACTCTCTTTTAAAGTGTTTGCTTCTTGAAATGGGACTTAAGTGTAAACATATCATTTAAAAATGATTGACAGCTCAGGCTGCTTTGATCTTTCTTGTTCTTTTCAGAATATGCTCTCATTCCTGAAAATACATTCTTTAAGACAAAGGCTGTTTTCAAGGCACTTTAATTTTTCTGTCTGTGTACGTAATAATAATTAAATGGGTGGTTTGCCATGCAAATGCAGTCACTTCTGTAGTATTTTGACTAAGATGCTCACAGAATGGAGAACAGGTCTGCCCTTGAGTCTGGTAAACAGTGTTTTATTTTGCTGTTAATGTCTGTTTTTCTTAGTACCAGGAAGGAGCACATTTGCCAGGCAAGCACTTGAGGCCTCAGAAGGACAGTGAACTACCATGCAGCTCCTGCACCATCTTTTTGGTTGTATTTTGCTCTGAGTGCAGCAGAGTGGTGGAAGTGTGGCTCTTTCTCCTGTGGGCACTCACAGAGGAGTGAGAAGAGGCCAGTTCACTAACAAGGGCTGGATGCGTATGGACAAACAGCCACTGGTAACTTCTGTTTCTCAGGGTAATAGTGTTTTCCTTTGGTGGCAGCTTCTTTCCCTCCAGAGGTGGGCCTGATGATCCAAGTTGGTAGCTACATTTCCCATCAGTTGAAAGCTGTTCTGAGCCGGAGATCAGTCCTGGGTCAGTCAGAAAGTTTTAGCAATGCTAGTAGCATAATTGGATAGCAGACCAAGAGCAGAAGCGATGTAATGCAGCATTGCAAATGTAAGGACAAAATAAAAAGAAGAGGCGAATGAAGATGACCTCTTAGACATGCACAGAAAAAGGGTAGTAAGTCACATTTTTTAAATGGAGAGGGAGAAGAGGGCTGAGCTTAAAATAGAACTATCAGCAACGCCTGGATTAAAAGAAAGCTTTAGGAATGATCTAACTTTTATTTTATTACATTACAGAAGACAAAAAATCAATAGCTGGTAATTCAGACATAAATGAGTTATACAGGCCATTGACACAATGGACCAAACTTTATAACAACCACATCTGATGCTGTCAAGCCACAGGCTTCAGTGGCGCCAGTAATAATTATGGCCGATCACCTCTAATTCAGAGCTGCCTTGCTTGATAAAGGTGTCACTCTGAGTGGCTGCAGCATCAATATCAATTGAGGATGTCACCCAGCAGGTCAGCCTGCTTGCAGAGAACTGCTTTTTTTTTTAATTGAATAGGATAAACCTTTCATTTTTCTCCTCCTCCTCGTTTTGCTTCTAAAAATCACGTATACCTTAAATACAAAACATTTGAATTCATGACTGAAACTACTTGAATTGAAGATTGAACCATGACTGAAGCTAGCTGCGTTGATCCRTGGAAATATATCTTAAAGATAATTTATAACCATAATAGCATCCTGGGGAAACTTTGCTACTTTACAATAATTTCTGTTGCTTTGCTGCATGAGGAGCATTAAATGGCTGCTGTGATCAATTAATGAATCACCAAAAAGAAATGTATTGCTAAGATGCTGCTAGGCAATAGAAATTACTTTTCTGTAAAATCACATCATTATAATGAAAGAAAAAAAACACTGACTGACTTTTATATCTTCCCTTTGTTTTCTGAATTTTGGGGGATAGATGTGTTCTGTTGTAAGACTGAATTTCACTCTTAGGTGTTGGGTGAGGTGACTTTGTAAAAGATGCTGAAATTCTTGATCCATAATGAACGGAGTCACTTTTAAATACCTCTCCTGGGTTTCAGGTGCCATCAATGCCCACTTTTCTGCAGTTTGGCAATGAAGCTGTTAGTCTTTGGATTGCTGAGGGATGATACATGTGCTCAGACATTTTCACATCTTATTATTATTTTACTGAGGCTTTGCCTTCTCTCATGGAGTAACTGTTTTGTGCTGTGTTGATCACGGTTAATTGTGAATGATGAACGGTGAAAATAACTTCTGTGGGAGGAGGACACGTTGTATTTCAGCCCCGGTCAGTGTAGCATTTAACACTGGAAAGACTCAGAATCTATGATATGAAGCAGCAGAGCAGTTCACCCCCCCAATAGCTTATACTTGGGCACTTGAAAAGCTTCTTTTATTTTGAACTATCGTTACTAGTTCCACTTAGAAACATTCTCTACCCTTAAAAAAATCCTGAATATCAGACTCATGAAATAAACACCGTAACAGAATTGTTTTAAACACAGGGTGAACAACAGCAGCACTACAGTGAACTGGTTCACAGCTTAGAGTGCCGTATGGCCAGGGGTTTTCTGGTGCTTTTTAAGTAGTGGAGAAAGAAAGTGCCTTGCACCTGTAAGCCTGCAGTCACGTCAAGAAACAGCCCCGTAGTTATTGTTCGGAAACGTGGGGCTTGCTTCCAACCATGCGCGTGCCAGTTCTGCGCAGTCAAGGGAGAGCAATCACAGTCTGATGCCACAACCTGTAAAAGCCATGTTATTCGTTCTCCCTGGACCCAAACAAACACACCGTGCATGTTCCACATTTCCTCTCCTGCTCTGCTTGTCTCCTCCTGCTCTATGTCCTCCTTTCCCAGCTGTGGGATCTTCTTGAAGCCCCGAAGCACACAGGCGTTTGAGCGCGAGTGCGTGCGTAATATCTTCTGATGAGCCCCAGTCAATCATGTGAGGCCAGTTCCCTGGATCCTGCGGCACTCCTGCAGGCAGCTGCGCAGGCCCTTCTGAGGCGGCACTGTTTCTCTCTCTGTTTACTCGTTTCCAATGGCAATTGCACCACCAAGTCTCAGTCCGTCTGGAACTTGGCCTGGGGCTGTTTTGGTTACATTGAAGTTTTTGCTTCAGCTCTGCCAGATTTAAATGGTGACTTCACCAGCACTGAGCTAAAAAGGAGAAAAGGGGAGGAGGGAGGTAGTGCAGCGAGCGAGCGAGAGCGAGGGAGAGGGCCAGGGCATTACATCATCGTTTGGCCTGGAATCAAATGGGAAGGATATGACTCACTTGGGCTAGTTAAGCTTTGGCTCAAGTTCTACATACACTCATTCCAGGGCTCTCATGTTCTGCACCTCAGCAGGGAATTCAGGCTCAGTGATGTCCATGAGGTTTGTTTTTAATTTTCTTTTCCTTTTCTGATTTCTGTATACTTTTTTCCCCCCGTCGCCTTCCTCCTCCTCTTCTCCTCCCCTCCCTCATCCCCCTTTCCACACTCTTCTCCACTTTGACAGAGTTTGTTTTCTGCTGCGTGTAACCTGGACTGTTTGAGCAGAAGCTGGTTTCTTAAACCAAACCGAACCCAAACACGGCGCAGCAAACTTGAGAGAAGTTTTTTTTTTTTTTCATCATTGTGTTGCTCCTAATCGGAGGAGACAGGGAGAGAGTTAAAATGCAGGAACCAATCGCTTCAGTGGTGATGTAATGCTGGAACTGCAGGGTTGTTAAGTAATGTGAGAGGAAGGGGGTCAGGGTTGCAAAGCATTTACCTGCTGTCAAGGGGGTTTAAGTTTATTATCAATTGCAGTGACTGTAACTGGCTTCAGACTGCACTCTAATTATTCACAGACTCCCCTTTTTTATCTTTTATTATTAAAAGTAAAACTATATTACGGTATTTTAAAAAATGTGATATTATCACAGCTGCAAATTATTTTCCACCGGGGTTTTTGATATTTTTTAAATGGTTTGAAACTGGGTGTCTCTTTCACAAAAAGCTCAGAGCGAAAAGAAAAGAGAAAGGCAAAGAGAAAGGGGTGGTTCTTGGAGCGTAGCTGGCAAATTTGAAACTGTACGAACAGAGCAGTTCAGCCTCTGGCTAGTGGAGTGAGTGAAAGGTCCTCCCGCTGGAGATACGCTGTAGAAAAGCAGTCATTAAAGGAGGTGATTTGCAGGGCGCATCCCGAGGAGCCTCGGTGTTTCATTTCCAACAGCAGCGTTCGTATCCTTAGCTTGCCCTGGGCTCATCGCCAGTTTGATGGGCTGGTTTGTCGCTGTTCCTGAGACTGCCAAGGTCCCCCTCCTGCATGGCAGATCACCTCACCGTAACGGTTCTGCTTTCCAGAGCCACCTGGGAGCTGGCACATCAAGTCCGAGGACCTGCCTGTGGGGTGGGGGTTTCCTTTGCCAGACAGAGCACCATGCTTGTCTCACTAAATTCGACCTTTAAGCCTTTTTTCCTTATGACTAACAGCCTCTAGGTTTGGGGGGGGAAGGTATCTTTTCCACAAGTTCACTGTGAGTACATTCCAATTAGTGCGGGCCACGCAAAGCTTAAGCTGCGTAAGTCCCTGCTTGTGTTTTGATGTGGGATGAGGGTGAGATACCAGGTGCCTGCCAGTGTCCTCAGGATACCTGTCCTGCTCAGAGGAGCTCTGAATCAGGTTTCTGTGTCAAGAGCTGTCTGCTCTTAAGATACAAGTCTCGGAAGTGCCCCCTTCAGGGAATTTATGTCACGGAGTAAAGCAGGGTATTGGTGTCCACTGGACCGGCAGTAGACCAAAGATTTGCTTGGCTAACTAAAGATAGCCTTAAACACACTCCTGAGGGACTGGGGGGGGGGGGTGTCTGCCCTGTGTTGGGACCCAAGGGCGCAGAATGCCACATGGTGGTGTTCTGCTGTGATCACAAAACTCATCGCATCAGTCTGAACAGAACAGAGCCTCTGGCCAGCTCCTGCCTTTCTTTCCCCCAGTAGCCCTCTGCAAAGCCATCTTGTGCCTAGCTGGTACATCTCCACACATTACTCACAGGTTTTCATAAATGCCCTGATTTCCAAGCTTCCCAGTCAACTGCTCCAGCACAAACAATTGCTCGTGTGCCAGACTTTTATCGTTTGCGAGCCCCACGTAAGGCCGCGCCCGGCTCTGGCCCACACTGCAGTGCAGCTATACCATATGGCTTAGATTGCGCAGTGCTCTGGTGAGGACGTGTGGGTTGTGGAGGGAGCTGTTTTGCTGCAGGAGTTCCTGTAGGAATTCTGACTCATATTTTCTCCTAGAAATGTTGGGAAGTGTAGCTCCACAAACCATTAGAGAAGAGCAAACTAGATTCTTCCCTTTGCCTATCCAGTTCGGATATGGGGATGGACTTATCTTCACTCCTTCTCTTCTGGCCCTCTCTAAGTGGTTACTCTGTGAGGGAGACATGTGTCAGTGTTGTCCTAGGATGCTGTCTAGCCTTGCTGGCAAGATACTGGGCAGAGGATGACAGGCTTCATCACGCTCCGTCTTTGCCTGCGCAGAAATATGTCCTTGCTATTTCTCTTATTGAAACGCATGTAAAATACACTGTGCAGCATGCCCTGGACGTCTTTGAGCATCAGGTTGTGTTCCGTAGGGCATCAGAGTTTAACCTGTGCAGTGCTAGCTGTTAATGGCTTGTCTGGCTGGGAAGGCGACAGAGGAGAACATCTTGCTGCTTTAGTCAGTTTGGACTGACTGATGACCCCACCCTGAGCCAATGACTTTCGTAAAGCAACTACATCTTCTCCACCCTGCTGATTCATGCTTGGCGAGGTTAGATAGAAGGTGTAAAGGTGCAAGTCCTTCTTCCCTTCCTTTCCGAAAGTGCATTGCATCTCTAAGTTACAGTTACTTCTGCTACTTAATTAGCTTTAATACAGCACCACAGAAAAACAGTTTTGAAGGCTTTTTCCAAAATGGTGCAATTGCAAATTGCAGATTGCATACATATATATGTGTGTTTGCCTATGTATGTATAAAAATCTCCTGTGCATATCCAAGTGACAAAGCACGTAATTAATGAGGTATAATGGTCCCGAGGAGAGCCAGATAGCTCTGGTCATGCTTGATAGGTGCTTTTGAAATGCACATTCATCGTGGACAAAAAAAATGTTAAAGTAGCTGCTCATTTTGGATTTCTCCAGTGCTAGCTGCCCATCTTGAATTACCTTGGAGCAAATGTTCAGGTATGCCTATGGACTTACAGCTCCAAGGTCAGAGGTTAACACCTCTGGGAGTCAGCTCCAAAGTATTTGAAGCTGGGCCTTCTGGCAAGAGAATTTTCTTACTGAAGGATGATATCTTTAGGGACCTAATTTTTAAAAAGCAGCCAAGAGAAATGTTAACAGCACTCCGAAAATGAGCATCAGAAGATATATTCAGAAGCACATGTAACCTGTCAAACAAACCAGAGGCCAAACAAACCAAAGTTCAGAAGCGATGTTTGCGCTGGAATGCTGACCGTGCATGGTCAGCCTGTGAAGAAAGGCAGTTTGCTCAAAGTGAGGCCTGCCTGGAAGAGTCCCAGTAAATTTTCCCACCAAGATCCTGAGGAACATTTCCGCCTGCATCGTTTAATGTGTGCATTGGCAGACTATACTCTCTATAAGCTGTCTGATTTTAAGCAGTAATTTGGTGCTCTGTAGCTGGTCTCTGCATGCACAAAAGAATTGGCTCTGTAGTTGCAGTACAAAAGCAAGAGGTAGAAGTAAAAGAATGTATTTTTAGTTCACTGTGTGTGATCCCTTCATCCTGTAATCCTCAATTTTCCTATCTTTACAATGAAAATATTTTCCCTAAATAGTTTTGGAAGACTTAACTAATACTTGTAAAACCTGATGAAATCTTCAAAGGCAGGGTACCAGAGAAGGCATTTGTCATCATCAGAGCTATTAGAGATTGTTTCAAGGGAGTTCTCACTGTATAATATATATATAGGTTGAACAGTAATAGTAAAAAATAGGGGTCGTGGACTACCTTCTCCCCAGTGGAGTCCTGACATAAGGTCTATATGCTTTAATAGACTGCCTTGCCTTGAGTGTGAATTAGATGTGCTACCCTGTTGCCCCTAAATGTGTACTCTTAGAAGTTTTGTGCCTCTGAAGGGAACTTTATGCAGCTGCCACATGTGCTGTACTGTGACCTGCACTTGGCTGGGTTTGGTGGCCCAGTGAGTGCTGGGGTTGGAGCTGGCCATGTTTTGGCCAGAGACTGGCCCTGGCAGTGATGGCCACATCCCTGGTACACAGGAGTGCAAAGACCAACCTGTGTCCCGTGCTTTGGTGGGAGCGCTGTGGTAGGAGCGCCCTTCCCTTCTCCTTCTGCTCTCCTTCCCACAAGCTCTTTTGTTCTTCCCGCACATGCCTGGGCCACGTTCAGCCCAAACTGTTGAGATCAGCTTTGCTGAAAATTACACTTCAGATCATAATGTGAGTTAGGTTCCTCCAGTATGAAGTGAATGCTGGGTCTTTCTCTGCAGCTATAGATAAACCAGATAGGAAGGTAATTACATCTCATTCCTATCTGACTCTCTTATTTGCCATAATCTCTTTTAATCCCTTTGATACTCATCATAATAATGTTAATCTTAATGAACTCATTTGGTATTAATGCGGATGTGATTTGTAAGTTCAGAGCAGGCTTGCCATCCTTGTTTAGTGTTCATTAATATCCACTTAACTGTGTTTATGCTCTTTCTCCTGCAAATGGACTTGCATATCTTTGTCTTCCACCTAGCTGATGTGGCAATTCCCTTAGTGGAACTCTGTTTCCACGCTCACATTTGAGTTTCCTTTCTATTTCTCTTCCTATTTATATAATCCTAAAGAAAGGAGGAGCTCATGGAAACACTGCATCCATCTGTTAGTGACTTTTCGTACCCCATCACTTACTCATTTCTTCCACTTCACTGTCAAAATTGAAGGAGTCCTTATCCTCTCCGTTCTCATTCGTGTGACATTCCTTTTTAGATTGCCTGAGAGATATTACCTTACTATAGCCTTCGTTTATTGTCTCCAAGGGTGAACAAGTAGGAGACACAACCCTAAATCTTGGCAAAGGGACAAATTATTTGTTGCTTACTACCGTATTCTCCCGCAGTGCTCTGTTTATGGGTGGGGTACCTTGCCCAAACAGTTTCCGATGTGACCAGCCAAATCTAGTGAGGGAGGAATATGTTTGGATTTTGAACCTGATCCAAAGCTTATTGCAGTGAATGGGAGTGCTGCTCCGACAGTCTTTGGATAAGGCCTGTAAAATTGTCCTCTTTTTATTCCTTTGAGCACCCACATTTTTTTTCAACTTCTCTAGCTTCAGGATGTGCCCTCTTGAAAACCTGCTTGTTCAGTCACAGCTGATCCCAGACACCGATGAAACTTGGATGCCTATTAACAAGTGATTTTCTCCCTATGTAGGTATTTGTATCTGTTTTTAAATGTGGCATGGACTTTGTATATGGTGGTGCTTGCTGTCTTCTCCCTCCTCTTCCTCCAAACACGTTTTTAAGGCCTTGATTGTCAAATAACATGAATTATTTTTTAGCACCAGTGACGGAAATTTTTCTTTAGATTTTGGCACAGCCAGGAAAATATCATCTACTTAATAGAACGCTGTTTTTTCCATCCCCACTTCCATTCTTTATTTTGTGTCCTGAGATTTCCTTGTAGCATGAGCTTCCTATGTTAAAATGAACAATTGTGCTGAGAACAACTTACAATTTACCCTGAAAAATTTCTGCACGTCATAATTAAAATTAGCCAGTGTCTTGGTAAACGTACTACTCAAGTGTGAGAATTGTAGTCTATCTGATTAGTGGAACCTGTATTTATATGTTCTTCTTTATTATGATAAAGATATAATACCTTTAAATAATATCATTCATTTAAGAGTATCACAGGACGTTTTGCAAATTGCCATTACTCCTCTGCAGTCAAACATATTAAAGCTCTTTATTAGTGTGAATACAAGGTGTATTCATATAAATAACAAGGTGGAGGGTTTTACTGCAGATATCTACAACTCTTGTGCTGCTGCATGACCATAAAGAAAATGGGCCAAATTGGTTCAAATGGGTGTAGAGATCAATAAATCTGTGCCCATTTACAGCAGCAAAATAATAAAAAAAAATTATGTTTTCTCTAAATGATAAATCATTAGCACAACCTCTGACAAAAAAAATACTTGTAGAACATGTTACCACACTGGAAAAGCCCATCAGCACCAATAATTTTATATGTCAGTCTTAACATTAGGTATTTTTTTCCAAACTGAGTCTTAAAAAACAGAACAGAAAAAGCTTACTGGACCAGATCTTCTCTTGACCTCAGTTTGAGTGCAATCAGTATCATGTAAAAAAGTTCCAATATTGTTTTCTTTGTTGTCATTCAATTTCCAGATCTAAGTGAACTTTTCTTTTACTGCCACTGAGTATGTGATCTGTGTTATATTTCTCTTACGCTGTCACTCACAGGACTGTAGGAATTTTCATTTCTCAGAACACTATTTAGTTCTCTGACATTTGAATAAGTAATTTTTTTTCCCATAAATTCACATAGAAGTAAGACTGACTGAAAGTCAAAATAAAGACTAAATCAACGTTCAGTACACACATTAACTGAATAAATAGTTTTCTGTAGTATTTCCTTGCCTTTGGAATCCTGTGTTGACAAATATCTCCTTTGGCCATTTGTATTTAACAGTCTTGCACAAAGTGTGAATTATTACCTAACTCTGTGTGTGTGTGCGAGTATCTATATGCATTTGCAGTCACACACACACACACACACACACACACACACACACACACACATACATTTGATGATGCAAGGTAAAGTTCTGTTATTCCTAAGCAATCCCATCAGAAATAATTTCTAACATGAATAAGAAGCAAACTTGCATGACTTAAGGGAGTAATGTATGTATATGTATTTGAACAACAGTTTATTTCTTCTTGAAATTGGAACTTTATCAGTACCCCTCAGCTCTATCTCCCACTTCAGGTTTATCTGGAATAAGAAATCAAATCTTGGACAAAAATTTAAGCAATGGTTAAAGGGGGACATTTGCATCATTATGTGTTTTGTTTATTTTTTAACTCGCTAATTTTGTTTAGTATGGAACTCTGTCAACTCAGAGCAGTAACTGATAGATCCACTGCAAATTAGTAGATATTGTTAATGAACAAGCAGGATGATATGTAGCAAATTCCCTTTTAGTAACTAATTTTACATTTTTAGTTTAGTTTTCACTGTTTTGATGATACATTGTAGTGCCCTTTGAAAGCTCTGCGGCATACTTCAGGGAAAGTACAAAACTTTACCAGTACCAGTTATAAAAATATACTGAGTAAATAAATAAATAGAGAATATAAATATTAAAGAAAAAATCAAAAATAGCATTAATTGTAAAAGCACAGATTAAGATCTGCTTAAAAATGTGAAATATGGTTAACTGAAAAGTCTCCATCAAGGTTCAATATTGTTAAAATCTGGGCTTTAGACAAGTAACAATTGTTTCAGGAAATGTCTGCTTTCCCTTGCAAATTGATAATTGTTTTTGCTGAGAAACATTTTTTTGTTTAAGAAATCTTGAAAAAGAAACAGTTTCCTACTTGCTGTACATTGAAAAAAGATTAAGCTTTATATGTTTTATTTTCTAATTGACACCAGAGTTTCTTCTAAATGGTTCCATTACTTCTCTTTTTTTCTGTGGGATGACCAAAAAGTGTGCAGAGTTGATAAAACAAGGAGTAATCTTCTGGCAATCATGTTACATTCCAGAGTTTTAAACTTCGGTCTCAAGCTGTTCACCTGGTGCCTGAGACAAATTCGTGACCAATAGCACAGCCAGCAATAGCTGGACTCAGCTCCGCAGAGACTTGTAGCGCTGCGGTAGAGGTAGGTGGCAAGTTGCGTGGAGGACAGACGTTGTCACTGACAGCGTCCCTAAGCTGAAGGGAGAGAGGGTGAGGAGAGGCAGAGTAGGGGAACTTGCTTTGTTTAGCCCGGGGAAGAGAAGGCGAAAGGGGGATCTAATTGCAGCCTTTAGCTACCCAAAAGGATGTTACAGAGACGAGAGCCTGGAGGTTTGCAGTGCAAAAAACAAGAGGCAACAGTCACAAGTTGCAGCAAGAGAAATTCCCATGGGGCGTATGGAAAGAAAGACTCCCGCGCAGGGAGCAGGATGAAGCATGGCAACAGGCAGGCTGCAGAGAGGTGGTGTAATCTCCACTGCTGGAGATTTTCAAAACTCGACTGGAAAAGGCCCTGAGCAACCTGCTGTAATGTTGCAGTTAGCCCTGTCTGAGCAGGAGGTTGGGCTAGGTGACCTTCAGGGGTCTCTTCCAACTTAAATTATTCTATGGTCTTACTCTGGGCAATGATGGCAGAACTGACTGTGTGTAAAACATGGGGAAACAGGAGGAATTTTAGTGGGAAAAAGCAAGAAGAAAAGCAAATGGCAAAACAGGAACATAATGTCATCTCAAGCATACCCTGTGCTTGCTTGGGTCCACCTTTTTATGAAGTAAAGAACATATGTTCCTAATGTAAAAGGGGTGTAACTGTGGACTTTGGATTGCTACTATTTGGGGGAGGATGAATTATATTTCAAGGTGCTTCCTTTCCTAGATTTCTCACCATACTGTCAGTGTTGTTCATCGAAGTTTTAGGAGATGACTGATAAATCAGCAAAGATAAAACAGGAATCCTGACACCCAACCATTTTTGGGTGAAATGTGAGCCAAAATGAAACCAAATGTTTTTGGTTTATAAACAGCTGAAGGAATTCTTCCCTGTTTGACTTTCATAAACATCTGTATTATTTTCTGCTTGTAGTCAAGAATTGCAAGAAAATTCTAAAATGCCATGAGAAAATCCATCTCTGAGGTACTGCCAAAGCAGTCAGCTGTTTAAAGCACCACATTTTTTTTTCTTTTTACAAAAATAAGAGAACTAAACCATGACAAAAAAAACTTTCAGACCTTTATGGTAATTTTGGGCATGTTTTGCAAAACGAAGAGAAGAGGAGTTTTTCAGCCTTTTGAGCTTTATCTGTCACTATGTGGGGGATCTATTTGCTAATATCTGTGTAAGCTCAAAGGTATGTTTTACAGGAACTTAGCTAGTGAAAGCTGTTCCCATTTTAAAAGTAATGACATTTAATGCCTTTTCACAATGAAATCCCTATATACCTTATTCTATGTTCATATTTGTCCATTAACTAATGACTATCCAATATGCTGTCACTAATATCACATGCGTAATCATACCTTGCCCTTCTGCATACTCAGTTATTTTACTATTGCCAAATTAATTATTTATTATGGAATATAATGTAAAGACTGAGGAATGGTCACTGGACATGAGTTTTCGCTGCCGTAAGCCTGTGCAAGCCTGCAGACTCAGTCTTACATTCATCTTGAGCTGAAAGGCTTAGGGAAGGATATTGTCCATATTTATGCAATTTCAAAAAGCTCGGTCCCAGAGCGTAGAGTTTTGTCTCTCGGCGCAGCCCTGTCACCTTTTTCCCTGTCACGTTGTCACCTTGTTTGCATCCTTTTTTATTGAAATCAAGACCAGCTTGTTTTTTTTTAAAGCACCGTGCCTGACAGTTCGGTGAATGTCAGGATCATTTTGTACCACAGGCGGAACGAGACTGTCGGTCTGGGAGCAAATCAGTAAATCTGGACGTGTGACGAAACCTTCCTGTCTGGGAGAGCTAAGCCCCACAGAAAAAAAACCCAGGCTTTCTTGTAGAATACCCTGCTTTCCCTTTGCATTGAAAATGGCATTCCTATCCAGCTAATTTATTGAGGAACCTACTAAGTCTTTAAATAAAATAGTTTTGAAAATATCAGTGTTAGTACTGTTTTTTATTATTATTATTAATGTGTCAATATTGCTGTTCAGGTTTCTAACCAGTTGTGAGAAGCAGTTTAGGAAAAATTTAGGAGTGACAGTGTGAAAGAGAGGAGTCAGTCAGAATATTAGATTGTTTTTAATAGAACAGGAAATGAAGAAAAACCAACAGATTTAAGGGTTACTTTGTGTCATTGGTGTGTTTGTGGGCAGGTGAGCCACAACTGTAACTAGTTCTGTGGTGACAAAGTTGTTGACTTAGTGGCTGAAATGAAAACAAATCATTTACGTTAACTGAAAATGACTTAATTTTTTAATTATTTTTTGCAAATAAAAAGAGCAATAAATTTAATTTTAGGTTTATGAAAACATTTACTCTTTAAAACAAGTTAGGTAAATTTGAGAATTAATATGTCACTTCAAACTGTAACATTCAGAAATACTGAAAAAACCTTGCTTTTCCAAATATCTGTTCTTTTCCACTTGTAATATTTACAAACTATAATTTATTAGTGAATTTAATAATTTTGCTCAACCTGAAAGTGCTGTTCTAGGTAAAGTTTCTACTTGACTGAAAAAAAAGAAAAAAAAATGCCTCACTCGCTTTTGGGCTTGGCTGTAATTTTCTGTGTAAATCATCTCTGTTACAATGCCAGTGAATTCCCTGTGATAGAGGTTATTTAATTTGCACATACTCCGTAGATAATTAAAGTCTCTATTTTAATACAACTTTGGTGTTTAAGCTGCTATCAGGAGCCTTTTGGAAAAGTTTTCTGTCATTTCTAACAAGCACAGCACACACMCCCCCCCCGCCCCGTTAGCAATAGCAGGGGGCTTGGGGCAGAAAAGGCTTTTGCAGCTTAATTTTTTCCACTGTATCGTCTTCCCTTACATGGAGTAGACTGCAGGGTAGCAGTGCACTATGCCATACGTTCGTCATCTTTTCCATCTGTAGAACTGGCTACTAGTTACAACGGTTGAAGAAATCTTGCAAGGTTTGTAAGACTTGAGAATATTAAAGGAGGGCATGTAAATTCATGTAGCTAAGTGCTTGCAGGATTGGAGACTAGATGTCCACAGAAGATGACTGAGAAAACTGTTTTCTTGCTGGTGACAGGTTAAAAATAGCTCTCTGCTTTAAGCTGCATTTAACACCGTTTCCAATCATGCAAGACCTCTGGGAGAGAACTCCTTTTTGCTTCAACAGGAATCTTGTGCATAGGGCTAAATCTTCTGTTTGGTGTCAGTATTTTTTGGAGCTTCGGGGAGTTGTGATTTTGTCTGTCTGGGGTTTTGATGATTTAAAATATCAAAGGAGCTGGAAGGAGTTTCATAGTCACATAGTCCTGGTGGTCAGTAGGGCAGCTCTGACTGGAGGCCCTAAATGTTGATCACATTTGAAAATCATGTTTCTGTTCTGATGGGAAAACTCTCCATTATTTTTTCCTCTGTTCTGCTTCTGGGAAGAGTTGGGAGTTAATGAGTGAGTCCATAAAACTGCATTTTAAGGTTGCATTCTGTAAGTCATAAAATGAAGGTCCTTTGGGTGAGAGAGACAAAAGTCATTAAATATTAAACACGGCATTCAGGATGGCTTTTTTTTTTTATGGACATTTTCCTCAGAAAAGAACACAACTGAAAAATATGCATGCCTAAGTCTTAGAGAAAGTCTTTCAAGAACTTAAATTTGCAGGGTTCTGGCTGTAATACACATTGGATTATTGTGGGKTTTTTTTTAATCCAGTAATGTGGGGTTCTCTTTTGGTTATTTCTCTCTGCATTAATCTTTGATACACTGATTAAAAAAAAAAAAAAGTGAGTACTTGAACCACATGTTTCTATGATAGCTCCTAATGTCAAAATTTTAATTGATTTTCTCATATTTGGGGTTAGGAGGGGGCTGTATCATGTTCCACGATGTCATGAAAACAAAAATATTTTAAATATGTTTCAAATAAAAGGTGGGGGGAGAAGAAAAATGCTTAACTTAGAAAAGATGTGGGATTCATTAACAAAGAAAAATACTGGCCACGGACCAATGGCAAGCCAAATGTTTTGCCAGCAGTTTGCAGTTCACAGTCATAGTTGCATGTCACTTTGCCTCCTGCACCAACCCTTCCAACCATATATGCCTTCCTTTTGAAGAGAAACCTGTCTGGTTTGAGTTGAATAAATTAATTTGGGTTTACTTAGTTTAAAAACAAAAATATAGAGGGCCCAATTTTATTTCATTATGCCCATGGGTAAAGCAGTCCAAGGTAATTACAACCATAGTGCTGATTGCTCTATCTTAATTAAAGAGGGTTTTTTTGCACATAGGTTTTTGCACAGCATAATAAAATAGTTGTGGTCTGGCTAGCCTCAGTGTCACAAGAGCAAACTCACATGAGAAATTGTCCAGCTTTTCCAAAAGCTGAGGCCCTTCCATGCAAGAGGAAGCACAAGGTTGCTCAGCAGAGCACAGGTAGTTTACAGTTCTTCCTATTTAGTGTAAGGGCACAATCATAAATCAGGCAGGGAACAGTGTTTCATACAGTCTCATGCACTAAGTAGCATGCTTGTCAGCAGCAGTGAATGTGGGCTTCAGTAAATCTTCATGCAATAATGTACTCTAGGAATGTGCAACATTGGTTACACACCTGTGACCAAACCTCTGATTTCTGTAAACTTTTCCAGTAATGTTTTGGGTTGTGGGACTTTTTTGTCTTCTTTGCAAATAAATATGATTTATTGCTTAGCAAATCCTTTTAAAGGAAAGGCATCAAAGACTTTTAAATAATGCACTTGGGATGATGATTAAAAAAAACATACTCAAATCCCCACAAGCATGGCTAAGACAGCCTGTTATTAGAAAAGTCAAAGGAGGCATGTTTGCTGGTTGAATAAATCAAATAGTGTTGTAAAAACACTGTCTCAGGGATGATTAAGGATAAGTGATTTTCATTCCTACATTAAGTTCTCTTTTCTGGTGTGGTGCTTTTTATATCACATCAAGCTTAGCTGTTTACTTAGACTGATTTAAAAAGCCCCAGTACCTCAGTAACTTACATCATGACCCTGTGCATTGATTCAGAAAGATGGCAACATAAGCTAGCTGTACTTAATGTTCATGAACTTGATTGACATGTGTCCTTTCTTCGGGTGCTTTGATCACATGCAATTAGTCAAACTGATTGAATTCAGTTTTGCAAATACTGGTGCACCAAATCTTTGGTTGGCTCAAGCTGGTAGAATTTCATTGTCTCTAATGAGTTCCCCTTCCCAGTCTGATGCTGGTGCTTTCATTCAAGTTGCACAACTCTTACTTTTCTTCATATACTCATCACTTACTTGTCTAACTCTGTCTAAGTCGACTGAGTGTAAATCCAGCTAGATATTTAGAACCACCAGTTGGTCTTGGCCCAGGTCGCAGTTGTGCTATCTTACTCATTTGCAAAAGCAAGGTTCGCAGATACTTCTGAACCTTCTGAGAAGGGTCTCAGACTTGGAATAAGGACTGTCTAAAGTGCCCTAAATGTTTTGTTCAGTGACCAGCTGAGAGAATATTTCCTGGCTTTGAAGTTGCAGTGGGTTTTGTTTCCCTTTGGTTGGGATGTAGATTCTCTTGTGGACGGGCAAGCAAGTTTAGCTTCAGCTGCTTGAACTGACACAGTTTCAGCTGAGATTGCATTTTCTGAGGAGAAAGTGCTAAAGAGCTGTGTGTTGTAGTCCATCACAGTGCTCCACCTGAGAGGAGAGCAGCCCTCAGCTGCATCTGGGCTGCTCTGAAGCACCACTAGCAGTGGCTGCCTGCCGGAGGAGGGGAGCTGGAATGTGCGATGCTTGGTGAAGCTGAAGTCTCTTCCAGCCTCGCTAGGCCTGGCCTGGGTCCTTGGCAGCACTGGCAGCATAGGGCTGGGAGTGTGGTTATAAATGTCTGGACTTTCTACAGGTCTTCATGCCTAGAATTAAGCATGTGTAAATGGGGAGAACTAGCCTCGAGGTGGACCAGAGAAACTTCCACCCCCCACATTAAGTCCAAAACATGAAAATACTGATTTTCTTTCCATGCTGTGTGGTGATACTGAAGCAGCAACATCCAAATATGCCTCTAGGACACAGCTGCCAAAGAAACGTTTCACAACACAGGGGGGCATCCCTGTGGCAGCCTCAGCTGAGGTGCTAATGATTTCATAACCTGTTCTTTTATTATGCAAGCTATAAAACCTGCTGAAACTGTTCAGCACGATGGTGCCTGCTGCCAGGGGAAGAGCCGTGGCGCAGTGGTGGATCAATAATGGGTTTCCATGTGGAACAGATCTGTACTGTATGTGTGTTTTACATATGTAGCTTTGAAAGTACAAGAAAACAGCCACTTTCTATTTCCATTTGCATTAGAGTCTTCTCATGAGTATCTGAAATAGACATTTATTGTGACCATAACCTTACCACAAATTAAAATCAGATCCGAAGTCCCCTGTGAAAAGAAGCTCATTATAATGTATGGAGATGTCAGAAATGATACTAAATGACACTTTACTCTAAATGCCAAACACTATGCTTATCCGTGGCTTAGGGTTAAATCTACAGTGGAAAGAAGACCAGGAGCTAAGCACGGTTTTCAGGGACAGGGGTGTTCCCAATGGATGTATAGCCACAAGCTAAAGAACAAACAGCTGGTTGTATGTGCCTGCCAAACGCAGTGTCTTGCTTATATACTGCTGTGTTCTCTTCTCTTAAGCCACACATTACTTTTGCTGCATATCCTGCACAGACTGGGCCAGATTTATATGAGGTGTAATGTTGATGCAGACAGTTGGCTTGTTTCTATAGAGAAAAAGAGATAAAGACAGATTTCAGTGTTGGTCTAAATGGTACACATTTTAATTACTGCCCCTAAACACTCATCTTCTCATCAAATTTTATGAATGAGCATTTTAAGGACTTGTTACCTAGAAGGCTGATACCACGGCTAAATCTGTGCTCCACAAAACTGAGAGAGACCACGAAAAGAAACATGCTGACCTGCAAAATGACTTTGCCACTATTCTTTGCATTCATCATATTTGTCTTTCCTATGAAAAACAAAACAAAACAGAACAACAAAAAAAGAACACAGTGGAGTGAGTAAGCCATGGCTTCTGACACCTGGAAATCAGCCATATTCACTGCTGTGCAAATTCCTGCTGCTCTCTGAGCTGAGATCATATTGTTGGAGATGGCAAGTGTGTAGAGCCCAGATCTGTATCTTTCTTCCATTGCTAAATATTAACAGTAAAAAATAAATGTAAGTAAGTGATGCAACAGCATTTGACCAGGCCTATTCATGTGACTGTTGAGGTATTTCAACCAGGTCGGTCAAGTGCCTGACCAAATCGAATAGATTTGATCTTATGCTAATCTGAAGGGAGCTTTCACTTTGCCATTTAGGTAAAGTTAGCATTTTTTATGTGTTCACATGCACTGCATTTGCATGTCTCAGGGTGTGTGTGGTGCTAATTATTGAAGGAAGACATATGCTTTGCTTATTTTATAGGAGACATATGGAAAAGAATGTATCTTCTCCTTTCCATTCTCCCCCTTCTGGCTCTGTCTCCTGCTAAGATAACAAATAACCCTTTTCCTCTGCCCCTCCAACAGCTCCAAGCAAACAGTTTAAAAAAAAAGTAATGTTTCTTGAATGTCAACATGCTCTGACTTTGTCAGGCCAGCAGGAGAAACAAATTACATTGTCAGAGGCCTTCCACTGACAACTGCAGGGTACCAGTTCCCACAGTTTAAATCTGGAAACTCTTAATGCAAATGCTGCAGTTGATTCCAATGACTATAGTGGCACTGCACTTAAAAGCAGTACTTTGGAGTGTGGTTTCACAGCATCAGGCAGTCAACGTAAGTTAAACCTACACTGGTTTCCTTAGAAGGTTTGTTTTCAGGACTGTGCGTTTATGGGAGACTCAGGCCTCATCTAGGAACACAAATTGCATTACTGCAACCGTGCAAGGGCAGCTGGAGAAGTCCTTCTAGTCTGATTCTTCCCCCTCTTTTTAAACTATTTTATACAAAGGTAGTTTCTCCTTACCTGGTAATGCTGAACTGTAATGCTGAAAATTCTTGGGTGAATTAGAGAAATTTGCAAAATCTTATCCAGTAGTCTCAGAGTTTCAGAATTCACCTAATTCAGTTCTTGGCTATGCTGATTAGACTGTTGACATATTACTTTGCCTAGGGTGGGAGCGTTTTAGCTAAAGCACCGTTTCAGCAATGGTCCTCAGAAGGGAAACTGGGGAAAAAAAGAAATAGTGCAAACCCAAACTGTGCTTATGGACTGTATGAACACTTACTATTCATGTTAAAGACATATGAAATAAAAATTCAGAAAAGAAAATAATAATGTGTTAGTTCATACTGCAAACTCGTGGAAGCTGGCAGGATGACCTAAGCTTTTACATGATTGACTACTCATCATTAAGCCCCTTACTGTAAATTGGTGCAGTCGATGGTGTCTTAGCCTTTAACATCAAGTTTGGTTTTGGGAGAATGTTTCTTCTTTAAAAAAAGTTTTCTATCAAGAGGAAATGGGGGAAAAAATACAGCTGTGAAATACCAAACCAAAAATGTCCATAAAATTGGAAAGTAAAGACATAAAATAAACTCAAATTTTTATTGCTTTTTTAGTGTGATGCACTGTATCATCAACCTGTGCAAGTCACTACTTCAGAGCATTATTATGAAACCTATCTTCATAGGTTTCATAGATTTTTGTGGGTCTCATTCTGTTCTAATTGATTGTAATAGCACCATGGCAGGAGCATCGTGCCAGAACGAATGCTATCTGCCACAATAGGATCAAACTCTCCTTGTTGCTTTCAGCTGTACTGTATGGTGATATTTGCCTCAGTGACTATGTCAAGAAGTTCAGCAAGGGTAGAATTTGGCCAGTTCTTTCAGAGGAAATGCTATGAATGTTATGGTTACCCTCCTGCTTCACTTCATAAGCCAATGGCCACCAGGGGTCAGGAGGAATTACTCCATGGTAGTCAGCAGATGTCAAGGTGTAAGGTGGGGATTTTTGTTTTCTTCTGAAGCATACAGCATTGGTCGCTGTCAAAACTTGTTTTACTACTAGATGTAACATATGTTATATCCTGTGTGGTTATGGAGTGTGCATGCACGTGCGTATGTGAGTGAGGTTCCCAGCTGATTTAAATCCATTGTCTTTGGCAAAGCTATGTGTTTTACACCATTGAGAATTGGCTCTGTTGCTGTTGATATATTCATGCTCTTCTTATTGTTTTCTCAAATTATTGTGTTAACTGGGTTACAGCTTGTGAGCACTCTTTATTTTCAGCTTTATATTTCCTCAGTGATATTTTGCTCATAAACAAGCACATTTTGAAGGTCACCAGGTAGACTAATATGCAAAGCTCTTTAGGAGGGGTTTTGAATATTCTGGCTGAATAGAAAAATCATGTTGAAATGCTTCTAATTTTTTCCATCTCTTATTCTCCTTCTAAAGAACTACGCAAAAGAGAAGAGCAAAGTCTTGGTAACAAAACTAGAGATATTATACATTTGCCTTTTCATATTTTATCCCATTTCCACTTGCTTTTATTTAAAATATTTCATAACCGTAAGTATGCTTTCCACTTTATGCTGCAGATTCTCTAAAAATGTGCTTGGAGTCTGATGTTATGGGCCGTTTAGACTTACTGCTTTTTATTATGAATATTGGCTGGTTGGTATGCATATTTTTAAAGCTAAGATTTAAGATTTACATGTTATCTGGAACTTGATCTATAACTTGAAAGGCTACTGTAGCCACAATAAGAGTGAAAATAACCCTGAACTGTTGAAAATTTAACTCTGAGCACCCAAAGTGGTAATGATTGCAATAGTAGTTTTGTCGATATTTATAAATCAATGCAAACCAGAAACTGGATGTTTTAATTTACTACAGTTTCAGTGTAACTGATACCCTCAAGTTTAGAGCTTTAAGCTTTGTGAAGTGCAATGTTATTGCAGAGCATGCATCCAGTCTTTAAAACATTATATAGATTGGAGACAGATGAGCTTTTCAGAATTATTTTAGGCCTATTTTGATTGAATGCCTGAGATGCAGTTTCCAATGGAAATTAATTGCATTGATGTGAAAACAAATCAACTCCAACCTCAAAATTAGCTGCAGGTTTGTGCTCAGTCCAGTATGTAATAGGGAGGGAGAAGGCACAGATAGGACTGGAAATGGCAATGACAATACATACATTGTTGCAAGAATAAAATTACTTTGTTTTTAATGCCTTCTCTCTTCTGCTGTCTCTGCTATTATGCATGTCCTCATACATGTGTACGGAGAGAAATTTACCCATGTGTTTGTGGTTACACTTGAATGCACAGTGGCTTTAAATTGCTCTCACTTCTTCCCTTCGGACACTGCTGGAAACCAGGGCCTGTCCTTGCTAGCCTGTGTCAGCATCTGAGCGTCGGTGAAATCCGCAGCGGCCACTACTTCTAGTACTTTTATCACTTTCATTGGGCATTTGTGGAACACACAGTTCAGTAATATACAGCCTTCTGGGGGACTTCAGGAGCAAACAGCAGCTGAACATGATTTGTACCCTTTAGGGAATTTTGCCTTAGCTGTGTGAAAAATGCTGTAGCTGAGTTTGGGATTCATGTTTGCTTGAGCTTTTCAGCATTATCCTTAGCAGAAAGAGTAGCCTTAAATACCTGTATGCTCTCAGTCAGTGGCAACTCCCATTGACATGTAGACAGAGAACGCAATATGTGCTCTTAAATAATGAGAGCAGTCAGCACTGGCTCGGAGGTGATTTCTGTTGAAGTACAGTTGAAGCAGTTCTCGCCAGCTTTGTTCTTTTTGCTTTAAGATTCACCTCTATCCTGTGCTTCTCATCATTTGTACTAATACAGTTGTCAGCTGGGATTTTTAGCATGTTTAAAAGATGAAGTGTCCACAAAGGCTCCTTCCAAGAAATGGCATATATTCATTTTGATCTTCATGAAAGTTTGAAAGGAATCAGTGGAGTGAGTTGGGGGTGGGAAGCGGGTCACTGAAGGTACATAGTTATTGGGCAGCTAGAGGAAATTTCTACACCTAGAGGTGCCTTGCTAAACAGATAACTGAGAGAACACCCTCACGTACATACTGCTCTTCTCTCTTTCCTCCCCGACGGCCACCCACTGAAACCAGCAGCTTGGAGACATTGAACAGGTGTGGGGCTGTAACTGGTGTGGGCTATGCACAAACGCTAACTTCTCCTTGTGCTGTGGAGAAAGCTGGACATCACGGGAGCATCTGCTAGTGGCAGAAGTGTTAGGGAAGCAACGACCATTACCAAGCACATAATGCGTGCTATTTCTATGATACTCTTATTAAAAGGTGGGCTAGGAATTGGATTTTGGTCTCCCACTGATCTCATATGTCATATTAGACTTTTCTAACCTATAATTTTCTATTTTACTAATTTGATGTTTTGTTTAAAAAAATCATGTTTTGTATTTTCTTAAATAATTAAAAAAAATTCCAAGGTATATGTTACTTCTATAATATTTTTAGTGTTAAGGATAGAATTTAAATCTCAGTAAATAAAGCATCTCATATCTATGTATCTACTTGTTTTTCCTCACTAGTAACTGTGGGTCAACCCTGCTTTCGATGTTGCGTATAGCACAGTTGTTTCTTGTCAGCTTTAGACAGACTGAATACGCCAGGCAGACTGGAGAGCAAACAGTTGCTGGTGGCAGACGCTGGTGTGTTTTTCTCTCACAGAGACTGTTTTCATTTGTCAGTCTTTTTCTGGCAGCATTCTGACCAAAATGATGCTGCGGGTCCCACAACAGCCGTATGGCTCTGTGTGCTACAAGTTGTATTGCCGCACAAGCTTCACACCTGCCAAGGTTTGGAGCCCGCTACCTTTGGCCTTGTACAAGGTCTGTACCAAAAGACAATATTCTGCCTCAAAGAGCAGTTTAAACAGACACGATGAATGAGAAGCTGATGGATAAAGTTTTATTTCAGTTTCGCTGATGTGGAGCTGAAGAATGTAAAGACCCAAATTTGTTCCATTTTTTTGAAGAGTGGCATTACCACAAGCTACTTCTGGGGTGCTCTGTGTCTTTCTGTTGACTACACAGGGCAGCTGTGTTTCCGTGGGGACTTTAATTAGGCACCTGAAGCAAATTGCCCATGACTGGAAGCCAATCTGGGATTTAAGGCCTGTCACTCAAGTAGCAATCTGGTGTTTTCATTCAAAACTGTTTTTCCCACCTCTTTGGGCACAACAAACTTTCTGCTCTAACTTTTCAATCATTGGATTTTGGAGGCACGTGAGGGGACTTTGAGGAGGAAAGAGTCAAGAGATATTAAGCCCTCTGAAGCATAAGATTTCCAAAGTAGACCTTTCTGCCTACAGCCATATGAGAAGATCATCAAGTACATCTTTCTTAGACACCCAGGCAGGCAAACATCTCTGAAACACAGGGGTATGAAACTGCTGCTGCGGCATCCATCATTCTGTTGAGGACAGTGAAAACATGTGCTGTCATCTTTGACATTTTAATTGAAAAGAAAGCTTACACAGATTTCAACCTTAAGCAGTGTGTTTATACAAGTGTATACAGAGAAATAATCTGTCAGTTCAGAGCAGGCTCATTGCTATAGGAGTTGGTTTAGTAACTGAACAATCCAACATTAGCTYACACACCTTGCCTTGTTCCATGCCTCAATAATTTTTAGTAGAAATACTTTGCCTAGAGGCATGCAGTTATTAAAAAAGAGGCTAAGCTTGCTTAAAGTCTGGAATTATTAGCTCATGGTAACAAGCCTGCACTGGAGAAACTGTTGGTTCTTTGTTTTCATGACTTTGCTGTAATTTACCATCTTATTTTCAGAGACAAACTTCTGCTTTGTTTGGGAAGTTAAAAAAAATGAACAAAAAAAAAGGAAAAATAAATCACTTCAAAAAGATTCTTTTTTCATTTTTATTATAAAGCAGGGTTGACAAAGTTCTTTTATCTTTGTATTTCTATTAAATTTCAGTGTTCCAAATAATAAGGGTGAATAGAAACAGAATTTTAATCGAGAAATTTGTTTTACCACATTTCCAGCATAGGGAGCTGTTGGTAGGAAGTACTCACTGAGAGCTCTCCAAATACTTTCTCAGCCCTGTAAGAGTAAAAAGGGTTTTTTTTTCCTCCATCCTTTTTGTGAACTATTGTTCTTTTCTGATGCAAAGTTATGAAAGTTAAGTTAAGAATGTTTGTGAATGCACAGCTTTGGAGGCCACTTGAGCAAATGAATGCTTGAACACCTTTATATAGCACAGACCTAGCAGAACAATTACTGCATGTTCTGTTGTCGCTTTTGTCTGGATGCAGGGATTGGGATTCTTTCCAACTGTTTAACCTGTCGACATTTTTCCTCACTGAGCCTTAAATTTTCAATTGTTCATTAATTCTGCATGCCAGGCTTGAGCCTTAAGCTCGACTGTTAAAAGGAATGGATGTGTTAGAAAATGTTTGTGTAAGTTTTATTACTGTTTTTATGTTTACATCTGAGCTTCCATTTGATATGTTTGCGTATTACTGCCACCTTTTTTCTTCAAAGAAAACTGATGCACTCTTATTTGTGGTGATGCAAAATCATTTGTTTTCCTGAAAAATTAAGCCTTGGGTCCTGTTTGAGCTCAGAGAACATGACAATGTTTGACATTGTTGCTTGCTTTCGTGATTAAGTGTTTTATCATGTTTATGCTGCAAGTTTTTGTTCTTATCCCACAATTTTTTTTATTACCAGAATGTGTTTTTATATGAGCTAGTTCTTTATAATCTCTTGAACCTGCTTTTTGCTGTGTTTCCTTGTTTTGCTTTAAGCATGCCATTCTCGTCCCCGTATCATTTGCAAGTTCCAGCTGCGTGCATAACACTATGTGGAGCATAAACGCTCTGAGGAGGTTATAGTCTAAGAAACCATTCTACCTTTTCTTATTTTTCTTGTAATGGTCAGGCAATAAGACCCAGCAAAATGTTTAGAGGGAAGGGAAGATTGAAACCAGCAGTTTCTAAGACCTGAAAGAGCCAAAAGGCAAATGTTAATGGGTTCTCTGAGGCTTCCAATACCTGCTGGTCCTTGTACTTACACTGAATTTGCAGAGGCTCCTTAAACATGTGTTCAGGAAATATAGGTGGTATTAACACAATTGGAGTTTCTAAAGGCAAGATTTATCCTTGACTAAATCTTTAAACAGAGTTTGGCCCACAAAATATGTTGCAGCAGCATAGCTGCTGCTTTGTGGGGCTTTCCTCCCATAAGGTCAGGTGAGAAGTACAGTGTTCTTAAGACATTTTGAAGGCATTTTTCCACAGGTTTCTAGTATTTGACTGTACATATATCCATACCWTGTCTTTTTTTATTATTGCTATTTTTTGCTTACTCTTTCCCTCAGTTAGATATGCTGTCCCTGTCTGTCCCTGTGAATTAAAAGAAGTGAGCACAAATGCATTTCTGATGGAGATGCATTGCTCCTGGTGAACAGCTTCTCACAGGATATCAAGGGGTACATGAACTGCGAAGTAACGTCTCTGCTTGCTTTTGACTGTGTTTATAGAATTTCATGTCTGTTGCATCTTCCTCCTTTTTTTGATGCTTGTTACTGAATTCCTTCTACTTCTGTGCCAATGTGTAGCTTGTTACTTTAATTGTGTCAGCTCTCCTCCAACACGTATACTCACTTTTCCTACACTTGTGAATCAAGCTTCTTGTCTTTAAGACTTCTCATGGCTTAGCCTTATCTTATCTCACTCCGCCAGTTTCTCATTATGGTGTCAAGCATCACTTTCACTTGCCAGTGCCTTTAACATCAGCTAGTTTCTCTTTCAAAGGCGCAAATCTCATTTTGTCCCACCTTGGGAAAATCCTTAAGGTAATGCATGTAATAGAAAAATATATGCACACTCTGTTTAAAGATCTCTACAGAAAGCACAGCTTTGTCTGGATGGTCCCCRTATCCTCTAAGTCGTGAGCTGCAATTTTCTCACTTTAGAGTGTTGCCCTTCCTGTGTCTTAATCTTAGTTACTGCCTTCCTGTTGCAGACTTCCCCAATCCTGTCATTCTTGACCATATCCGTAGGAGTTAAATAAAAAACATACAGCTCCCCCCCAAAACAACCAGAGAAGTGCCACTAAACTGTCTCCAGTTTTTTAGTATATTTATTTGCTTCTATGCTCTATCTCCATCTTCTACTTTTAATCTGTTTTGTGTCTCTAGATTGTAAACACACTGTGTAAGAATTGTCTCTTATCTTTGTTTGTACAGTGCCAGGCTCAATGGGGTCCCGGTCCCGACTGGGACCTTTGGGCACCACCACAATATAATGTCTGCTACTGATAATAATAATCTACCCACATCATGCAGATGTCTGAATTGTCTGAGAAATACAAACAAAGATCTTTACTAGGTTGGCAAAGATCCATTAATTTTAGGTGCCAGTTTTCCTTTCCCCTGAATACGGTTTGGCTCCCTGAAAAACCTGGTGACATAAAGCTCCCATTTCTTGGAAAGCTTGGCTCTCTGATGTTGCTATAACTAAAATATTGTTAAACAGGGGGTATTGCAGGTCAGGGGAGGTCCCTGGAACTATGCAAGGTATTCCAAGTACTTGTCTGGTGCTTTGCTGTTGCTTTCTTTTGTTTGTTTTTGTTTTCCTCCTCTGAATGACAAATGAATAAATTGAAGTTAGACAGAACTGCCTAACTTTTTCTGGGAGGGAGCATCTCAAATAATGGGTCACAAATGAGGAAAGCTGGAGTTGGATTGATAGGCTTAAGTAATGGCACTATAGGTCAAACAACAACAAGTGAGTCAGCCCTTCCAGTCAGCCCCCTCTTTTTGCAGGTTAAAACATTTATCCCCTCCACCTTTGCAGCCAGAGCTTTTATCTTTGCCCTATGGCTGAGTGCTTCAGATATTGAAGGCCAAGAAGAGCACTTCAGGTATTCTAGCCTCAGAAGTTGCTGTGGTCTGTAGAACCACATGCTCCAGTGAACTTACAGTTTATCAATGTAAAGTTTAATTACTACAGTATGTGGTGGTCTATGAGACATTCAGAGGGTTGACAGTGGTCAACTGTGTTCATTCTCAGCATGGTGGGGTACTTGGGTGCTTCAACCTGAAATAAGCCCAAACAACATGCACATACTAACATACCTTGAGAATATCTAGGTTGTTGGTGTGCAGTGGTTGTTCCTTTTCACATTGATCATAGTGGTACCACTGAGGCCTTATTCACCTGTGTCTCTCTGTTGCTTCCATTTGCTCTCCCTCATTTTATCCTTGGTCTATAAGCTTTTTGGGGCAGGACGTCACCCAAAGTTTTCAAACCAAGGCTTCTAGGCACTGTTGTAATAAACGTATATATATATATATACACACACATACACACACATATATATGTATATAGAAATGATGAAAGTCTGGGCAAGTCTATGTTTGTAACTGGAGCGTGGTGCAGAAATCCCTGAGCCAGTGCTGACCAAAGATGGCAAATTGCCACAGCACAACCAACCACCTGTGGGCTGCTTCCATGTGAGCTGGCTGGGTCTGCAGGCCATAGAAAGTCAAGAGATGAGTTCCTCAGTTCAAATGCAACTCCATGTGCATGTGGCTTTACTTTTTCCAGAACAAAGCTAGCTGAAGAAGAACAAGTTCAGTTGTGGTGTAGCTGGCCTTGCGGGCTACCCCATGGTAGTCCCAATGGTACAGGCAGGCAAGTAAGAAGCAGGAGAGATGTCATAATAAGACCCACTGATCTGGAGTGGTTTTGCTGTAATAGAAAACATACTACAGTGATGCTTTAAACAGTGTCAGTCCCTCTGCACCTCAGCTGAGAGGGTCTTGGTCAGTATGGACTTAGTCTCATGAGACCTCAGCAGGAAATTGCTACCTGTGGAAACTATCTTTGAAGACTACAGGTTAAGGAAAGCCTAGGCTTTTAATAGGCCAGTGTGGTGTGTAGTCATTAGACAATCTAGAAAATTGGGGCAGACAGCTGTTGCATCATCGCAGACAGAATATTTGGTATTAAACAAGGAGGCACTTAGTGAAGTATATATCATGCATGTTTGATTAAATTAGTGGAGTTATCTCTAATAATTGGTAGAACATGATGGAGTCACCGTGGCTTAGTGGAGTACCACCCATCTGCCTAAATGTTAGTAACGATGACTCATGGTGTTAACACAACCATGCGGAGGGAGGAGAGCTGATGTGGTCATTTACAACAGCTCAGCTAACATGTGGCATTTTACTGAGCTACTGTAACGCTATCCGTCCAAGCTGTGTATGCCCAAAGAGACAGTGTGCAAATCATGACTGCGATCCCATTGTATCCAGCAGCAGGCTCCTGCTGGAACAAGATGAAAATTCTTAAACTTGGGGAAAAAAACATAGATGGCCAGATTTTCAGTGAGGTTGAGCACTTGCCAGTTTTCTGTCTTATCTGTCCTTTATTTGCAGGCTGCTTGCCCAATAACCATATTTATTTAGTGACACAGATGCCAAGGAATTAAAATTCTTCAGTCAGCAATATTTACCAACAGGTTGAAGGCTGCACCTCCTCAGCATTTACAAAGAGAGGAGCAGAGTCAACGTGTTCAACATTAAAAATGATAATTATAACGTCTTACTGACTTTCCTTTGCTGCAGGTTAAAACGCAACAACAAAGAGATTTTGTTGTCCTCGGCAGAAGAAGAAATGTCTTAGAGCTAGGCAAATTGAGTATTTCGGCCTATAAGATTCAATGCCATAAATGTTCCCTGAGATCTTGTGCAAGTGCTCGTGAACACATGTTAATCAATGACCTGTATTCAATGTGGAAGCAATAGAAGTATTTGTGAGTACTGGCCAATGTCAGAATTCCCTGACAGAGAGCCGAGTCTGGTGCGCATTATGTAGCACTTTTATTGGTGGCAGGAGTGGTGCAGACTTTTCGACAAACAGGGTCAACCTTGAAGCACAAGCTCTGCAAAAACACACTTGGGAATAGGCTAGGGGGAGTTTTAGTGTGAAAAAAATACCTGAAAGTACTGAGGATTTTTTTTTTCTTCCACCAAGCGTAAAGCATATGCAGACCCCCAGAGCAAAGCAGCATTAAAGGTGAAACTGGGGACAGCAAGGAAGCTTCTTTGCCATTTTAATAAATACAAATAATTCCCTTTTGCCCAAGTCCCATATTCCCAAGTTCATTAAAGCAATTTCAGAAATTTTTTTTGGCTCTGGAACATATAAGCAAAATTCAAACYGTGCAGTCCATTGAGAATCACTTGCACAAATTGCATAGGTCAGGCCAAAATAAGTTTCTGTCAAACAGCCTAACACCTAAGGTTATTATGAAACTGGTGAGTTGTACAAAGGATCTGTATGTGGGACAGTCTCAGAATGACTAAAGGCAGGGGGCTGTTGTCATGGTACTAATTTTACTTTGGTCACACTGAAACCTCAAGTGATATTTTTGCTGAATACATTCCTTCTGTTAGCCAGTATGGTTCACATGGGTTTGTCTAAGCTGGTGGGCCCAGAGGGTTTCAGAGCTGCCAGATACGGGGGAGCATGCCTCAGTCTTGTTCCAGGCCAATGTGACAGTTCCCCCCCCCCAGCCTATGTTTCCCTGGGAGGAAACCCAGCAGGCATCCCCACAGGGGCTGTGGCATGCTCTGTTCAGCTCCTCAGCCTGGAGCATAGGTCTCAAACACTCAGTCTGGAGGTCATCAAACTGACTTAAAAGCCAGAGATAGAAAAGACCTTTTAGAAAAGATCAAATGTGTCTGCTGCTCTGCAGGTCTGTAGTTGCGTTGAATCTGTGCCTCTAGGAAATGGACTTTTTTTGTGGGAGGTGACCACAACCTTTAAAAACTAATCTGAGCTGCTGCTTCTCCTCACTCAGCCTGAGGTTTTCCTCCTTTTTTTCTTATTTCTTTTCAGAGGATCACTGAACTTTCTCTTCTTGCTTTTTTACTTTGTCCTGATGATTCTCCAGTTCTTTTGCTTGAATGAGTACCTGGAGCAGCTGTATTTTAGGTGGAGGTTAGGGGGTGTCAGGGGCTGTGTACTTTAAGTATATTGTCTGAGCTCTTTTCTCCTGTACTACGTTCATTCCACTTAGGCCACCTCCACACCTACCCAGGTTTAGTGCTGTGCTGAGTTGACCATATTCTCTGCTATCCCAGGAGCTGATTCATGTTCCCCCACAGTGCTTCTTGGACCCTCTCATGGGGTTATACCATATATTTGGGAAACATTGTCTTGAGTTTCTTTGTGCAGTAGGAAGATGTACAGCATATTCCTCCATCAGCAGATAACCAGGGAGGCATAGGAAGAGCTCTATATCTGAGGTATATTTGTTGTTTGTTTTTTTTTTCTTCTGAATAAGTACTGTATGTGTCTGGGAGGTTTTTTTAAACATCCTGCAGAACACAGGCTTTTTCTCTTCATGGAGAACTGAGACAAAAGGATGGGCTCAGTCACTTGCAGCTGCCAAAGAGAGGGCAGCTGAGGGCAGAGGGATGGAGGTGCTGGGTGCGCAGAAGCAGGCAGGCGAGGACTGAGAGGGGGGATTTGTGGGGACAGAAATGGCTCTGGGGGAAAGGACTTGCAGAGAGGAGAGTTGCAGGATTGAAAACCGAGGGATGGGAAATACTGAGGAGCTTTGGGGAAATGGGGATTAGGAGGTTTGAACTCTGGGCAGGAGAGGATGGTACTTCTAGGTCAGAAGAAGCTGCTGTTGCCATGAGACAGACATCTCTTGTTTTGGGAGCCTGGGCACAGTGTTTTCCATCCTGGATTTCTGTGAATCCCACTGCTCAGAGGCCTTTGGCCTCTTCTTTTTAGATAAATGGGAGTGAGGGCTAAAGTTAGAGAAGGGGTATGTATGTTCATGATTGCCAGCATTGCTTATAATTGGAGGGGCAAAATCCAGTGTCCCATCCCTTGGTGTACTGGTTGAGACCCAGCAGGAAAAGTGAACTGTCTTCCCCCTCCCAGCTCTGGGATTATGGCGGTGGTTCTCTGACCAGACCAGCCCAGTTCGGAGGCTTTAGTGGTTGGCTGTGGATTCGTCACTAAAGCAAAAGGTGCTTCTGCTAAGACTAAGAAGCAGCCCTGAAGTTTAGAGGCTCCACATGTCTTTAACTCTTTCCATGCCCCCCTGCAGAGGCTCTTCTAATAATCTTCCTGATACTAAAAGGCTCTTTTCATAATCTTCCTGATTATGTTCCCTCTTCCCAGTTCCTTCCCGTACCTCCAGGAGTATCTCTTGCCCAATAAACACTGTATTATACTGCAGAATGTACTGCTTTGTGAGACTTCAATGTGCCAGATTATACTGGCAATGTTTGTTGAGACACTGTATGTGAAAGCTGTCTTATTTTCCTGGTTTTTGAAAAGATAACACTTGTTTTATTTACCCCAAACTCCAAGCAATTCATACTTCCTTCAAAAACGTTTTTAAAAGAGGCTGATTAACTTAACTAACTCCCAAGAACACATTCTTAAAGACTGTTATCAGAGTAGTCCCAGCTTCTTTTAATCCATCAATGTTACGATTCTTCTTCTTTGTTAGTGGGCCTACTTTTTCTTTTCCCTGTGCTGCACTTAGAAAAATCCTTCTAAATCTTTTAAATTCCTTTTGCCAAAATAACTCTCTCTGCTTTTTATGGTCCTTACTATTTGCCTTTACAAGCCACTTAATCTGAATGTAATTTTGCTGATTTTCTTCCTTTTTTTCCCCCCATTTCCTGTGCTCCGTTGACATTCTAACAAGTAAAATTAGGACCCTCACTTTGGAATAAAGGCTTAGTTGAGTTTTACAGGAGAGAATATGAGTGGAGATAAAATGCTCATTTTAGAGTAGTTTATTTACAGGTAATAAAACTTCAAAATTAATTTAAGTATGCTTAATTTTCTGTCATCATCTGAAAAACTATCATCCAGATACTTTTTTCCCCCCAAGGGTAGAATTTACAGCAATGCACTGATGCAGCATGTCGGGAAAGTTTCCCACTCTGGCTGTAGAAATCTCTTACTGGCCACTGTACGATGCTGGGGTGCGTAGACTCAGAATGGCTGTTATGTTTGCATTCATGTTCTGTCATATGAAATATATTGGTGCTTTAACCAATAAATTGTAAAGGAAATGTGGTTCATCTGTTTCTTGAAAACTTTCTGTTCTACTGATTTATGCAGGAGAAGACAAATGCTGGATTGGCTTAACTGTGCCTGCCTGTCTAGAGTTGTCTGTGCCTACTTTTAGTCTCCCTAGTCCATGACAGCGCTCTTTCCTTTTTTCCTAGGCCTGTCCCAGGTTCTCTGTCTTCACTACTGCACCTACACAACCGACAAAGACAGCCTATGCCTGCCTCTATGCCTGGCACCCTGCCCAACCCTACCATGCCTGGATCCTCTGCTGTACTAATGCCTGTAAGTTTGGGGTGGTTTTTTTGGAGGGGAGTTGGGGAAGTCTGTTTGCTTGCTTGATTCAACCTATGCAGAGGTGAAAGTCTGCTGGAGTTTCTAAAAACAATCAAAGCATAAGGAGCTAAATAAAGTAGGGAAGCTAGACCTTTTTCTCTATTTCATCTTACACAAGAGTATTTCTGCTGCAATTAATGGAATGTTAATTAGTGTGAGAGTGATTTGAAGCAGTTTACAGGAGACTACAATTTCTGGTTCTCACTCTTGATCATGTAGGTGAGATCAGTATGTCTGCTGGAACAAAAAGATATTTTTGAAGTCAGCCTCAGAACATACTGGAAAAGTCATGTACCTAAATTATGCCAGCGAACTCTAAAAGTAATCTTCTTGCTTCTGGGAGATAATCAGCTAATAAGAAAGAAATGTGACTTACTTTGCAGGCCTGGTTACTTGTACTAAGATAGAATTTAGTCTGTCATGATCACTGCTCGTCTTCAACTCAAACTAATTTCTGCAGAGTTGGGAATATTCACCATCTTCTGGGTGACATAGAGAACTTTGCAATTGTAGCTTCAAATTATTGAATGTTTTTAACAACCCTGTCAATATAAAACATTTAGGCAGACAAGGGGTGGAGACGAGTAAGGGTGGCATGGGGAAGAGGGAACTGTGAAAGAAGAAKTTTTTGTGTCATTGCATGATGTTCATTTTGGAAGGCAACCTGAGAGCAACCAAACATGGCATGGAGGGAGGGACTGCTTGTTCTGGCTCAGCTGGAGCAAAGGGGGCATTCATGGCTCAGAAAATTCAGGTTTGGCTGCTCTCTAAGCAGTCATTAATAAGTTATTAATTAATAACTTACCAGTAAGGCTCTCCTGGAATATTGACCAGGAAGTTCAACTAAAAATATAAGAAATGTTGCTTTGGACAGTTTCTCTGGCATGACTCCCAAGGCAGCTGAAGGGGTGCAAACATCCTGCTTCAGTGCAGCTTCCTCCAAGCTCAGGGCCCAGGGTGCTGCTGGGGAGCCCCTTGGGCAGCTCTGCTTGCAGACAAGCACGTGTGCTCTGGCTGAGAGCGCCTGGAGACGTGAGCACAGAGGCAAGATGGACCCTATCACCTACAGCCGTCCTGACAGCAGCTCAGGCCCCCCAGCACTCCTGAAAGAGCTCTGGAGAAGACAGCTGTGGGAGCTGCTGCTGGTGCCACCACATGGTCCCACGGACGGGGCGAGGGGCCCGGCAGAGGCAGCCTCCTCTGCAGAGCCTGCAGGAGCTGGGTGCTGGGTCTTGCCTGAGGTGAGCAGTGGGACGTTTCCCACTTGCCCAGTCGCAGCAAACCTTGCTGGGTTTGTAGAGGGGTGGGAGTCACTGCCTGACCACGGGGCACACAAAGTAGCTCCCCTGCTTGGCAGAGCCCAGGAGGATCCTGGAGCTGCTGTCCTGCAGGGAGATAAGACTCAGGGGACTGGCCCGAAGCAAGGTGGGATACTCAGCTCCAGCTGAAAGCAGCACCATAACTCTACTTATCATCCTACCCTTCTGAGCAATGACTCGGGTGTAACAGTGCTTGTATCTTTTCAGAGAAAACACTACAAAAAAGTATTTTATCTAGTCCTCACTGCCATTAGGTTTTATTTCTAAATTTTTTCCCCAGCTCACTACGCAGTAAGTTAGCTTGCAGTAAGTGCTCTGAATAGCCAGAAGGGCTTCTGCTTTCCTTTTTGCTGTCTCAGCAGGACATGAAAGCTTCCCTAACGAGGCATATGGAAAACTCTTCTCAGTTGAGCAGTCCAAGTGGAGGAAAAAAAGCCACCTCATTTTCCATATACTCTAGATTGTAGATTTTTATTTATGTTTTTAACAAGCTAAGTTGGGCTGCACTAACAGGAGAAGCCACAACTTTATACAGTGATGCTTTTAAAACCACTTAACTCGGAGTGTTGTTATACTAAAAGGGAGAAAATCATCACAAAAAAGCGCAAACCTGGGTGGCTGATACATTTGTTTAGTAAAGAATCGTTTTCTTTATAATTGGCTGTGAGGTTTCAGGGACAATTCTGATGAAACACACACCTGTGTGCATACAGGCATGCAATTCATGAAACAGATTGTTATTTTTCCAGTCATGACTTAAAGAAATAAAGCTGAGTCCATTTAAATAGAAACTAAGAATAAATTATTGCAAATGTCTCTAGATGTGCTGAAACTATTTTTTCTCTTTCTCTTAAAAGATGGAGCGACAAATGTCAATGAACTCCAACATCATGGGAATGCAGGGACCAAACCTCAATAATCCGTGTGCTTCACCTCAAGTCCCCCCAATGCATTCAGAAGCCAAAATGGTAAAAAGAAACAATTCAAAAATTTATTTTGTTTTCTTATATTGCTCTTACATACTGGCTAGCCAGACAGTGGGGGWTGTAGCCAGACACTGCTTACTTCATTCTTAGTCATATTTTATACTCTTTTTAATATGCTGCTGTAAATTGCCTTTGTGTCAGTTTAGTCTATGAACTTTGAAGATGTTACCCATTCCAGCTGAATTCTCCGTGAGAAGAAACTGAATTAAAGAGTAGGCCCTCTGATCCATACTGTGTTTTATAGGATTTTTGGTGCAGATTCGTAGAATTTAAGCAAATGGTCTAGCTGGTTCTGTGATGGTATCTGTGCACTGCAACATGGCTTAAAAAAAATTTCTCAGTAAATAAACAGTGTAGTAAAAAGTATCTGAGGTGGAGGGAGAGTACATGGTCTCTGTTTTTTCCAGATGGGCGCATGGTGTGTCAGGGCAGTGCCAGTGTTAGAAAAGCAGACTGAATGACGCATATAAAACCAGGATATTTTCTTTTGCTTGAGTGCAACAAAGTTATTGCTGTCAAAAAAAAGTGTCAGAATCTGGATAAAAATAATTTACCAGTGAAATGTCGTAGTGCTTTTAAAGTTGTTGTATGTCTTACAAGGTCAAGGCTTCTGAAGCGTATGTATTGATACAGGATTAGCGTAGATAACTAAGTTACAAGTGTGTGTATGTAAGTTTCCCCCAGCTTTATATGTACTGTCACAGAGGTATTTGGTAGTAGTATCCTGGATCTGAGTTCATCAGTGTTGAAATTCTTATGCTTTTTCAGTTTCAGAGCTGCCATTTGCTGGCTAGTATAAATATGAGGGCAGCAGTTTGCAGTTTAACTCTGTAGGGTTTTTATCCTTTCAGGATCTCTCATCACAGTGGAAAACAGGAGTAACTTCACTGAACTGCTGTCGCTGGCATTATGCCAATGTAAAATTGTCATAAGTGAGAGAGTGAAACCAAGCCGACAAAGATTAAGCAACCACATGTTTTTATATATTTCTACTTTGCATGACTGGTACTGCTTTGAAGTTGTTGTCATCTGTCCTGAGGCAAATAAAAATCTTCTCGTCTATAGATACAGTGAACTTGTCTACAGATGTAGTGCATGCAAGAAACCCTTGGTTAGGAGCAGCAAAATATACAAGCTTATTCTATCTCTGTTTTCTTAGGTTGGATAGGTTGTGCCTTCACCTCACTGTTGGTTTGGGTTAGGCTGTTGACCCAACCTCTGTTAACACCCCATCTAAAACCACACTCTGTAAACAGGCAGCCAGTTGGCCAGGAGAATGGCAATAGCCAAAAATGCTGCCTCCCTCAGCCAAGGAAAACCTGTGGTCAAGAGTTCTCTCTCTGCCGCACCACACAGTAAGGGTGACAAGCCAAATGGCAACAGCGTCTGCAGCAGAGCTTGTTAAAAGCTTTCTGGAAGAGACTAGTGTTTTTTCAACTAGAGCAAGGCTGAGCCAAACTAAATACTACTTGGCTAAATAAATCCAAAACTGGCATCTGTTTTGGGGACTAAAGGTTCTGCAGTTTATTCCCCCCACACTTTTTTTTTACTGGAAGTGTGAGGCTACTTAAAAACAAGATTAAATTATTGGTGCATATGGTGAGAATTCTGTGCTTTAATATCTGAAACTGTACATTAATGCAAATTACTTTATAATATGGATAAGAGATTTTGTCCTCAAACCTAACATATAAAGGTATCGCCCTTTCAGACATAAATTGCTATCAGTTCCAAAACAAAGTAGAGTGAACAAACAGCTCCTTTGCTTCTAAGGGGATTTCTGCCACTCTTCAAGGAGTGGAAAAAAAATCACACATATTAACTCTTATGAGTAAGAGGCATCATTCAGAGCTCCAGGAACTTCCTTCTTTTCAAATGCATTTTTTAAAATATTCTATAGTGTAGTTTTATATTTTATTTCTGTTTGAACACACAAATAATATAAAAAGCCACTTTATTTAGCCAGTTTATTAACACTACACTGCATGAATAAAAAAGCAAAAAAAGTAGGAAATATTCAGAGCAAAATTATTTCTTATATCTAAGTTCATGGATTTTAAACATGAATCATCTGTATTACAGTCACGTTGTTTGTTCTTATTGTTAACTAGTGCAYTTAGCTTTGTGCTCAAAGCATGAAACTTTGCATGCTCTGGTGAGTTTAAAAAAAAAAAGTAAAAATGAAGGTGCTTAGTACCTTACCGGATTGAGCCCTGCATTAGGAAGGAATTTCAGATTTCTTCAGATTCTGCTAATGCTATTACTGATGGTGGATCCAGTACTGCATGTGTTCTCTTCRGCTGGCAGCGCTTTGTGAGGTATATATGTGTTGAACACTAGACAGAAGTCATCTAAGCTGCTGGCAGTTAATGACGGCAGTAACTGGAGAAGTTTGGGGGACTTTGGACCTGATTCATCTGCCATCCGAATCCATGGCAGATGGACCAGCATTTTCTTTGCGCCTACATGAAAGAATGCAGGACAGACTTCTCTAGATGTGAGACCCAGATGTGGTACCAAATCCTTCTGGCCTTATGCACATGAAATTATGCACCTGAGCAGTGCAAGCATGATTTGGTATGCAGCAGTCGAAACCCATCTGGTGACCCATGTGACCTACTTTGCTTCTGTAAAATAAATATGAATAAATAATATCACTGTGGATATTGTGTGATGGCAGGTTTTTCAGAGAGAGCAGGCAGACGGGAAAAGTTTCACCCCCTTGATTGGTCTGTAAGCAGTTTGTAGCAGGAAATGGAAGCAAGTTCATATATATATGCACATACATATACGCACACATACACACATAGAATATGTATTGCATTAATATTATGGTTTTATAATATGCAAATAATTTTGTTTATATTTTATTTTATATATATCATATTCATATATAATATATATTATATATATCTAATATCTAATATATATAATATCTTATATATATATATTAGATTCAGAGCTGAGAGGATAAAACCTTTATGTTGCCCACCAAAAACGCACATTGATTTTATATTAAAATATATTGCATTGAAAAGTGGAGGAAACATATACCTTTAAATGTACATGGTAAAAAGAGGCAGAATAGTGCATGTAGCATATTAACATGTGGTTCAATAGGCTGAGACTATTATGAACTTGGAATTGTCGCCTGTGTCTTTGCCTTAATACTCAGCTTACGTACAGTTTGGTTTGCAGTTTCGGAACATTCAGGTTCTTTTAACTGGAAGTGCAATACCATGTGGGTTACCTGGAAGGTTAACTGGAAGCCCTGGAAGGCTGGGTACCGCAGTTCTTTCCAGCAGAGCTGGTGCTTCTCTATCTGCCTTTCACAAAGCACTGATCTGTAGCTATATAGGTTTATAGAATACACACCCACAATATTTTGTGCACTCTGAAAGGCGGTATCAAAAGCCAGCTGGCAATGAAAATAACCTGACTGAAAAATGCAAGTTTCAATTTGAACTGTTAATTTTTTTTTTCCTTTTTTCTCCCTTCCTGTCAGATATGTAGTTTTATGAAATTTAAATAAAACGTAATATGTGTGCCTTGGCTTTGCCTGCCTTCCTGACAGAATCTGTATGACTCAAAAAAAAATTGCCATTTTCATAAGTATATCGAGTTAGGTGATATTGTTTGTGCCCTGTGTGCATTTCTAGTATGAACAGTAATGATAAGAAAATTAATGTGAAAATGTGTATCAGATGTAAGAGTGAAAACGTATAGGGAAGGAAAAATAATAAACCAGTAACGAGTATGTTCCTAATTATAACGGTAAAATTGTCCATATTGCTCGAACCTTAAAATTTACCTTAAAATGCTGGACAGGTTTGGAGGAGGAGGAAGATGAAACAACTTGTGGCTAGCCAGTTGTCATCAGAACTACTTTTTGTTCTAATTAATGAGAGGTAAGGAAGGGTCCAGATCCTGCTGGTGGCTTTGAAATTCCCGGTGCAAGTGTCAGTCAGCCCAGAATGCTAGGACTGATTCAAGGGACCTGTGCGTATTTCGTACAGCTGTCAAATACATAATGTTCTCCTTCTTCATGAACGTAAAATGCCGACTAAATCGAAATGGCTCAGCCACAAAGGTGGTCAGCTTTCATCTCAAGTAGGTTGGTTTATTTTTTTGGGTGGAGTCTTCTGCTGCTTCATATGTTACAAGTAACTTCTGTTTCCCTGCCCGAGAATTGTGGTGGTGCAACTGATGTAAAGGGAGAAAATACTGGCGTTTGCTCTTACTCCAGGAGTTTACTCTCCTGCCCCAGTCTGATATTCATTTGAGTCATTTTAGCAGCTGTTGAATGTGGAAACAAGAGCTCCGTTATAATAGCGGTGGCATCTTGGGACAACTCGCAGCCTTGGAGACTGCCTGGAACGGAAATTCAGCTGGTTACAAATCCTGGGCCCAGATCGGCAAGCTTTCGATATTGATTTCAGATGGGAGACTCTGACGCGGGGAGCACAGGCAGGATCAGAGCCACTAAAGTTCTAGGTTTACCTACTTAGCGTTTCATGACTGAAAATATGTTGTTAAATATAATAAATGATCTGAAGTCAGTGCTTTTATATTGAACCAACTGGGAAAAGAATCAGTTTAATAGAGCAATACACATCCCTTCAGGGCCAGAAGACTTTTTTTAGCACAGATTCTGCACTACTGAGCAAAAGAAAAATGTCTCAGCTCTGTGGAGCTTTCAACAGCAATTCCTCATATTATCCTTCACAATAAAGCAATGAAAGCAGTGTGAAGAAAAAAAAAGTGCAAAATGAAGCCTTACAATTTAAAACAAGAAGAGTTGAGACAAAATTCCTTGTATCAGTAACTGAGAAATGTTTTTAAGGAATAGTTTTTTAAATAATTAAAAGTTACGGAGCTTCTACCACTATTGACAAAATTCACTGTTCTGAAATTGTGTCTTCTGTTATATTTGCGCTTATGTTTGAAAGTCCCCAAAACCAACATTTCGGTATGCTCCTGATCTGCACTTTAAAATCCTCCCCAGGCAGTAGCTTTGCCTGTAGACATTATGCCTTGCTGTGGATTAAGGTATTAATGTTATGGGTGAAGCTAATCATATTTTGTTTTGTTTGCTGAAACAGGACCTTGTCCCCGTCATGCCTAAATGCTGGATTATGAACTAAACTCAGTAGAAACTAATTCTTCTCAAGCTGTCAGTGGCTGAATAAGTGAAATAGAGAAGAGAGCCTGTTCAGTTAGTCATAGCTGCTGTGAATATGTGTTGAATATTTGATCTTGCTTCTACCAAGCGCATACAAATTGCTTTGCTTGTTGCAGCCACAAGTTGTAACAATTCCTTGCATTTTTCTTTCTTTGTGTCACTTTATCCTGTGGTGATCTTATCAGCACTATTTCCCTAGAAGAGCTTGCATTTTTATTATTTTGTTTGCCTTTATTCAGCTGGGTGTTAAAATGACCTCGCTCTCTCCCCCGCCCAACAGCCTTCACCAACTGTCCACCCTTTCTCTCTCTTGCTGCTTCTCCACCACCCTCTTTATTCTCACAGGGTTTACTTTCTTGGTAGATTTGTTTCTCTTACTCCTTTTTCCTCCAGTGTCCACCCTGATTTTGTAACCATAGCAGTAAGTGAAATACAATCCTAATATTTGCTTGCTGCAGCTATCATCTAGCCCAACACATGAACTGTTGGATCTGGGTTTTGTGCATTTATTATAAGGTTTTAAAACTTAGGTCAGATGCATCTGTGTATGTGAGGGTGACTTGGTGCTAAGCTGCCTCTTTCAGAAAAGCTTTTGTTTCTGTAAACTTGTGTGTCAGTGTGCACTGGTGCAAGTAAAAGCAAGTCCTGATGGTAGTGCAGCCAGGGAAAAAGGAAATTATAAAAATAAAAACACAGTTGTGTTACAGGGAAATTCTGCTTCACATAGATAGATTGCAGTCTTTTGCTTGGAGTTTGTACAGCTTTCACTTTCCAAGATTTTTGCAAGAGCCATGAATAGTGGGAGCTGTTTTGCACTTAAGGCTGCTGTGCTTAACTTTGACATTTGCTTGGGATGCACAAGTGCATCTCGTCACAAACATGGGCTCTGGGCCGGACGGGATGGTATTACACACTTTACCAGCTTCATGTTTTCACCACTGAGGACACAAGAGCTGGAAGTAAAATTTCATGACAGTAAATCTCTTCTTTATAGACAAGCTTAAAAGGCCTTTTCTCAAGTCTGTGCAGTTGCTAATGAAGCAGTTGATTAATTATGATAATATTCCTGTGAGATAAATATTTTTAGACTATTGAAGAATTGAGACAGAAAAGCAAAATGACTTGCTAGAGGCCACACAGTTTGTCAGTGGAAGAACTGAAATGAACACAGCAGCGTCTCTGATTTCTAGTTCCAGACCTCATAACTTCTCTCTCAGTGGAATTTATGTATATATAATTAATATAAGCTAATACTAATTATTAAATTGATAATATTAATATAATTATCAAAATGTAGTATGTTTTTTCAGGACATACTGAAAAAATGAGGGAGCTCTGAGCTTCTTATTTAGCCACATTTAGAATAGGTGCACACTCAAGTTTAGGATTGAAATCCAAATGAAAGCGACGGTTTGTATTTGGATTTAATGCCCCTGAAATCTCCTGAACTTTACTGAAGAGATTTTGGCTCAAAATGACAAAAATTAACTGATCTTTTGAGACTTCTGTCATCTGAGATGATGGAAGTCTTGTGAGATCAGCTTCGCTGGCACTGTGGCTTTCACAGAAATCTCAGGAGAGCACTTACTTTCACATGTCAACCACATCCAAACCAGGACTAATGAGTACCCCTGTAGAGCTCATTTGAAGATCATAGGCATATTTGAAATACTGCTACAAGCTGTGTTCAGTTTGAGGAAATGCTCACAGCATTTGTTGTTTTGCTTCTGTCAAATATGGCCAGTGACACTTCTCAGCAGCGAGAGGGTTACATACTGTCTTCCAGATGTTCATTAGTGCAACTTTTCTATTTATGTTCGGAGAGTAATCAAGGAGGTAATTTAAAAAACTGGGACAGACTAGGTCTCCCACCCTGGAAACACTTATGTAGCAAACTTAGCTCCACGTGCTGTTTTTACTAGCAAATCGTTGACCTGTAATGTTTATCTGAATTTTTAGGGTATGAAATGCCATGAATAATCTTCTTGAATGTGCTCTGTAGGCAGACGGCACAGGGTGTCGTCTAGCAGGTTGTCCCCTCTGCGTTTTGTATCCCACCTCTACTACAACTCCTGCATAGTCTAGCTTACGGGGGGCCTGATAGGATCACAGCAGGCTGCTTGGCCCCTTTACTGTCCTTAGGGCATTTTACTCGTGTGCTGGGACTGACTGCAATTTCTCCGAAAATGTGAGTGTCTCCAAGTCACTCCGCTTTAGATAAGTTACTCCATTCTAGGTGTTTTATGTTACAAAAAAGATAGCAAAACACTAGATATAACTGCAACAGTTTTCCATTAGTATTGCAGAGGCATGGGGAACGTGGGCTTTGACCAGCTGAATGATGAACTTTAAAGATTTGTCTAACAGGCTTTAAGTCTTTTAGGGATAGAATTTGATTTATGTAAATCTTCCTTCTTTTATTCATGGATGTGAAATTTCTTCTCTTGCTTTATATATTGAAGTCACACTGAAACTAACTCATTACTGTATTGAAAAATATTCAAAAAATGTTATTTTAAGATAGCATCCAATAGTTCATTTAATAACATTATCGGTGTGGAAGTAGTTCAATTTAGGACTGCTACCTTCATTATATCACATTTTCACTCATGAATGCTTGGCTTTAAAATTATGTTGTATTAAAAATAAGCATTTGCAAAATTAAAAAACAGCAGCTAGGATTCCCATAGTTTTATTTTTCAATCCATTGGAAATGATTTAAAATGAAATAAGCACCTTTTCCCTGCAGCTCAAGTACTACTTTTCTCTCTTCTGTCTTTTCTTCTCTGACAGAAAAACAGAGCCTGACTTGTCTGTTTTCGTTTTCCAAAATGAGTGTTCAGAAAGGAAACAAGCACCATAAGCAGCTTCAGTGAGACTTTTGCATTCCTCTGGTTTTAAAAAATAGAGGCAATGTTATTGGTATAGTCAAAGAATACTTTTAAAATGTAGTCCTGATCCTCAACTGCTCTAAACCAGTGTAAGCACATTGACTTCAAAGAAACTGTGTGKTTTTTGCATCAACTGAGGACCCAGTTTATGCTTTTTAATCTCAAAATTTTCCTTTAAGCAAACTCTGTCCCTCCTACAGTTTGATACTGCCAGTTGAGCATTTTGTTGGTTTTGGCTTTTGGTTTTAATGTTATTCTTTTATTTAGAATACAATACATATTTGTCTCTTCTTTTTGCACACTGGTGTTTTGCCAACTCTTCCAGCATTTTGTATGAACTTTTTCTGACTTAATTTTTCAGCTTTGCTTCCTACAGGTGGTTATTACATAATATTTAAAGATAAATTACTTTGTACAATCCCCCAAATAATATCAGGAGATTTGATAATTGATTTGTCATGCCAAGCAATCACAGGGAGTTTTTGACTCTCAAATATCAGTCAGCGACAGGTATTGGTATCTGTCCCTAGTGATTCATATCCAAAAATTGCCAGATATTTCTTTGAAACTGATGGATGATTCATGGTGTTATATTTAGGCCACATTATTCTGGAATGTTTAAATTAGACTAAAAGCCACCTCTGAGTATATATGTGCAAACATAGAATACATTTTTAGTTTCCCATCTGGAAATACATATAAAGTCCAGTGCTGTTTTCAAGTTGCAAGAAATATTGTTATATTTTTATTATGGTATTTCAGTTCACACTCTTACTAATATGAAAAGTTTAGTAATGGCGTATCCTCAATACTGCCCTCAAATGCCAAGGTTATGCATGGAGTCCAATGGGATCTAGCAAATGTTTTAACTTTTATTAAAGCCTAAAGCTCAAAATAGACTTTACTAGACCTGTACAAATTATTTTAAATTATGTAAATATTTTTAATATGTCTGGCTTCTGACAGAACGCTACTATATACCAAAGTATGGCATTTGTCTTACTGTGCCAACTTCTTGCTTTCCTTTTTTTTTCTCTCCCCAAAATACCTAGCATCATTACTGGATTTGACTAGAGCCTGCTTTATGTGCTGCTTGTGGTTCAGGGGAAATATATGGGAAGAGGATAGGCTGTGATCCCCTACTGTTAACAGATGTTCTTTAGGATGAGGTTAAGCATGAGCTTTGTTTTGGCTGCCAACATCGCAGCCAGGACATACCCAGGATAAGGGTGTGTGAAGCCCTGATCTGCTTTCAGTCTGATAGATGTGTACAGCTGCTCTGAAGTCTGCTGTGGGTGTATGTGTGTGTGTGTGCGCGCATGCACGTCAGAGAAAATAATGTATTAGAGTTTCGGTTGCAGACATTCATCTAACTTCATTGCTGGAGTGAACATTCATCTAGGAATTCTCTTAACTAAAAAATTCTGCCAAAGCCTTAGTATCTGGATGCGTATGAAATCTGGATGCTCTGAACACTTCATTTAAACAAGAGGCAGTGGCAGGAGATTTGAAGAGCTCCACTCTTAAACTCTGTTGGTCAAATGTCTGCATGTGTGTGTATGGGTTTTTTTTCTTTTCCAAGTTTTCTTTTTTCTTCTTCATTCCATGCATTTTTGCTGTGCATGCATGATCTCATCTATGCCTATCTGGCTAAATTTGCCCATCTATTTATTTGTGCATTATCTTATCTTTTGTAAAGAAACCACTTACTGTTCCTGAAATACTTCAGAATGCCGAGGATCAATAAATAACTGAAAATCCATGTTTATTACACCAAAATCAGTTACTAACATCTATTTAGGATGACTATCATTTGCACGAATAATGGAAAATTTATTCTGCTACATCAATTTGCAGAGGGCTGGCTGTCTTCTAAATGATGTTAGTGGTGGATTAGTTTGATTGGAAACTTGATCCAAGCAATGTTTGAATTAGTTGAATAAAGGGTTCCCAGAGGGAATCTAGAGTTTATGCAAAAACTGGTATATAACTAGATCACTGCTGAGCATTAATATAGGAATGAATTTCCCTTGGTGAAATTTGTAGTTATGGGGCTCTCCAATGATACCAAATTTTTGGCAAACAAGGTAGATTGATCCCATTTTAAAGATTTTAGAAAGTAAGCACTTCTCTCTCTACAATACTTAAAAGTCAAGATGTGGTTACTCTAGTCTCAGTAAAGCTGGTAAATGTGAAGCTAGTTTAATATCCCCTACAAAAGCCCAGTTAAAGTAGCTGTGACTTGGAGTATCTGTCCAGCAGGTACTCCCCTCCCAGGGCAGCCCTATGGCTTCCAACCACCACAACCTGGGCAGTGACCAGCTCGATGAAGTAGCCATTAACTCACTTTACTAGTCCATGTCTTTGGCTTATCCCTTCCACAGTGAAAACAGAGACTGTGAACATACATTTCTCTGGGGCATGTAAGATCTTTCTGCAGGGATTTTTAGGGTCTCAAGCTGAAGTGAAGCTCTCTTGACTTGGGTCTGTGAGGGGGATGATGAGTAACCAGGTTTAAGTCCTGGATGTCTTTAACCAGAGATGCCATAGGTCATGCTGAGGGCTGCACTTCCCAAGGCATCTTTTCTCAAAAATACACCACCGGCCTCCTGGCTGAGACAGGACAGGTGACATCATGATGTGCACCTGGTTGGGAAATGTCATTTGCCTGAAGTCGCAGGCTGTCTGCTGTTTGATTGCTGTCCTGTTTCTCCGTGGGATCTTAACATCATGGTTGATATCCATGAAACACTAACGATCACAGCAAGTGGTCTGGGAGCCCCCTCGCAGGAGTCTACGCAAAAGGCAAGGAGAGGAGCCCAGCGGGCAGGGGGCTCCCATCCAGGCTCCAGGTGCTCCTGAGGTCGATACTGGGCAGCCATGTCCCAGACAGGGAGAGTGAGGGTCTGCAGTCCTGAGGCTCCTGAAGTTACAGAGTGAGCGTGCCCTCTCTGCAGGGTGTAAGGCAGGACCTTGGACCTTCCGCTGGGCTGTTCTTTGTGAAACACTGAGAGAGCCCGGTTCGAACTGGCAGACTAGTCCTGCCCCTTCCCCAGCCCTGGAGAAGGGCAGGCGCTGGTGTTGGACAATTTTCTCTGGGAATATGTGCAGAAAAGCTTGTAGTGTATCTGTGCCTCTATGGCAGTGCCGCCTCTTTGAAAAAAAAAAAAGCAAAACACACAAAACAATCCCCCAAGCCCCTCTCCAGCTCATTTGCACACCCCGTAGGTAATATTAGCATGGTATCAGTGCATACTATACCTGTCCGTTTGAATCTCCACGCGCCATTTGAAGTATCTCCCGTAATAAATTATGTACTTAAAGGAGCAATAGCAATAGCTGAGATTCTTGAGACGAGAAGAGTCACATTACAGAAGTACCAAAAAGGCTGATTAAAATTAAATTGTAGCAGACAACAGTTGTGTTACAAAGGAAGGCTCTATTACAGCCAAGTCACTTTCTTAGCTAACCTCTGACTTATTTATTTCTCCTGCATGCTGCAGTCTGCATACTCTTTCTGGTTGTAATGAGCATTAATTGATTAGCTGGATCTATGAAGAACTTGAGCACTCGTAAGTACTATCCCAGTGGGTACACAGCTAAATAGTTTATGAGGTAATTAGTATTTTAATGCCTTTTCTAATGAGCCTTTTCAGTAATGAAATCTCCTGAGAACATTATTAGTTCATATATATTTTTCAGACACAACAAAAGGTAAGCTAATGCTATTAAGAGATTTTAAAGCTAGTTTATAAAATGGTTTTTAGTAACTTATTTTTGAATGCTTGCCTTCATTCATTTTGCTTTATTAAAAAAACCGCCATCTTAATTTTTCACACTGCTCCGTCTCTTGCACTCCTCTCTCCTGACAGAATTCTTATAATATACTGCAATTTCAAATAATTGGGATAATTTCTGAGTCTGCTACCCGATCTCCTAAGCTCAGCTGTAAGTAAATAATACCATACTGTTCTGAGCGTGTTGTTTCAGATGTGTTCTCATCCTGGAAAAAAAAACAACTCTGTGCCTGGCTGCACAGTTCCTTGGATTTATGACTGTGTCAAGTTTGAAAGAATGACCAACCTCTACAAAGCTTTTCAATGTCAAGCTGAGCTCTATTCTGGAGGCCAGAAAACAGCACAGAGCTTGCAATCATACAAGCAGTCTTACTTAACCTTCTTCTTCAGGTTCACTGGCTGTACACTGTTTTACTCAGGATTAACCCACAGTTTGAGGGACAAGTGCTGTGTCTTGTGTTCTGTTTCTCTAGTACCTAAAATGAGATGGCTTCGGAGAGCTTTGCTGGGAAGAGTTTTCCAGTGTGTCAATGGCTTATTTCATAGTCAGCCACAGGGACAGTACTTCTTGCTTTTTACTCTCTGGAGATCGTGAGGTGTCAGTAGCTTTTTTTATTCTTACGTATTAGGTCTCACTTCTTCCAGGTGGGAAATGCAGTCTTGTCCTGAGTGGGACTACGGCAGCAGTTTAACAGCACATAGCAATGCTGTGAAATGGCCCGGGCCATAGAAGGAAGCATGTATGTTTTGGAAACCTGCTTCACAAATTAGTTTTACATAGTTTAGGTGATGTATGCCTTAAAATACTTTGGAAACTTTATTTTAAGGTAGAGATGTGCAAATCTTATTTGACACTAGAAACTGTAACAGTAAAACTGTAAGAAATTCCCATATACAGATCTCATTATGTAATGTAAGATGTAATGGGTCTAATTCATCCTTGGGGTATCTTTAATGGTGTCAGCACAATTTTGCAGAGGATGGATTTGGCCTAGGGACATCAATACTATAAAACCTTGCTGTCTTCCACTGGTATTTCTCTCTCTGTCTCCAAAGCTTTCCAGAGATATGTATCACTGTGATATATTAACATCCTAGTACTTTTCGATGACTCTAACTTATTATTAGCATGTGTATTATTTTCTTCAAGTGAATATGAAGGGTGAGATTTTCAGTTAGGGTACTGTGAAAGTCCCCTTCCAACACATAGAAGTAATGTTGTTTGACGTCATATATTTGACCTTGCTTGCAATACCATGAAGAATTAGCAACGCTTAGGAGATGAAGAACGCCCAGCGCTGACCACTGCTTTCCACATTGCCTGCCATCTCCACACCCTCTTGCAGCATGAGGCCAGAGGGCCAGACAGCACTGGAGAGGCTAACGATTTCTTTGTCTACTAATAACAGCACCCGCAGAGCCTCAGGTTTATCATGCTCGCCCGTATGACGACAGAGTTTGACCAGCCAAAGCTGTACCCATAGCTGAGATTTGGTAACTCTTTGTGTCCCCATTCCCGGTCCGTTACAGTGTAGAATAGATCAGGCTTGAGTGCGTTGCCTTTGGAGGTCAGTCAGCCACTCCTGCTGCTCTGAGACCCTCTCCCAGGTTAGCAATCCCAGAAGCTGGGCCCATGCCACCACCCGGAGCAGGAAGTTCAAGAGAAGGTGCACGTCAGGTTACCAGCCTGACCAGCCCAGTACAGGAAAAATATCCTGAGGGAAATATTTTGTTTTCCTTGCTGGAAACTTCATAGAGGGTGTTTCTGTTCTATATTCAGAGTCTTCCTTATGGGAGAAATGACCCGTAAGTTGTCTGAGAGTGGGAGCTCTGAACTGTTTTTCTCTGATGGCCTTTGAACATTGCTAGAGCCATCTTTGAACACTAATGAAGCACAGTCAGAATTAAATGGGGGGAACCAGTTGCCAGATCCTGCTTTTGTTTTTGCTAATAATTCTTTTAAACTTGAAATGGACTGGAGTGGTTTTGCTTACTTTTTCAGAGACTCTGCATTTTTGTTTGTCCCTCCTGAGTCGTCACCCATCTTTGCCACGACTTTGTTGTGTCTGGCAAAAGGTATATTACTGATACAATGTGGAGTGCCCAAAGTCTTACTATCAACATCATGGGGCTTGTGTTCATCCCCAGCTCATATTGCACCTTCTCTTGTTCCTGGCCAGGTCCATTCTCTGTGCTCCCTACTAAGAGTGTGTAAACCCTGAGCAGGCATTGACACCTCATTTGCTTAAAGATTCGGCTTTCTGGACTTCTGATGTGCTTCGAGCAGGCCTTTTACTTTTTGCTGTAATGTGTGTGTGTATGCATATGTACAGTCTCTTCAGTGACTGCTAGAAGAGCAGCGGGGATTTAGGCACTGAAGAAATGTTGTGCCTCTCTTAAAAAGATTTGGAAAGAGAAAAAGACACTTCAAAGATTAGTTCAGCACTTTCTATTTCCCTCTCCTCCTTGTGTATACCATGAAGTCATGATTAACGGCTTTTGAGATGTTTAGAGGGCAGAAGTCATGCGTGTGTTCAAATCAGGAAGACCTCTGAACCCACTAGACCCAGGGGAACCCACCGCTCAGGGTCTGGAAGGACCCATGATGTCATTTCATGAGCCCGGGGGGACACACCTATTACTTTTTTAGGCATTATTCTTGGATAGCCCTAAGGTGTACATTAATTTGTGGCCTCCCAAACACATTTGAAAGATTAATTTTGCCCTGAGCAATGGAAAGATTCCTTGTCTTTGAGGGAGGCTGTTTAGGATGGGTCTTAATTTTCAGGGTCTGGGAGTTGTCAAGAGTACACACACAGTAGTACAACTAGAGAAGACTCCAGAGCACTARAGATACACTTCTGGGTATGCAAACTGAGTTAAATGATGAATGTTAAAACTGTAAATGGTGTTTGCTTAAAATAAGGCTACTTTGAGATAGAGAACAGTGGAGAAATAGGATATTTTGAAATTTATCCATGGCTTTCCTGGGGTGTCTTGGACCAAATAAATTTACTGCTATTGTGTTAGTGAAATCCTAGATTCCCTGAAGCCAGAGCTGGGACTAGGATTTAACTTTGCTTTGAAGAAAGCAGAGAAGTAAATTTATTAAACTAATGTAGCTCTCCTGTCAGTTCCACGCAAAAGGAATTATGAACAAATGTATATTATAAAGAATTATGAACAAACAATTTCCTTTCAAACGATGTTCATTTTTTGAATATATTTTTCGATATAGGAATGGGAGGGATGTTGAATGCCTTCAGTCCTTTTGTTTCAGAAAAAGAAGATGCTACTGAAGACAGGTTGGAAAATCTGTCTGGTGTCATTGATGAGCTGTGCAAGAGATTTGTTATCTCTGTTTTGCTTTTAAGCTTTTAAGCTCAATGAATGTATTTTAAATGCATGGATAGTTTAAGCAGCGTATTCTCAGAATATCTTATGTGCTATACTAAACTCTAATTCAGAATAACTGTGTGGTTTTTTATGATTCAAATTAGATAATGTTTAGTTATGTTTACATATTGTACCAGGGTAATAGATGGCAGATATAGAGTGAAATTACAACCCAGCCAACCCAGACAATAAACATTCCAGTTCACAGTTACACTGTGAGTCTTTGTCCTTCTTTATGGTGTGATTTCTGCATATAATTAAGCGGATGCTCAAGTAGTTTGGGGAATGAAGCCTTAAATTAATAAATTAAATTACAGTTACCTATCAGCATGAGTTTCAGGGTCAAAAGATAATTTACAATGAGGAAGAAATATTTAGGATGAAAAATATGGCATAAATTAAATCACCTAAAAAAAGCCAGGAATAAAGTGTTGGCTACATAACACAAAGAAGAGCAAAATGGAAATGTAAAGAAAGTGCAAAAGGTCTTCCTACAGGGTCTCCTATTTCAGAGAACATAGAGCAAGGAATATACATAAATTTCTCCAGTTCTGAATTGTTTTTTGGGCATCTACTGCTATTTTGTATTTAGGCATTATTGCTCATTACAAAATTGGAGTGCTTCCTCTCCCGTCCCTGTCAGTCACATTCCAATCAAAAGTTTGTCCCAGTGCATTTTTAGGCAGGCGGAACAGCTAGTGGCATGTAATTTAAAATAAGTAAGAGGAATACCCCAGTTTATGTGTAAATAATACAAAAATCGGCAATGTCTTACATGGTAACTTTCTTTACAAGTACTACCACTTTAATTCACTAACAGTTTTGCTCCTGAGCAAAGAAAAAGATTTCTGGATTTGTAAATGAAGCTGAAACCATTGGGATCGCAGTATGAGGGCCACCCCAGGTACAATGTTTGCATTAATCTTTGCTCCTTATACAGAAAGCTGGAGCTGCCTGTCAGAGCTAATGAATGGATTTCGACTCCACCATGTTAGGCTACCACTAAATACAAAGGCTGGTCACAAATTATAGTTTGCCTGATAGCTTCAGATATGAGCATTAAGAAAACATTTGCTTAACGGTAATAATTAGTCTTCTATAGAGGTGAGTTTTACAGATTGTTTGGAGCACTGAGGCAAATGCACTGTCGTGGCTTTCTCTGGGARAAAGCCTGTTGCCTTTCTAACACCTGATTAAAAGCTAAAAAGCTGCTGTAGTTATAACTGTTCTAAAGGTGAGACCAAATCACAGCATTTCTACAAAACCCAGATAACCTCAGTCTTTATTCCAAACACTGTAGTGTTTTAGGAGCACTGCTTTTCCTTAATTAAAAAAAAAAAACAAAAAACTTAGCAAAGAGATGTTCCTGGCTCAGATTACAAGCATGCTTGCATACATGCAGCATTTAACAAAGTGGATCATTTTTTGCTTAAACCTTAAGAGTTAAATTAGAAGAAAACTCACAAGTGGCACAGCGGAGATCAGCAAATCACCAGGCAGCCTCAGCTGCTGAGATGCTTTCGTTCCTTAGCAATGAACTCATACCTTGTGCTTTTGTATTCTCGGGGAGAAGAATCCATAGTTCAGCGAACTGCTAGAAACAGCAGGGTTAAATGAAGCCCAACAGTAGGCAACTCGTGTTACTGAATCATGTCATTGAAACTTGGCACAAGTGCTAGCTCTGAGCTTGTGCTGCAGAATTGTTTTAAGTGCTTGTCATCCCATAGATACTGCTGCAAATGTTCTGTATTGTCTCTCCTTTCCTGCGCTGTCTGGGAGAGTGAGTAAAAGAATAAGTCTATGCGTTTTCATTTGTTTTACTTTGAGTTTTCTGTGCTTTGGTTTCAGTAGCATGGCTATCAGATGAATGAGGTTGTATCCGTGCCAGGATAGATGCAAAACAGCCCATTACTTCATTGTGTGGTTGGTTTGCTTGTTTGTTTTAAAAGTTTGCATGTACTAGTGAATGCAAGGGGATGATAGGATCTAATAATTGTAGTGCTGGCAGCAGCGATACAAGCTCACCCACACAGCCTGCCAAGGTACCTCTAGTCTGGCTTGAAACACCTTTTCTTTTCCAGCGCTTGTCCTGCCGCTGCAGCACAGAACTGGAGAGCAGCTTGTGAGACCACCAAATTAATTTTCCTCTTTGACACAATGAGTATTTGACTGCTGTGTTGGCATCTGTTGTGCCAAAGTATTTAACAGGGGATCCTGCTGTGAAAGTCCCTATTTCCATTTTTGCATTAGTGCAACTAAAAGGGTATTATTCCCTTCCCAAGCTGATCATTCTAGGGAATATTTTGAGAGGAAACTGCCAGAGGCAGAGAGGATGAATAGACGAACAAATGCTGGTAATCCTTGCTTTGCAGAAAGATGGCCTTGATTGCTTTGTATTGAGAGGTTTGTGTCTATAGTGCAGAGAAAGGTAAGAATATCCTAGAAAGCTGGTAATTGTTTCACTGCATATAGTTTGCTTCAATAACTGTCATTAGTCTACAGTTTACAGTATTAATTAAAAGTATCATGATGAGGGCTTCATCCTGTTCCTATATCCTCTGGGCAGGGAGTCAGACATTGTAAGGGACTGCAGTGGGGCAGCCTGCTCCTGCAAGGTCTATGATATGCAGCAATAGAGGATGGTTGATCATTAAACAATCAATTTCTTAATGATCTCTTTACCAATGCTAATTAAAATACTCATAATTACTAAATTATCTCATTAGTTAAGCTAATCCTCAAGGTTATTTTCTGTTTACTGGGTTGCTAGGGGTACCTAATACATCAATATGTGTAGAAGTGTTCAATGAGATTGCCGGATTTTTTGAAAGATAAATAGTTTTGCATGCTTCAGAAGTAGAATCCAATTGGCTAAGGAATTGGCCAAAGACTGAAAAAGTGACATCATTCTTGGCAACTGATAAAGATATATTTTTGTTAACAGACACTATATAAAAAGTGCACTATACTACTTCTAAGCTGAAAATGTGTGTCTAAGAGTAATGAAATGACTTTTAATCGAGACTCATTTTATAAGAAAAGCAATTTTCTGACCAGTCCTATGTATGAGCCTGCCTAATGCTATGTATTTGTTTTTATATATCCTTTTTATTTAAATACAGTTAATGCATGACATATGAATACTTTTAAACCAATGCCATTATTTAACAGATAAATATAATTACTACCTATTAATTCTTCCATCAAATCCATGTTTGTGTAATAGACATACTGTAACTGTCTTCTTGAATCCAATGACGTACTTTAACTTTCAGCAATTATGTTTTAACTTAGTTCCAATCACTGATTAAAACCATGTGTCTTCAGGTTTAGATAGATGCTTACTAAAGGATTGTTAAACCTGAAGAAAATATGTTTTTAATAATCCATTAGTATTTAATTAGCATGCAATAACTGTATTATTAAATCTAAATTAAATCCTTATTTAAGGCATGTAATTGAAAGTGCCACTGGGTAAAATCTAATCTGTCAGGGCTGAATTTACTTGGAATAACAACTCCAAATTTTTCTTTTCTGCAGTTTTTGGGGTCGTCCCAAACATTTGCTTAATCATCAGAGTGGAATCTTGCAACAATCAGTTTTCTGCAACTGCAGCATTTGAAATGCTTTTTTAGGTCAGAGTTGTCATCTTCTGAGAGTTCATCCTGATTTGAAGGATGATTCTCTGTGTGGAAGATGAGGAATTCTTAAACCTTTACCAGATGCCAGAATGTGTGTAGGGGCTGAGTGCATGTTCCCCACTAACCAGTGAAGAAGGGAAGCTTGTTTGCAAGGCACACCACATGCTTACTTGTCCCTCAGCGACTGAGCATGCAATGACAAACATGAAAGGAAGCAGGGTTTTTTGTGACTGTATCTCTTTGTAATAGAAAGTTATTATCACATGTGACTCTGTATGAACGATCACACAACACAGCTGGTGGGAGCAAATTGCAGTGAAATGGGACTATTTACTTTGCAGAATTTGTGACACTTTTCACTGCTCCAAAGTAAGAGTGATCCAGAACCAAAGTGAATTCAAAACTACTACTGGTGGATTTGCTTCAGCAAGACAACTGAAGAAGTCTGCGTAAATTATTGAACCAAATTGCTTGTAAAATTCTAAACATCATTGGTTTGAGATTAATAGCTACTCAGATCCCTGTAAAGATGTGTTTAATTAACTGGCTAGCAAATTTATAGCAAAAATATCCTCTCAGATATGCTTTGCAGAGTCCAACTCTGCTATTCCCCTCTCTCATCATAACCCTGTCCCTCCTTGACAATAAGTGGGAAAACTGCAAACGCAGGAAGTGCAAGACATAAGAGCTGTAATTTACCATGTGAATCAGAAGAGATAATTTTTACTTGATAGTATGTATCAGTGCTTGCACATTGTTAGCTTAAATAGGCTTTGGGTTCTATTCTCCATGGACGCCAACGTCCCATTTGGGGGCTAACCATTATCTTGATCATATATCATCGTTTTCGTGACACAGTCACTATTCTCATGAACCTGAGAAGGGTCAGCAAATTGGGATTCAGCTGCAAAGGATGGGGTATATTCCAGATGTTGATGGGGCTGTCCAGGGAAAGAAATGGATGCAAGAGTCTGTAGCCAGGAAGAGAGTGAAAGATTAACATGGCTGGAGAGCAGGGAGGAGCAGCAAAATATTTTGCTGATTCCCTAGTCCGCATTGGCCAGCAACACCTAAAGTGTTGACAGACCTCAGTTCCCAAGTTGTGGTGGGCAGTCTTACTACGGGGGGTCAGCTGTGTCCATTCCCTAACTGCCTTCAGGACAGAAATGTAGCTCACTCCTCTATCTTTATTAACAAGCTGGAGAATGAAGGAAGAAGACTGTCAAAGAAGGAGGCAGAGCAAAGAAACATTTGAAGGGGAAGGAAGAAACTTGGGAGCAATCTCAGCTATGGGCAGAAATGGGAACTTTGAAGGAGGATGGGAATTTGTGAAGAAATGTACAGTGCAACAGGGAGGGTTAACACAGAAAGGCATTAGGGCTTACTTGAAGAGGGCCAAAGAAAATTGTGATGACAACAACCCCCTAGGACTATCGCAGTCAAATTAAATGGTTCCTTCTACTTGTTTAGGATTAGGCCACACATGAACAGCTCTGATGGTGAATGCACTGTGTGTGTAAATTGGGATCTGTTTATCTGAACATACTGTGTTACTAGACACCCATACAAAACTGCAGGCAGAACCATGCACGGTGTAATTCAGTAAGACCACCTAAGCCCTGCAGTAGTAACCACCCAAACGCATGAAGATATAATCAACGCAAATGACTATATTCCACGGAGTTGTTCAGAATCAACATTGAGATGTTGACATGGCAGGGATGTAGCTAAGGCTGAGAACGGCTGGGCAGAGGAAATAGGATGCAATATGATTTAATTGCTCATCTTCTTTATTTGAAATTGGTGGAGTGTCGGGTCTAGCAATGTAAACTATCCGGGGTTTATTTACATAGCCAGATTTGAGACACCTGTCTAAATCAGGAGCCAAAGCGCCTAACAGAGTTAATAGAGCACTTAGGTTAAGAGCTAATAACTGCTTAACATTAGGTTCTCCGAATCACTCTCTGGTGACACTACAGAATCAGGGGCAGCCTAGGCTCCCCAGCCAGGTGACTGGTATGGGTGGTGTGAATATTTCCCCTTGCTTCAGAAAGTTCAACATTGGAATATTCTGTAGTGCTCATCACTGTGGTTATGCATGGTTAAAAACCCTGCGAGTCAACAGAGAGGGCCACAGTAACTGCTTAGTGAAATAGCACATGTATTACTAGAGGTTTGGGGTTAGAGCTTCAGCAGGGAATGAATCTATCCATGGAACTATGTTGACTTCAATGACACCATTTTACACCTGCTGAGAATCAGACTCAGTTTTTTTTTTAACAAAGCTTTAATCTTCTCTCAGTGCATGTTTGCATGGTGCTCTCTTTCCATCTCTTTCTAATACCAAAAGAAGTTGTTGTGGGATCACCAAGCACAAGAATGTTAAAATAGAAACAAAATGGTTATCAGAGAAACCATTACATGTGTTTCATTACATTGTTTTTCAGTGCTGGCCTGTAAAATCAGGATTATTTAAAATAAAAATGTCTCTCCCCAGATTGCAAAAAGTAGAAGTATTTGGCTTTCATTTATAATCAAACAGGCTAAATATTCATGTTTATGTGCCTAAATGAAACTTTTGTATGCAGTCTTCCACCCCATCTGCATGAATAGTAGCATTGTAACAGGGTGAGGTCACTGCAGAAGTGAGGTAAGAACACAGCTGAATCTACAGCATCTCTGCTACATGCTGCATCAGCCTGTGCTTAAAGGAATACAGTGCTGCTGCCTGAGCCAAAGTCACTGCAGGCACTGCCTGCAGAGCCGAACGCCTCTCGCAGGGCTCCAGATACATTCCTGACTGTACTCTATGGTCTGATGCACAGTATACGGTTTCCTCTGCTTTTACAAACTGCTCTTTGGAGACCTCTTTACACATCTAATATAAGTGAAAATCCATATGGTTTATTTTAAAGCCTTCATTTAAAAAAATAAACAGTTATTGGGCCTCATTCTGATCTGACTTATGTGGTGTAAATCCTGAGCAGTCCCTTTGTAATATTCACTGACATTCAGGATTTATGCCAGCATCAGGGGGAGCAGAGTTTGGCCCATCAAAGGTTTTTTTCCCCCTCACTCTTTTAAAAAGAAATGACTCAACCTTATAAAGACCGATGGCTTCCTATTGGCGTCACCTTTGTACCTAGTGGGAACTCTTACAAATATACAGTATGGCATATCCTGGTGTGCACGTCTGCGAGTTGGGCAATGGAAGGGTGACATAGCAAAGATGCATTTGAAGGAGTGCGAGATTTGTTAAATCCGTATGTCAGTTCATATTTTACCTATTCCTTGTATTAACTTTAAAGGTCATATAAACAGGTTGCCAAGGGTACACTGGCAAATCGTCGCTCCTCACCCACCATCATAATTAGAGCTCTGAGAACTCAGAAAAACCTGCCAAGTGAGCAAGCTCCTCTCGCCCTTTTTCCACAAGTCTCTCCAAGCTCACAAACCTGGGTAGACTTTGAGCAGCTGCTATTTCAAACAAGACTGTCCATCCCCACCTCACCACCCGGCGCCGGAGCCAAAGAGGCTCTGTTTTCATCCCATGCTGCCTGTTGCTGCTTCGACATCCCACTGCGGCTCTATGACTTCCCAACAAATTTGTCTGAAATAGAAGTAACTTCTTGCTCATGAGCTCCTTTGCCACTTTGAGTGACACCAAACCCATCCTTCTTCTTGACCCAGGCTTACTAGAAGTAGCCCATTTCTCTCATATCAGACGCTTTCCTTCAGGCAGCGCCTGATGCCATGAGGTCTGACTGGTAGGGCATTTACTGCGTCTGAGAGGAGCACTCACTGTGTTGTTCCTGCTGCAGAAGGTTGCTGATTGAGCCTACACCAGGGTTTGTTCACCCATTTTGGCTTTTTTTTTGTCTTTGTTGTTTCTTTTTCACAGGCAGTGAATTCAGCCACTTAAAAAATGTTTTTAATGTAAAATCATAAAAGGTTTAGAAAGACTTTGTGGCTCATTAGGTGCCCACATCTTTGCGAGCACAGGAAAGCCAGGTAGGAGCTGATGAGGCAGACGCCGAGAAATTTGGAAAGCCCTCTCCCTGAGAAAATTAGCCGTTTTGTGGTTACCTGAGTCAAAACCTCATTCAGCCTGGGATTCCAGGCAGGACTGCCAGGTCCTCCGTAGACAGAAATAGGAGCTAGGAGATTCTCATTTTTCTCTGTTCCTTGTATCCCACGAATATCAAAAACACTTCTGTTCTCTCTGCCCCTACAGTGCCCGAGGCTTACTTATAAGCCTCAGAGCCATTGCACATGTAGTTTCAGGTCCGTACGGAGTCAGAAAATCTGGCTATGGGACAGCTGCACACGGGAGGCTACGAGCAGCTCATCCTCACCACTGCTGGAAAGCTGCTGCTGACCTGGTCTGGTGTGGTCTGGTGAACATCTGCACCTCTCCTCTCCCTCACTGCCCCAGCTGGGAGCCGGGGATTGCCCTAGCAGGCGAGGAGAGGGAAGGAGAGAGACGAACCAGGGTGACAGCGTGAGTGAGTGAGTGAGAGTGATGGTGGAATGAAGATTACTTAGAAGCAGGGGAATAAGTGAAGTAGAAACCAGAAAGGAAAAAAGCGTGATTGTAAAAGACCCCCAAAAGGAAAAGAGCGTCCATTGAGATTTGGGAGAAAAGCACGTATCCAGGTAGTACTTGGAATAGCTACATTCAATATCTGGAAGCTGGACATGCAGAACAAGATGTTTTTATTGGGAGAAAACAGTAAAAGCGACACAGAAGAGTAAACGCTCGTACTTCTTTCCAAGTCTGTTCTTTCTGTAACTTGTGTCTGACTTTGTTCTAGGAAAGAAAAGGTTATGGGGCAGAAGAAAGAGGAAGCTTGCAGGACTGACGGAAAGAGTGGGTGCTCTGTTTTCCCTCCCTCTCTTTCTTCCTCTTCCTGCCCTGGCCACCTGTCAACTTTCCCTCACCCCACCGCAGTCATCCTCAGTTGCTCCAAAACCTCCCTTTGTGTTCATGTGCATTTTAAAGCCCGGCCTTTTTATGCTTTATTTTTATTTTTATTTTTTTTGTGGCTGTTGCTTTTTTTCCCCAAATTTCTGTGTCTTGTTTTTGTCCGGTTTTTGGAAGGGGTGGGAACTGGAGAATGGAGGGGTGTGGGGGGGTGTTTAGCAGGTTTTGAAGCCTGAACACAGATGAGCCTTTTGCTTCCAGGTCAGCAGTTCACACGCAGCCCACAGAAGTCGGGCTGGAAAGTGATAGCTGCTCTGGAGCCCGCGCGTAACGCATTAGTTGGTGGTCTCCTTCCTGTGCGGAGCAGACAGGTGGCCACATCGCTGCCGCCTCTAATTAGCATCTTTGCTGGCAGCTTCGGAAGCGAGGCCAAAGCCTGAACAGGCACCGAGCCGGCGAGACCCTCTCCTGCGTGGTCCTCTAAGGCGGCATTAAAGCAGGCTGGCAAGGTGGCGAGGGCRGGCGAGGGCTGCTGCTGTCTCTGTTGTACCAGCTCAGTAAGTAAACACAGAAATTCGGCTTGGAGAGCTATTCCTGCTGCTTTGATTTCACTTTTAAGAAGGTTTTTTTTCCCCTTTGCACCCGCTTGTTTTTACCTTGAAGTAATTAAACTTTGAGGAAACTAATGTATTAGAAATACAGAATTAAATTTACAAAGAGGCAGTTCGGGGAAGGGGACCCACTTTTGGAGACAGATAAACTGGTGTTACAGGGAGCAGCCCCATCCTTAGGACTCCAAACTGCAGATTTTAAATGATTTTCGTTGACCAAACACTCCCAGACAAGCTACCTGCCTGTCCTCAGTGTAATCGCCCTCGTGCTAGTACAGGATCGGTGGGTGTGGTTCGGGGAAGGGCTGTGTCTTGGTCTGTGGTGCTCCTGCACTGTCTATCTGTTTCCACCTGCACGATAGCAGCTTCCAGAGGATACAGCTCTGTAGGATTTTTACATGCATCGCCGAGAGCCTTGAGAAATCTTATTTTAAATACGTGTACTTGAATCCTTCTGGCTGCTTCCCCCTTTTTGTTTACTTCAGTGTTTAGCAGACTCTCTAGCCCCTGGAAGCCAGGTCCGTGGGGCTGCGTTATGTCGGCGTGCGATGAGAGCAGGTGTGCAAGCGTGGAGCTGTGTGATGATGTGCTCCAGACACGCTCGTCATACGCGGGAAGAGGGCGCTAGGCTGTTGCTGAGAAATAATGTGGCTTTTCGTGGTGCAGCTTGCCTGGTTGCTGCATAGTCCTCCTGTCCCATTCCCGCACCAACCTCCTGCGTGCCAAACGTAGCTGGTTGGCAGCCGACGTATCTGCTGCACGTGAGCTCCCAGGAGGAGAGCACGGCCGATTCCCCTGGCCGTGACACACAGGTCTTCCCTGCCCAACCAAGCTTCAGACAAATTCGGAAAAGTTCTGAAGTGAATCGCAATGAACACTGCATCCCCAGCTAGTCTGGGGGCTGTTTGACGAATGGTGACCTTGTATTTAGCGTGCTCGGTACTCAGCTTTGCCTACCGCAGACGCAGCACTCCGCGTTTTCCAAAGGAGGAACGTGGAGCGCTCGGATGGGGCTGTGTTTAAGCAGCCTGCCTTCTGGAAGGAGCTGAGCACGGGCGTTACAGAGAGCAGGCGCTCTGGGAAACATCACAGGTGATGTGCTCAGGATCTTCAGCCGCTCTTGCAAATCATAGGCGCTTTTATATTCTCAAGGCAAATATAAATTGATGCTGTTCAGTCGACTTCAGTGCACTTTTGTCCGCTTACTCCAGCTGTGGTTCTGCCCCATAATCTTTACAACAGTAAAAACAAACGCACAAAAAATTCCCCACTTTTGTGCTGCTTTTGAGAAGCTGTTAATCCAAATTCTTTCTAGGCCTTACCAGGTCCAGCTGCTGTTGTTGGATTATTTAACTATTACAGCGGTGCTGTCATTGCAAGATACTGTAAAAATTGCTATTTGTCTTAGTCCAGGTTATTGTTGTTAATTGTATGTTTTCATCTACAAGTGCCAAGTGCCTGCTTTAAAAATAAAAACAGTAACCCCCAAACCTTATGCTAAATTCCTAGCTGCATAGTAAAGATTGATTACATGTGTTTATGTGTAATTTAAAAGTGGTTCTTTCAGGAAGTATATGGTCTTTTAAAGACAAGTTTAAAAACCTTCAATTTTACATAAGTTTGTTTATATTAGGGAAAAGGGCCTGGAGTACTGAGCAAAACTCCATGATATATAGGGTTTACCCTGAGAATTCTCAGAACTGTTTTATATATTTTTATTTTATCAATATGGTTTTTCACAGCTACTAATTAGTTTTCTTAGTTGACTTACAGAAAAGCATATATAAAATGAGGAGTAAGTAATTCCACAGCACTAATAGTATTAATGAAAATCATGCAGTCTGGAGGCAATTGTAATAACAAACTGATTCAACCAAAAAGTAATTCTCATTTGAATTAGCATGATTAATTACATAGCTTTTCCCTGTCACAGTATACTGAAACCGAAACAGTCAGGATGTTTTAAAGGTTTCCCTGTATGATTCTAACATATGTTAGATAAATTCGAAAACACATATATAGACACTGCATACATATCCATAAAAATAAAACTAAAAATAAATGGGAAATACAGTAGGAATCAGTGTTACTTTTGAGTTGAATTTTTACTTAGAAGACTGTTTTTTAATTGCATAGGAAGCAAAATGTGAATGTGAATTGGCTTTGGTTGTTTATATCTCATGTGAAGGGACGTTAGGATACCAAGACTTCTGCACTACGTGCCTAATTGCTTTATACGCCGTATGCATTCATGCGGCTTGAACTGTTTTGCCCTGCGGGGTGAAAGAGGAATCACCTTGTTTGTTCCTTTTGCATACTAACTATAGTATTTGCTTACCAAATACTTTGACTGTAAATACCTTGCCATTTGCTGCTGCTGAAATGTGGGCTGAAGGGCTGCTTGCTGATATGTACAGGGTTTAGGAAGGTGGCAGCGGGTGTCACCGCTTCTTGCCTGTGCATGTGCAGTCCTGGCGTAGGAATTGTTCTACTTTCAAATACCATGCATCCTTTCAGTTTTCCTGACATGCCCAGGTTCCTGTAGGCCTGYGGTATGCCATGGGTGTTTATTATGTGGAAAAAGAGGAAATCCTGCCAATCCACATCACTAATGCAAGTTTGTCAAATGACATCAGCAGCAGAGGAGAATTTAGTTCCTAACCACATGCAAATAGGTCCCAGACTGTTGGTTATGCCATGATGTCAGCTCTGATTCCTCGTCCATTATTTGATGGGCTTCAATGCGTAAATGCCAGATATGTTCCCCCTCCCTTTTCCTCCCCTCCCACGCAGAACTTCTGGGTTTGTTTTGATTTTATTTGTGGAAAATGTGTTTTGAACAACAAACATACCTCCTTAGGAGAGGTTTATTTCAAGGGTGATTTCCTATGCAAGCCTTCCTAGGCTTTGTTATAGTTTTGCCTTATGTACATAGCAGTTAATTACTAAAACAGTTCAGATATTTTCCCTAGGGGTTCATCTAAGTAAGGCTAATAGTTCCAGTGTTCTTTGTCATGAATTGGCATTCACTTTGTTAATAAAGCTACTGTGTTATTTTGGCCGTATAAAGCATTAAAGCATGTCAGTCTGCAGGTACGCGCAACAGCAAATCAGGTCACTGCCATATGTGCTAATGTCAGGTTAGATTTTACAGCATGCATGTTTCTTAAAATGGCCCAGGCCTGCTGACTGTGTAATTTGGGGTAGTGGGACATGGAGCTTGTCACTGCCAGGTCAGAGGGTCAAACCCAGCTGAGCTATTAAAGGTGTGACTCCTGTCACTTTGCATCAGCTGTCTAGTCCAGCCTGGGCTGGACTCCACCTATAATCAGTAATCATTTCCAGAGGATAATTCATCCCTGAGAAACAGGATGGTTTGCCCTGTGTAGAAATATCTAGATATGTATTTTAGACTGCTGACCCTAATTTTAGATTAATTCTGACCTCTATGAGCAACAGATGTTACTCCCTAATGGGTGTTCACTGCCATTTAAAAACATTTCATTCCAGTTTCTTTTTTACTGGTTTCTTTCTCATGGCAAACCTATTAGCAAGGCTGTCTTAAAGGCATGAGGAGGACATTGGCCCCTGGTATTGGCCCTTCTGCACCTTGGTGGTGGCACTCTGCCTGCCTCTGCGTGGGTCTCTGCCGTAAGGGGACACTGCATCATTTGCACTTCCAGTGAAGAGACTGAGATTTGGACTTGGGAGATCTTTGTGACTTTTTGATTTACGCTAGATATCTAGCCTAATATATAGGTCACTATTTTTCAGATGAGAGCTTAGACAAGGTGACAAACAGGAAACTTATGCAGATGTCATCAGCCAATTAATTTATTTTTCAACCAAAGGGTTTTGGTCTCCAGGTCTGTTAACTTCACACACTTCTGCATACATCAGTTCAAACCATTTCCTTGCAAGGTAGTACATAAATAATATTTCCAACATAAAGGAATTTAAGTCTATTTGCAGAGCTACTGAATAAATATACAACACCGGTATAGAAATCAAATTACAGGGACTGATGTCTTTCTAACGATGCTTAGTTTAAATAACTGAGGTATTACAGGCAAGTGGGAGATACCCCCTAAATCACACAGATGTAATTAATTAATGTCTACATTGCCAAAAAAAGGGAAGTATTTTGACAACAGTTATTTGGAACAATTATGATTTGTTCTTTCTTACAGCCCCAAAAGGCAAAAGCAGGAATGTAACTGCAATACATTGCCCTTTTCTCCCTTATTTCTTCTCTCTGATCAAGTCATAGAGCTCACATATTGAGTAACTGGGAGAGGAGCCAAAAACATTCCCTTTACAAGTGACTTTAAACTATGCATGAGGTGTGTTTTTTCCTTTTGTTTCATGGAAACATCTCCGTGTTGGCGAAAGGTTTTAGTTAGGAAAGTTGGTCTACAATGCTGCGTTGCCAAGGTTTCAAGATCAGGCCTAGATGGTCCATAAAATGATTTCCTCTTAAGCAGGAGTTCTGCCTCATTAAAAACAGAGCCCGTGGTCATCCCCTATGTTTCCATGATCATTAGCTCTCCTTTAGGGGGATGCACAGATGGTGGGAGATCCAGTGGCCTCGTGACTGCCCCCTCCCGTTGCAGGAGCTCCAGGACGTGTGTCAGCTTAGTACTCAATGCTGGTTTGAGGGTAGTGGCATGAAGGTGGGGCAACAGGGGCATTCCTCTCCCTGTGACCGTGCTGATGTTTTTTTGGATGCCTGGAGGAGGTCTTGAAGCAGCAGGCATCTCCTGGATCTGCTGTTGTGCCATCATGGTGGGGACTGTGCCAATGGCAGCGTGCTTTTGGGGAGGGAGCAGGCAGAAGAGCTGATTGGGGACAAATCCTTAGTGTGCCCTTCCCTTCAAATCCTGGGGAATCTCAGGCAGTCCCGTTCGTACCTAAGGCCTCCCCTGGGGGGACGAGGTTCGAGGGAAAGTCAGACTAGTGAGGCGAGAGTCTGCAAGCCGTGAGGCGTAAACTGAGCGGGACTTGGCCTTTAACTTGAATTGGCAGATACCTGCAATCATATTCTGAGAATTTAATGCAAGCCCTGGCTGGAGAATAGCACATTCCTCATCACTTGACAGACAGTAGTGCTGTGACTCACAGTGAACTCGGCAACCAGCTTGTGGTTCATTACATGTGCATAGATCGACATATATGAGCATTTACAAAGTCGTGGATTGAGCTGTTGCTCAGCAAGGTGGTCAGTTCCCAGCACCCCAAGCCCCTGGTGAGGGCTGGATCTCCATTTCTCTTTGCACCTGGAACCGAGAGAGAGGCCGATACCYGTTTTCATAAACTCCCCCCTCCTTTTTTTTCCCCCCTTAATTTCTTTGCAGATTTATAAATAATTGCCAACCTTGAGTAAACCTCTGCAGATGATTGGTTCGACTAATTCAACATAAACGATGCCCATGATTAAATGCACAGGGCTTTGCTTATATAAGGTTCAGCACAGTAAATGGGGGGGGGGGTATGTTTATTTCACAGACTGTCTGCGGTAAAGATACAGATTGCAAGAGGCTAAAAAGAGAATGTAATTAACCCAGAAAAGGAACTCAATTTAAGAATTACTTTTGCGTGTGTTTCAAAGCTACCTGGAAGAGCTTGTTGGGCACTTTAATYGGAAGCGGCATTCTCATGGATATTTATTCTGATCTTGACAAATCGACTCAGCATGGCACATGTAATGTCGGTTAAGGTTGCTAAGTGCATCTGTTAGGCAGCTGTGCCTTGTGTTTTAACTTTGCAGGTATACAGAGGTTGATTACACCCCCATGTGCCTAGGCTGAGCCAAAATTTGGTCTCACCCTGGTTTTACATAGTTGCAGCGTTGCTGCAGTTATCCTGGGTTTGTTCTGCCAAATATAAAAATTCAGATTCTATCTGAGACATAAACAGAGATGAAAATATCACCGGTTGCTTTATTTGGGGGGGGGGGGGGGGAAGGGAAGAAGGGGAAGGCTAATACTGGGCTCAGTCCAGACTGAAACTCAGTGGTGTTGTTCCTCTGTAGTTTATACTACAGAAATAGCAAAAACAGGTCTGCTACCATCTTTTGATAAACATTTTTCCTTTTCCTCTTAATTTGTCAGTCCTCTGGGGAAATTTTGATACTTACAAGAGTAGAAAAAAATGGATCAGGCTAGACAGCAACACAGAAGCCCTGTACAGACTAGACCTGTGTGCATATGAGGGCAGGCAAATTATAACGGACCGCAGGAGCTGCGAGTTCCTCCTCCTTGGCTCCTTCAGCCGCAGAGGCAGCTGCTGCAGGGCTGGGCACACTTTATTGCCTGCTGCATCTTGAGTGCAGGTGTCCAAAGCGCGAGCRGATGAAAGAGATGTCAGGACTAGGTGGGATGAATCATGCTTGGAAGTGCCGCTCTTTTCCATGGGCTCTAAAGGGTGCCTGGGTGACAGGCTGAGATGATTTTTTCTGTTGTGGAAGTTGAGTAAGATAAATCCCACTTGTAAGTGACTCCTGCTGAATAAAATGGGCCATACTGGTACATTTTATGTCTGTGCAGACCAAGTGTTAATATGCAAGATGTCTGTGCAGGAGATGATTTCTGCCTGAGTCTGTTTTAAGGGGTATGGTGTGATTGCCCATTAATTGTCATCCTAGTTCTTGGTATTGTGTCTGTCTCCAAGTTTAGACCTCACTGAGTGAATGCTGTATGTTTCTATTAAAATTTTGGGTTATTTTTTTGTTTGTGTGTGTGTGTGTACATATACACATTGTAATACACATCCTTAAGAGTTATTCCACCTCTTTTAAGAGTCTTAACAGTAAATCTGTTAGCACTTCTCAGCACCTTGTGCTGAGAATTTAACAATTGTGTTAAATAACAATTGGTAAATACATATTTACAGTAATTTGTTTTAAGTGTTATTTGGCTTATTCCATTCCCACTGAGGTTAGAGGCAAAACTCTAGCTGATGTAAATGGGAACAAAGTCAAGTTTATTATATGGAGTTCAGACCCAGCTTTCACTTCTTGTTAATACGAAAAGGAGTTCAAAGCAGTAGATTATAAAGTCTTTACCTACCGTATTACTTGTGATTTTCTCTGATGCTTTTGTCGTTTAATAAAAAAATCTTTCATACTTTATCTAGAGTAATTGGAGACTGGAGATCTATAATGCCCCTGCTAGTTCCACATTCAGTTGTCACCTAGGAATTTATATCTATACTTACTATAATGAGATTTAGTGGGGTCATTTACACTCAGTGAGCATTATATAAATCACGATTACCCATTTGTGTATCATGTGGCTTTTACCTTTTCTCTCATAGATAAATATTTTATACAGTATGTTACTGTTCATATTCTCTTTATAAAACTCAGAAAATACTATTCATTTAGACAATGGCAACAGCATCAGATAATGTCAGGTTTTTGCTATTCCAGTATTACTCATTGGAGTGCTGTTTGGGGTTGTTAAATCAAAATGAGCTGTAAGCATAGGTTGCATTTCAGTGCTCCATTTATTGTTTTCAGATGCTAAAAGGGCTCTTGCTGTAATACTGGCAATGATAATAGGCACTTGCTATCATTAGAGACAGTTAAAGCAATTGCATTGTCAAAATTACATTTTAAAAATCAAAACAATATAATAAGTTGCAGTATGTGTGGTCATTCCCTGAATGTCTTTGTTAAATTCCACTGCAGTGCAGTTGATTATATTCTTCTATTTTTTTCTTCTTTTTCCTTTAAATGTAAGTAATGAGAATCTCTCTTTTCCTACCCTTTTATAATATACCTAAATAAATTCAGAAAGTACCTTCCTTTTAAGCTGTGTTCCCATCTCCTTTTCTTTCATAACTGAGCCTAATAAAGCAAGCAGATAAATACTCTCTTTAGATGCTTACAGCAGTTCCATTTTGTGCCATTGTCCTGGGGTGTGCTTTATAGATGAGCTGTGCTTTAGTAGCCTTTGCCCAGACACTGCAACACATAGGAGCCCTAATTTTGGTTGGGGGTATATAGAGACTGACGTAGGACGACGTGTTTGCTAGCAGGAGAAAGGAGGTCGTTACCTCCCCAGCCCATTTCTGCAGTCCTCCCAGACCTGGGCAGAATCATTACTGAAAACTTCAATTTTGGCCTGTCTCCCAATGAGCGGGTAAGCCCCTCTGCTGGCAGGCAGCTGTAGGGATTTTGAAGTTCCTCTTTTTTTAGTAACTTGAAACTTTATCATCCCCCACATATTCCTGACACTAGACTAAAGGATCTCAGTTAGGCACCTAGCTAGGGCTGTGAACCCAGGCCAAAGAGATAGGCACGCTCTCTGCTTGCCCAGCGCAGTTAGATCAAGACCTGTATTGAGGTGTTGTTGGCACCACTGCAGATATTAACTGATTGTATAATTTTCTTTAAAATCCCTTCTCAAAGCCAGCCTGAGAGCCAGCAACCTGAGGGTGGCCTGATGTGGTGCTGGGGGTGTACCGATACAGGGCAGTCCCCGACCTGGGAGCCACTTCTGGACAGATGCCCCCGAGGAGTTTCTCTTTGAGTTTGGAGGACCAGATTGCACGAGAGGGCCATATAGGTAGAGTCTCGTGTCCTGTACCTGCTCAACCCCCTTCCGTCCCCCCACCCCCTGGATCTGCAAAACACGGCCTGGGCTAACAAAGGAGCACCGTCCGCAGTTCAGTATGTTTTGTCCCTTTGCTGGTGATCAGTGGTGGTTTGAGCCAGGTTCCTGATATTACTTTGCTGTCTGGTTTGCAGTAACAAATAAAGAGAAACTATCAGGTGAAAAAACATGCACTGACAAACATTCAAGGGGTCTGAGGCTGCTGCTTCCATTGTATTTTGACAATAGTCCTATTAAATGTGAATCATTCTGTGTATTATTCTTATTACTCATTCACCTCACATTACAGGCTTGGTCCAAGCACTGCTGAAGTCTTTCCACTGACTTTACTGGGAGTGGGATCAGGTCCTCAACACCACATTAATTGCGTGCTTTCTTGGCCAGTTGTAAAGCTGTTGTTCCACAAGGCATGGAACAAAAATACTGAAAAACAATCTTTTAATATTAGCTAGGTTTCCTTTTATCTTCTTTAGCTTGGCCATTTTGACCAATGAAGAAAGATTAATATCGCTAATAACAAAGAAATGAATCCTCATAATGATCTAATTGTTTAAATATTATAAAGTATAAAAATAATCTAATGACATTCAGAAGGGAAATGGGTACTTTTCTTTTTTACCATGTCCTGCTTTGACCCCTGTAGACAAAAAGCAAAAAGGCTGTGGATGAGCACTCTCAAACTCTTAAAATGTTATATAGGAGCAAGTCTATGGAAATTACGTATTTGGAAATATTCAAACTTATTTGATGTTAAGTTGAAATGGTACAAATCTGCACTTGATAAAATACCGCATTCAAGAATGAAGTGATATAAATTGATGTACACTTTAGCTACCTCTCTGTGAGACAGCTCTACATGTAATATCCTTCCCTGAATATGTGTCTTTCTTTTTACAAAATAGGGCCAAGGAATTGTGCCCATTCAATGCTAAATTTACTAGCTGATGTTTGCTGAATCTGGCCCTTATTAAATGTCCAGACAAGCTTGTTGTAGTTTATTTTGTAGAACGTCTGGTTAGAACATTAAATACAACAAGGAAAAATAAACTTAAAAGTAAAATGGTTCAACCCTTGCCCTACTGGGAATTTTTTTTCCTTGATTGGATGGAAGCAGAAAAAGGTCACTGTTTCCAAATGAATTAATCCAAAATTAAAAATTGGATCAAATCATTTTCATGAGGGTAAACCTTACCAAGAAATGCCAGCATTCACTTCTGTTGGTGGTTTTTGTTCATGTTGAGTGATCAGAGTAAAATATTACCACTACATTTTATCTCTAATTTCTTCACAATGGGGGATTTTGCTAAAACCAGCAAAGTTTACCAGCATTTTTTTATAGCCTCATAGTATCATTCAGTAAAGATTCTGCTTCCATTCATTTTACTGCATATTATGAACAATGGTTTGCTCTCTAACTAGGTATTCTAGCTATAGTTCTTTTTGAATGATCAAGTGAATCTTTTAGCCTCTAAAAGACAATATTGCCCATGATAGGCTGTGCAGGTGTCACTGAAAAAGGCTGTTTCTTTAATTTTTCTTCTCTTTTTCTCATGGTCTGATGTCCTCAGCAAATTTTTAACTTATCATCAGTCAGCAGTGCTAGCAAGGAGCTTCTTTATTTCTTAAGCAGTCCTGAGTCGAGCAGAAATTTCCACATTAATTTTAATTATGCTCAGACTTTTAACACTCTGAGATCACTTAAAGTCAGTATTTTCCCCTGTTACTACACAGCAACAGTGATAATATCACGATAATTCCCAAACTTAGCATTTCTCTGCATCAGAACAAAGGGGATTGGGTTGTCTTAGGTGCCCTGGCATATTAAAAATCTAGTCTAATTACAATATGTCTACAATGCAAGCCCTATACTCAAATTTTTGAAAAGTCCTCAGGAATAGAGTTACTATAAACTTTGTAAGCACTAGTGCTCTCAGCAAGATGTGATGTTTTCAATAATGAGGCTCTGGTACATTGTGTGCTAAGATTCGCTGTATCCCAAAGCAAAAGCTGCTGGAGTGGTTGCAGGGAGAGGTTGCCTGCTCTGTCACCCCCTCCCCTTCTCAATTTGGATTCTGCTCCTGACAGCTTGTTTGGTTTGGGTTGTTTTGAAGTGGCAGATTTTGTTAACTTACTGCTCCATCCTGTCCTAATAAACATCAGCTGTTAGCCGCCATCCTGCCAGGCTGTTCCCATCTTCCCCGTGCTAATCTTCATGATATTTTTAATTCCCTGCCTACAGAGTTGCAAACACTTTCACATGATATTGAGCAGATTGGGCGAAATGTAACTTTCATGGTTTTGATTAGACAAAAACAAAATTAAAGACTCCTTTCTATCGAGAAGCGGGCTTCTGAGTCACGCTATACTGAAAACAAAATATTTCCCCCCATTTCATTAGTGGAAATGAAAATGTATGCGGTCATAACGGTGCTGGGTTGGGCCGTACCTCCATGCACCACCAGGAGCAAAGCAGCATCCTCCGTCGGTTGCAGTGCGGCTCTCCGGGGAGAGCTGAAAGCTGGTGCTGCCCCAGCTCAGGGCTTGCTGGAGAAGGCAGGATGGATATTAAAATGTATTGTATAATGTAATTATTGTGTATCAGGATTGTCAAAGTGCCTGAAGAGCCCCACGTATTGTTCAGAGAACTTGTGGGTGGATGCTGAGGTAATAGGAAATTACAGTGACTGTGGGTGGTAGAACAGAAATCCAGAGGTGCGAATCTCAGACAATGGGAGATGTTCATGCTGGCAGGATGAACCAGTAGCCCAAACCCTTACTAGAGCATCCCAAAAATGYTTTAGAACAGTGATTCTTGACACTTTTAAACAGAAAGGGCATCTAACCTTTACGAACAAACTCTGTAGACAATGCTGTATCCCACAGCTGTTCAGCAGTTGGGCAGAGGGGGGCAGTGGTGGTGGTGGTGTGATAAGTGTGATATGCAGCATTTGTTGTAAACTAAATTGTTTTGTGGATTTATAGTTTTTCTTTTCTAAGTACAGACATGTTATTTAGTCACTAATACCAGTCGGGCACTGGCTCTCAGTTAGGTCCCTGACTATAGGCACTGACCCGTCAATCGCATAGGCACATGTGTATGCTTTTCCACACCCACCTCTGATGCCTTGCAGACCACAGGTGGAGTAACACTACTCCAGGATATATTGGGTCTGATTCTGTGGGTATCTGGCATTGGCCTTTTACACTTATGTAAAATGAAATCTTCATTGCTAAGATGGCAGAATGTTGCATTTTACATAGCTCCAATAGCTGCATGAGATACAGAGAGAATTAGACATGTTGGTTTTCATGCCAAAGCCTTTAGTGAGCTTGAATGACTTTACTGAAACCTGTTGTGGTGAAATGTTGTGGCTTCTTGCAGAGCGTATCAATTCCACTCAATGGCTTAAAACTGGAAAGGGGGAGGGTATTTAATTTGGATTTGCAGGTGTAATTTTAAGGAGGTAGAATATGATTTGAGTCAGAATTTCACCTGAATTTTCATGTGATTGTTGGAGGTAAATTCTTACAGTTCTTCACTGATTATAAGTGATCCAGGCTTTGGTTTAAAAGAAGAAAAGTGCTTTCCACCACAAAATCCCTGCCCTGCTCACCCTCAGTGCAATGCTGGGGTGCTGTTTTTCGCTAAAAGAGCAATAAGCATGCCAGCTGGATGTATTCCTGCGGTAGCTAGGTTTTCCTTGGAGATTACCCATCTATATACTAACTAGGCTTGACTATGCTTGGCTTATGAGCTTTTGCAAACATCCTTGCCAAGGTGGGATGACTGTAGGCAAAATGAGCGCAGCAGGGAGACAGAGGCAAATAAGTGGGAGTGATCAAAGTCTGGAGATTTGCTGGCAGACACAACTCCTTCCTACGCTCTACATCCAGTGGGTCCAGTGCTTTCCCCTTCTCCTATGTATGAATCAACACATTGAACTGAGCCGTGCCAAAGCAGGGGGTGGGTAGGAGACAGTCTTAGCACTGTACAACAGCTGTTGTGTTGCCAATATATTCAGTAGGAAATTCAGAACAAAACTCAGCTTTTGGACCATGAATCTCATTGAAGTTCACCAATGGCACTAGAAAAGAGAGAATTTAAAAGGTTTCCCTTTTTTTTTTAATACTGTCACAATAGAAGACACTATGTAGATGTTATAAAAGGTTGGTTTTAAGGTTTGGTGAAGTTGTCTGCCGCCAGTCCTACTGAGACGCTAGAGGTGGTAAAAAAGCGAATGTGCCAGCATGAAACATTTATTACTCCATGGTGGTAACTGCTTTCTGTTGAAAGTGACAGATTGGCAGAAACTTTGAATTTAATTCTCTTTAGTTTCTTCACCAGGGATTTATAGGAAGGTAGTGGTGGAAGCTGATCGAAGGTAGGCTGAAGTTGGTGTTATGTCTGTTAGAGTTTCTTTAATGGGCTGTTCTCTTCTCCTGAGTTCAGCTGCAGGTGCATATATTTTTAAGGATTTTCTTTTATGTCAAAGGCCTTGAAAAACAAAGTCAACCCAAAACATATAAGGCGGCCCTTGGCTGGCGCTGCATGTAACTTTACAGTGCCAGCTGCCAATTTGCTGGGTGGTTAGTGTTTGATTTATAGCTTCACATATGTGTTTGAGTGGGCGAGTCTCAGCTTTTTGGTGCCTTATTTTCCTTATTTTGTAACTTTGGTTAATCATTTCACTGGCTGTAGTCACTGTGTCCAACAGCACAGTCCAACCCTTGATGGGCAGCATGTTCGTAACTCTTGCAGCACTGAGATCCTTCACAGAGGTAGATCCCTGCCTTCTCCCCCTGCTTCTGTAATGTCTTTTCCTTGCTACGCTGAAGGAGAGCCTGTGCCAACTCTTTGAGCTCTCACTCAGCTGCTGCCTTCACAACAACTATAAACATTACCAAGTGCCCCCGTTGTTTTCATACTCCATGCGTATACTCTATACTTTCTTGGAAGTGAAGCCTTATGGAAATTTCAGGCTTGTGAAGAACCTTGCAGATATTTCCATTTGACCTGCCATGGTAGCAATAACACTGTGCTTGCAGCCTGCCGTCCACCTAGTGACCTTGAAGTGCTTTACAGCGGCTGCAGAGTGAGATGTTGAGATCACAGGAGCCCCATCCAGGGAGCCCCGAGGGGCTGCCGCTGGTTTTGATAGGGAATGGAGGAGGGATCACAGGATGGTTTTACAGGCATGTTGTACAGAGGGGGTACAATGAATAAGGCACACACGTGGATGTCTGCACAAATCTACAATTCTGAGCCCAGTCAATAAAAGCATGAAAGGAAGGATGGAGAAAGAGACTCAGTTCAGCTACTGTCAGACACATACACAAGAATTCACCTCTAATCTCTATGCGCTATCACTGACAAGACAAATCACCCATCCACCTTCACTGTCCTCAGTGCTGCAACCTTGATTCGCAATCTAATACTATATCTCACTGTTCTTCCAATGCTAATGCAAAACCACATCAGAACAATGTGCAAGGTGGCTTGCAAAATACTTATAAACTCTATGATATAGTATATTACTATATAGCATTAGGATAAACAAGTTGAATTTCTRTGGTGCTTGCTGGCAGTTAGGGCTGAGCTTCGCCTTGCATAGGATATCTGTGTTATTAGAGAAACATCTTAGGCGAAAAGCTGTTTTTTGGTGGGAATAGCACACATTCAGACATACTATAACTGCATGCAGTTTACCACACCTCTTGCACGTAGTCTGTATAATTCAAAGTGTAATGTACACAGACATAGCTTTTGTGAAATAAGCATAATCATGCTAGACGCCTGTGGACTATGCAAAGCCTATTACCCAGTTTGCTCATGTTATCTAGTTCATTCCTGTTTCTTGGTCCAGGATACTGCATTAGCACAGTATTTTGAGGAAGAAATTGAAATAGGGGAAGATAAAAGGTGTTCTGTGGTTTCTTTTTAATTGGAGACTGGAGGCAAAGTGCCTCCAGATAATTTCTCAAAGAAAAGTCATTGTCTTCTCCCACTCTTCTCATTAATCTCTAAAATTATTGCACAATTTCTGTTTAATGTGTTAAGATTTCTTAATATGTTAAGACAATGTGGAAAGACAAATTTGAACAGGAGAGAGCATGTTTCTTTGAATGCATAATTTTTTAAATCTTTGTCTGAAGTCTTCATTCATCTTGCTAGGCCTTCTGCAGTAAAAAGCTTAATCAAAATCAGTAGAATTAAAAATACATATTTTTATAAGGACAGTTCTTCAAAAGAACTGGAGGTTGCTTCAAATATTGAGAACAGTAGTCATTCAAATTTTGTTGAAATGTAGATTACTTATACTGCAGCTGTCTTAACACTGAAATCTGGTGTTCCCAACATATAGCTTACATGATACTTGCACTCCCTTAACTTTTCACCTGACTTAAAAATGATTTAATACTTTCCCAGCAGTGAATGTAAATGTGTTATTTAGTGCAAGTATGTTTTGCTGCATTGCCTGATACCCATCATATTGTTTCCACAAACAGCATTTGGGAGCCCTTGGTTTAAAAGACTTCTGATTCTATAATTCTATGTTAAGTGCAATAGAACAGCCCTTTTTCCCCAAAAGAGTCAATAGGTCTAAGTTTGGAATATGGTGTGAATCTGTGGAGTCATCACACAAGCTTTTTTGCTTTGTTCGGTTAATTAAGATTAAAAGGAAGCTTAGAAATTAAACTGGAATATGAAAAGCCTATAAAACCATCACTTTAATCTGGAATATTACTGAAACCACTCTGTGATATTTCCCAGGTATTTCTTTTGTGTTTGCCCCTACTCCAAAGTATTTTCACTGGCTGATTGATGTGTGTGACAGTGTTTTGCTTCTTTGCTAATGAAGGCTTTTGTCAGCCCTCTTTCTGTGTTTTGGGCATTACAGTCACCAGCTAGAGCAGCTGATACTGAGCTGTGGCCATATTTTGTCCCCTCTCCTCATGGTAGCATGGAATAACTCACTTGGGTAGTCTCAGCGAGCGGCTCTCAAATTTCTGGTAAGAAGGTCACCAGCTAGCCGCGATTTTCCATCCCTCCTCTGGTGTCACAGCACAAACAGTCTTCTGCTTTCTGTCACTACATCGCTTTGAAACTTTTGAAGCCTGTGCAGGTATAAACGTTGATGGTCTGCTGTTGAACACAGCATCAGAAACTCCAGTGATTTGAACGTGACAATGGCATTATTTGTAAAAGCAGTTGCTGTGGTTGTTTTTTAATAAGATCACTCTCAGTTTTCCCAAATCCTTCTATGTCCAGCTCAAAAGGACATATTTATAAGAGTTGTTATTCTGACTCACTTAGCTGAGCAGTATTACACAACCATTTTTCTGTCGGTCATGTGATCATATTGCCAAAACCTCTCTGTATCTTTCCTACACATTTGCTGATGTTGATGGATATTTTATTAATCAGCAAGATGGGAAGTACTGAACGGATATCAAAATATAGCCCGTACTGCTGCAGAAGGTTACTCAAGCAACACTCTCTATATAATTTAGATGCCGGGTAATCAACTCAGGGCATTGCGACAGTTTGAGTTTTGTTAATAGAGATGAAATTATGGGTGTAACTAGCTGGCAGTCTTCAAACAGACTTTTGCAAGCTGTTTACTCAGCTGTCCCAGGGCAACAACTTCATACGTGAAATGAATTCTTCCAATCTCTCTGCTGTAGTATATTTAATTTATCCCATTTTGCCTCAGTGTGAGGGAAACAAATTTTGAAAAAGGCAGGATTCGTGTCAAATACTATATTACATCTAGGCTGGGCTCATTAGCTGCCTGCTTTGACATCATGGGTGAAGATTTCTTAACTTGAAATTACATTCGTACTTATTTTTGTACTATTTTCCATTAATTTAAACCTCCAGAATCAAAAGGGGGAAAAGGCAACAAAAATCACATTATGTCTAATATATGGACAAAGGTGAGTTTCATTTTTAAATGAAGCTGGCTAATAACGATAATCTCTGGAAGCAGCTGCTGCTGTTTGTCTGAATCTGGTTAAACTAGTATATGCCTAGTTTAAGTGGAGCTACACAAGCATGTCCAGTTTAACTAAATTGATTCTGAAACAGTTTTAAAATAAATCATCATAATTTCTTTGCAAAGAAATGGGCAAATCCTGTCAGATATGTGTTACTTTTGGCAGTATTACTTCTTACTCCAAACCGTGGTGATTATAAGGTCCAAATGCTACATTCATCTGTGCCCCAATAATTTTCACTCAGAATAAGATAATGTAAAAAAGAGTCTTTTGGAAGTATGGACTTTGAAGAATAGTGAAATCGTGTTGGACCCTCTTTTAAAAAATAAAGATGTTTAACAAGTGAGTGAGGTCTTCTCAGAATCATACTAAAATATTACAAATACTACTATTACAGGAAAAAAATGCCAAAAAAAGGAACAGGAAAAAAATAGGGAAAATTTTAAAAACTTGCAGGCAATTTTAGCTGCCACTGAATCCTGTTACATTTTCCCCTAAACCTCAGATTTAATGTGGAATAAAATAATAATGCAGCTCTTCAAACGGCTGTGATAGAGGAGGACTTGAGATGGGAAATAATATTACAGCGTGGGCGAAACCAGCCATAGCACACAAGTGCAGAGCGATGGGGAGGCCACGCTTGCTGTCCCGTGAAGCGGGAAACGCTGCGCTTTGCTAAAACTACGTGGGACGCTTGATGGATGTGAGGTCTGATCCGCTTCTGGTGCTGCAGGAGAGGAGAGGGAATGGGAAGAAGGGGGTAAGGGAGAAGGCGAGGGAGCGAGGTGAGGGGAGAGAGCAGGCGATCACACCTATCAGCTGTACAGAAAATTAACGACTTTGCAATTCACTGGTGTATATAATACATCATATTCTTCAGCTCTAGCATACAAAGGTGTAGCTAAGGCTGAGACTAGCTTACTGACTTTGGCTCCTAATCAATTTCATTTGAGCATGTGGACTTATTTTTGAAAATTTTTTTAATAATTAAAAAAAATTGTAGTGGGTTGCTTTCAATATTGTTTTTTAAAAGCTGGTAATGTCTAGACCGATTTCTTACATTGCAAAACACACCAGCTGTCCCTCTCGCTGCAGAACATTCCTCGTGATTCATAGGTCCCGGACACCCGCTTTAAGAACTGGTGCGCTCGAGCTATAGATTTTCACTGTCACGAAGGTGATAAAGTGTATTAAGCTAAACATAAATGTCTCTGGCTGGCTTCTGAGGGCTCGAGCGCAACCAGATGCTTTGCTGGCATGGCAGGCAAGCCAGTGGGCCAGGCGCTCGCCGCTCAGCGTGGCCCTGCGGCAGCCGGCCGGGCCAGCTCGCTCGCACCTCCCTGCCTGCCTCCCTGCCTGCCTCCCTGCCTGCCGGCATCCGTCTGCCACCGCCTGCTCCGGAGACGAAAACAAATAAGCAGCAAAAGATATGGGCTCCTTGCTTAGCTTTCCTTTTCTCTGCACACAATTTATGAACTGCTGTTTGACTGCTGAATGGTTGTTTATAAACTGGGGAGAGATGAGAGAGAAACAAAAATGAAAAAGATGGGGAAAAAAAAATCAAATAGCCGACCACTCAAATTCGGAATAACTCTGTCTTGCCAAGTGATGACAGACTTGCCTCAGACTTTCTCTTTGAAGGTGCTTAGCTGGCTGTACCGGCCAGGGAAGAAGTGAATTTATTAGCTGCTGAGAAAGCTGGGGGGCCTCATTTAGAAGAGATAAACTGGTGATCGCAGGGAAGAGATGTGAGAGATTTCTTTCCTGTCCCAAAAAAGAAGCTCCTTATCAAGTCCATCTTAGTCAGAGCTTTGGGGAATCACAACCACTGAGCGGAGAAGGAAATCGTAGGAGGGAAAAGAAATCTTATATTGAACCGGAGAATGTAGTACATACCTCTGTACGAGATCTACCTGTATGAGTAATTTCTTTAGTGGGACAGTATTTGTGAAAAGAATTACAGATTAACTGGTTTATTAGCTGACTTGTATCATTAGATTTTGTTTTGTTTGACATTGACTTCCAAAAATAACCACATAGTTAAAGCTAAAATTTATGTGTTTTTTCTGTCGCCTGTTGATACATGTAGAGTTATTGCCTCTAATAAAGCACAAGAAATAGACCCTCACTGCATCCTGGGGGCTCGCAATGCTGTGGGCAGGAAAGAGTTACAGGGAGACGAGCTCTTCTCTCTTTGTAAGCAAGTCAGCTCTTGGGGCTTGTTTCTGGATCTGACACTAACACTTTATATGATAGTGGGGCAACCTCAGGGTTTTAGTTCACCAGCATGTAACTGGGTCTCGCACCACATTTAGAGGCATTGCACAAGCCGCCCTGAGGTTTTGCCATTAAAGCAGCCCAGGGTGCTGCAGCCTGGGCCCGTACAAAGAGACCAGTGAACTGCTGCAGTTTGGTCCAATGTTTACAAAATGCTCGGGGATTCCTGGAAAGCACCAAGTATTGTTGTTCAGTCACAACAGATTGTGTCACTGATTCCCATGCCAGCTGCCTCATAGATGTGCTTTAACAAGCCAAGTACTCAGAATATAAAATATTTTAAGTAGCGTAAAATTGTGCTTGCTATTAGGGATAACTGGTAAACCTTGCAACAGAGAGTCAAACGCTGGGACTAAAGAGAGGTTCCCATTTGCCTGTTACAAAACAAAATGTTCATATCTGAAGATTACCACCACTGCCTGCTTCACATAAGTTAGCTCTTAATTTTTCCTGGTTGACTGCATCATGTTTGACTGAGCAATATGATTACATGTGAGTTTATTCAAAACCCAGACTGCTGCTGTATTAAATAAATCATCACAGGCCCAGAACAGGACAGCTTTGCATTTAAGTTTAATAGTGTAATTTCATGTTATGCTGCCACACGTATCAGATTTTCTGCAACATGACAGTAAATGCTTTTGTTCTGTTCTTTTTTGCTGTTGGCAATGCGATACCTGTAAATGTACGCTTCTTCTTTGTGGCTGTTGCTTATATTTATGATRGCAAGGAGTAAAACATATTGAAACAGTCTTGGTTACAATATTTATAGATTCTGAATGCATATTAAATTAGAAGCAAAGGAGGAACGGAATTACATGCATTTTGTAACAATGTACTGTTAAGGCCAGAGCCGTTCCTGCCAACGCATCTGCAAATGTTTTAGCTCCTAGCTGAGAATCAGAGCAACATGGCTAAACATGGGTGGATGGTATAGTACAGCTGAAGTGTCACCCATTGAATGAAGAATCCCACAGAGAATCTGGCTAGAGTAATTAATGAATCCATTTGGAAAAGTCAGTGCCCTTCAATTAGCCTGAATGTAGCGAAGCAGATGGGATCCCATCCTCCAGGGAGAAAATTGAGAAAGATCCTAAGAAATACTGCATTGGACTGATTTATCTAGGTAATTATAAGCCTCATTTACACAAAACTGTTCAATATGGCTGCAGTGAGAAAATTAAGAATTTATAAAATGTTGATATGTGGCCTAAACTATCAGTGGTAGTGGAATCATCTGTCAAGCAGGATCTCAGTTCAGAATATTAAACTAATCACCTGACATGAGAGGCTGAAAGGCAAACTTGGCCGTGGAGCAGGGGGAGAGGGGATACGTTTCTAGGGAACCTTTTGTTAAAGGTTCCAGCGAGCTCATCTGCAGTGGAAACATTCACTGCCATCCTAATTTGATATTGTGTCCTGGCTCAAAACATCCTGTAAGATTTTAGAGTTTCAGAACAAATGAATGTGGCTAAAGAAACTTAAAAAACAAACAAACAAACAAACAAAACAATACCCAAATTCTCTCTTTAAATATCAGGTAGTGGAGGAACATGATGAGGAAAGTAACAAATGCAGCTTTTGAGGGCGTGTGTGTCCTATCTTTACTCCAAGGAGAACCTGTTATCCTTGTGAGCAGCCTCATTTTTAAGTCAAAGCATCACAGGACTGATTTGTATGAATGGGAGTTGCACTGTGTCTTTGTAAGGGCTAAATGGCAGCCTAGTACATATACACTGTAAGTGTGTTTATGTGTGATAGAGAAGGAAGCCTGTTGCATTACAGGAACAACAAGAGAAAAAGAAATACTGTTTGTGGCAGCATTGAAGTCACATAGAAATCATGGTCTGCAGTTCCCAGGGTGGGTGGGGGTTTTTTGGCTTTAGGGAAATTGCAGTCCAGCATCATGGATTTTTTTCAGATATTTTGCATTGTTAGAAACACATCAGCTCAGGTAGTTCCAAGCAGCTTTTTGTACAACATTTTCTGACTTTGAATCAGTAGAGTTAGAAGTCTTGCACTTTTCAGCAAACAGGGAAAAAAACCTAATAGCCTGAGACAGGCAACCTCATCAAACAGAGAAGTGAGGAGTGGGCGAAGCAGGGCAGGCTGAAGAGGAGTCAGAGGAACGTTCCTGCAATACCTGGCCCTGGCCAAAACCAGGCCAGTATTAGCCCTACCTTCAGGTAAGAGCAGGGGGGCCTTGCTGCAGCCCCACTGCCACTCAGACCCTCCAAAACACTTTCCTACTTCAGAGCATTTCCGTGCACTTCCACGGCCAGCCCTTTCTTTCCTCTCTGTTTTCATCCTCCCTCACAAATGTCCCCTTTTTATAGATAACAAGCGTTAAGGGGGTATCAGGGAAGCACCCTCCTTTCCCTTTCCGACCCCCTCCATTAGCTCAGTTCTATATTGATGTGTTGGTTTGAGCACTTCCCCATCGAACTCAACATTCAAAGTGTATTCATCACTTTTAATGAATTAAAAAAATCAGCTCTGGGCAGAATGTCAGACACAACAAATACTTGTAGAGCAGTGAACTGGTGGCAGCAGAGCAGTGCTGCTCTGATTTTGAGCCTGCCTTGTGCATGTTCATTCATTGGTGCACAAAACGCAAGTTGTTAAATTCGTTTTTTTTTTTCCTGTCTTACCTCCGGAGACCTGAGCTAATGCAGTGGTCGGAGCAGTCGGGGTGGGATGGCCCCYGTCACGGTCATCCTCTCAGCCTGATGGCAGGCAAGCTGAAGCTGGCACAGTTTGGCCTGTGACTGCACCTTTGAGCCCTCCACTGATAAATAAGCAGGCTAATTGAATTAATAAACAGATAGCTCTTTTCCCTGCCAGCTGGAGCACCATCAAAATGCGTGATAAATTATCTGTCAATGCTGTAACCACAGGGAAAAAAAAGGGAAAATTAGCTGCCTCCACCTTTCCTCGCTAACTGTTCTCCCCCTTTTCTCTCCCTCCCCAACACACCCAAGTCCCTGAGCTGGTTGGCTTTCGCCCTCCTCTCCCCTCGTCTTTCGTACTTTGGCATTTTTCCAGAGAGAAGTAGCTGTGAGAGATGAGCGTATTTGGCTGTGCTGCTAATGGGTTATTAAGCCTCTAGCCGGTGGTGGGATGCTGCCAGTCCAGGCTGCTCCGTGGGAAAGAGGCACCACTGGCGGGGAGCGCTCGGAGCGGCGCCCGCCACGGCGTGAGCCCGCCGGAGACGTGTCGGCAGGGCGGGCGGCGTGACGTGGGTCACGAGTCCCGAGCTGCCATGTCAGCTTTCACGGCCCCTACTGCTCTCCGCAAGTACTGAGCAGCCCCCGGCTCCCATACGGATCCATCCAGGCAGAGCCGAGGGCTGCACGGCCTCTTGCCCTGGTGTGGAGGGAACAGCAACATCCCCAAATCCCCATCTCCCTCACGACCCTCAGGGTGTTTTCAGAGCAGCAGTGCCTTGGCTGGCTTGGAAACGGGCTTGGATTCAGATACGTGCAGAGTTACAAAGYGCCCCGGCTAGCCACGGCCGGGGGAGCCAGGTGCCCCGGCGCTGCCTCCCTCCGCGAGGGCCATGCGTCCGCGGAAGGGCTGCCCATGCCGTGGCTGCCGTGCACTGTGGTCTCCGCATAGCCCTCACATTGCAGGCTCCCGCGGCCGCGGCAAAAGGCTCGCGCACAGGGCAGTGGGAGGTGCGCTCCAACGTGAAGAGGCAGCGCATCAGGAAGCCTTAAACTGGCTTGTTGGCGTGCCAGCCCAGAGGGAGACCTTAATTCTTAACTCTTAGTCCTGAATTTCACAGAGGTGGGTAGTGTGTGAGTTTTTTTCATTTCAAAAGAGGGGGAAATGATGGGACAGGAAGGCTCAATGATTCCCATAGTGCAGTCGTGACTCTCGTCCCTGCCGTCATCTCTCCAAGTGCTGGCCCCTTTCAGAGGTAGCATCTACGCAGAGTCCCCAAACAGCCCTAAGTAACAGGAGGCAAGAAAGATCTCACTGCTTCAAACTTTTGGCAGGCAGGATGCAATCAGATGAAGTTTCTATTGCATTACTTTGATTTCCAACATATCACGTGTAAGTGCTTTTGCTCCTTTYGCGTCCTGGCTTTTCTCACTGCATCTCTGCTGTAATCTTCCCAATGAGTGAGCCATAAAAGCCTCCCAGTGCCTCTCTTTCTAAAGCAGCAAGAAACAGGAGGTGCTGTGCAGTGCAGTCACTGAGCAGACTGAAGCGTGAATGAGATCACAGCGCCGTGATCCTGCTCAGAACATGACATTTTTTCTGGTGCATATGTCAAATGAATCAGACAACAGTGGTGTCAGAAAGATGGATAATGCTGTCGGCCAGGCTGGCAGAGGAGACAGGAAGATGTGTTAAAGCACCAAAACAGGATGGCATTTATATGCCTTTCTCCCACACTTGTTAAAAGTACACAAGAAATTAAAAAAAAAAAAAAAAAAAARRAAGGCAGGGCAATAGTAAGAGCAGTTGGATCTGGAAGTGCTTTTCTAAAGATTAGGTTGTGCTGTGAAGGATAGCAAGCACGGTCAGATTGTGGGTATGCAGGTGTCGAGCCCTGTGAACGCACCCTCTGGCTGGTCCTGCAACCCTGCCATTGCTTCTCACAAGTGCATGGTGTGTGGGAAGGCATCTGGGGCCGGCTTCACCCCATCCCCCGGGGGGGCACAGCCAACTGCATCTTCCTCAGAGCGCAGGGCTCAGCAGAGACCTGCTGCYGCCTGCCTGCAGACACTGCACCTCCAGCAGCGTTCTGCCCTTAATGCCGTGGTCATTTCTGCCCTCTTTCCCTTGGGCGGGAGGGACGGGGAAGAGTCCTTGGCGAACACTGTTGTGCTGCAGTCGAGTGAGGCAGGATATGCTCTGCATCTGTCGCTCCGTGCTGGAAAGGAAATCCTGATCATGTGTCAGCCCCCACATCTGCGGGCCCACGCAGGCCCCTGACCCGTGCTCATTTGTTCTGTATCCTATGGTAGGTGCTGTAGGAAGGCCAAAGCCAGCTGTCCAGAGCTGGCAGGATGAGTCAATGGCTTACCAAGCAGACAACATCCTTCCCTTCCCTGGGGAAGGTGCTTTTCAGTTTGCCCTGACATGCTCTTCTGCAAAGCAGCATTAGCAAAAAGTAAGCGTACCATGTCAAACAGAGTGAGCAGCTCAGATACTGCATTTTAGAAAGTCATTGCTTGTTAGTCAAGCCATGGTGTTTTGGGATGCATTCCTAGCTCCTTCAAACACAAAGTAAAGCCTATTAGCATAAATCATTATGATGCTTTCTTTTTTCCCGTAAGAAAGAGTATTTCTGGGTTCAATTTTTCTCGTTTCACACTTTAGCTATCCAAAAGTGTATTAAAAAACCTTGTTGAATCGATGGGGTAGCTGGCTGCTATATGGCTGAGTGTTGAGATGTTGCTGTTCCTGGATCCTCAAGTGGCTTTGAAATTCTATGCGTCTGACCCATGATAATGCTGTTTAAATGCAGGTGATACGTGTGGGGTGGTGAAAAACAAGGTAGCAGCTTGAGCTGTGTATGAAGGAAGGGGGTTGGCATTGCAGGTGAGGAACAAAGAGGACATGGTGGAAGGTTGCAGCTGGATGGATGACGTCAGGGGAAGACTATTGGGAAAGGTGGGAGGGCACAAGAGACCTTGCATGAGGATGTAAAAGGACAGTACATATCAATGCTGGTGATTATTAATGCAGATGAATATCAGCATGGGTTCTATTTACTTTATAACATTTTATTTTATATMAAAATAATAAAATTTTATTTTATAAATATTATAAAATAATTTCTTTTATGAATTTACACACAGTGAACCTGCTCACACTCCTCACAGTTTGTATATATGGACTTTGTGTCATACGTGAGTGCTTGCATTTAAAAAGTCACTAGTCACTAGATTATCATAGGCAGATAACTGAAAGCTGTCTGCTGAATTAAAATGTTATTTTTGTTCTTCTGTCAAATGCTGGAATTCAGCTTTAAAAAAATGTGAAATAGCACATAAGAATATTCTTATTTTATATGTACCTGTACTATACCTTAAATTCCAGTCTTTTGTTCAGAAAAATCCATGAATGTTTTAAAAATGTTTTGGGAACCACTTAACATTAGAAATGACAGAGAAAAATATCTTCACCTGAAACTACATGGTAATGAGACAAAGCCTAATTACCTGCATTGAATTCTTCAGTCAGGCCAATAGGCTAATGAACATCAATACTCTTTCACAGAGAGCCCTGGGATCCCTAATGGCTGTAAGTGGTCAGGGCTTTGGTTTTACGTTTCAGAGTCTGGTTGGTATAATCTTGAAACAAAATCTACAGATCAGATCGTATCCTGTATATGCAGTCAGTGGGGATGTGGGTGTGGGGGGGTGAGTGTGTGGGGGGGTGGGTGTATACGCCCCTGGGCACTGCACGTCTGGGATGAAATCAAAGCACTTTTAAGTGCACATGTATCCCATTTCTGGCCTGCTAGTAGCCCTTTAAATGTGCTGGGTTTAATCCAGGAAAAACGAGTATTCAAAATCACACCAGTGAAGGAAAAAAACAAACAAACCCAAGTTTTATATACTTGGATGGCATTTTTCTTTGGGTATGAATGACTTAATTATCATCAGCGTTAGTGAGAGGTGGGCAATGAAAGTTCAGGTATCTTCAGAGAAGGGATTTGAACCTGCATTTCTCATTTCCTTGGTGAGTATATTATGATGTGAGAGGGAAAAAGAAAGAAAGCAACTAGCATCCGCTGCAAGAAGTTGAAGTCACTCTTTGAGGCGTCTTGAGGCTTCAGAGCAGTAATCTGTAGCAAGAAATTTTTACTGTGCTAATCCAATCTGATTTTTGAGTACAGATTAAAGTACCAAAACCCACAACCTTCTTTTCAATGTTAAAGAGTGCTGTGATTTGAGGATTAGCTCCATATCCGACTTGTTTAGGCAAATCCCAAACTCCCTCTGAAATCAATTCCCACTTGTTCTTATTTAATATGGTATTCATTATGTGCTCAAGCAAGATATATATAGCAATACCAGCACTGTTCAAGCACTTCCCACTTTCATTGTACTAGAAGAGGAGAACATGATTTGAGAAGCCTAGTTACAGCATTTGCTTGAGGAGTGAGGGAGACCTGAGCTCCGATTCCTGCATCAGAGACTTTGCTGGAGTATTTTATGTCAAATGTGAAGTAAGAGACTGCTCTCTCTTGGCTCTGAAATGGGCTGTAATCTGGGTTTTGAAGAGTTTCTCCAGGAGACAGGCAGTACAGATTGAGATCCCCTCAAGAAAAAAAAGGGAATCAAGCCCAAGTTTTCCCACCTCCTTCCAGGGTGCTATTAACAGTATGCTATTAACAGATTTTATTGCCACCCCCTTTTTCTGTGTTTTCCATGGGCAACAACCAGGCAGATGTGATATGGGCATATTCCATAGATAAATCTGGCAGAGTAACTAAGCAAGAGACTGTCTATTTGGAGAATCAGGATGGAGATTAGATAAATACCTGCTTACTGACAGCAGACACAGACAGTGAGTCCCCAAAGTGCTGGGCAGTCTCCTGCCCAAAATTTGACTCTCCAGGGGTAGGTAGTTGCTAAGTAGTAGCTTTGATTTTGGACTCTGGCACATATAAGGGAAATAAGACAGAAGTTGCTTGTATTTTTTGGATCCTTCCACTGGTATTGTATGTTGAAATTGTATGACACACTTTGCCAGCAATAAATCATTTTGCTGTCTATTGCGTGATTAAATAATTAAATATCCCTTGTCATGGATACAGAAGCAGGGATTGACTTAGTCTTTGTGGGACTTAGAGATTTGCAGGAACCTGAACTTATGTTTCCTGATGTTGCACTCCTGTGCAAATCAAACCCAGTCATTTAACACTGCATTAAGAAATGAGTCATGCAAGAAATAGTATGCACCAAGAAACACAAACTGTATTTTCAATTTATTTTGTCTTGATTTTAATTTTTTTATTTATTAAAAGTGCATGTAGAATAGAAATTTACTGTTTTTCTATTTCTAATCATTAAGAAGATGCTGCATTGCCCAAGGATAATGATGCTTACCTCCTTTGTAAGATGCTTGGAGATGAACAGAAGGAAATTGCTAAACGGCGATGAGATGTAAACTCAGTAGAGTTTTCTGCGGTTCCTGGAACCATGACTGTTCTCACTGAACTGTCGTCACCAGAAGATGCTAGTTCTGGCAAAGTATCCGTGGGCCACCCTGGCAGCAGCCTGCATTGTATTACTTAAAGCTGGCAGGAATCCGCGAAGGTGTCACTTCTACTGATGTCAGTGGGAAGTGAGGCTGCTCAGAGCTCCTCAGTGTCCTGCCTGGAGTTCAGAGATATTGAAGCAGCTATTACAGCTGACCTGTCCTTGAGCAGCATGATGTCTATTAGTTTTATTGCTGGTTTGATTGTTTTCAGTTGATTCTCACTGCTTTCAGCTGAAGATTAATTCAGTTTGTGTTTGGGAGGACAAGGGAGCAAATTTGCTGTTTTTATTAGAAGCTAAGCTGAGCTGAAGGCTTGATGACGATCCATTGTTAGTGTTGTTACAAAATCCTGCTAAGCAGGCAAGAAAGCACAAAGGAAAGAAAGAGTATAATTCAGATTTGCCAAACAGCCTGGGAATAATTAGAAGATTAGCAGTTTGGCACTGTTTACTGGCGAGTTGTGAATTAAATGCATCCCCCTTTTCTCTTTACATTTGTGTAATGTATCACTTAGGTTCTGGATTTCATGTCCTTCACACACCTCTCACTCCTCCTTCAGTCAATATGCAAGACTATTTTGCTGCATGAGAAGTATAGGAGCAAGCACTTAATGCGACGTCAGAGGCTTTCTAATCACCAGTCTCTGAAATGTGGTCATAAGTATCTGCAGTTCACTTATTGGGTGGAGATGAATCACCTCCAATTTGCTTTTATGAATGTGAGTGGAACATTTGCTAACAGTCATTTCTGTTATTTACACTATGAAGCGCCTGTAAGCAGCCAACTATAAAAGACCTCAATGACATTTATGCTTAAATTCTCTCATCATAGTAGCAGTTTGAGGCAACGATAAAATTCAGCATGATGCCTTAACATATGCTGGGTGAAGTACTACTGTTCTCAGCTCTGGTTGCAACAGGCTTGTTAACTCTCTGTATCCACCTTGGGTGTGCTGTTTAGGTGGTCACTAGTATAAAAAGAAAATTTGACCATCACGGATGAGAAAATACTATTAGTTCTGCTGAAGTCCCTGGTATGCTTGCCATGAAGTTTGGGTGATCAAAATTTTTACACGGAGCTGCTACCAAATAAAAGATATGTGGGGATGGCTGACGTCTGTATTTTTCTGCTTTCTCTTCCCTCTGTAGTCTCTTCTCTCCCTGCAGGGAACTTGTTACATCCCTGTATAATAGGAACTAGGATCACAGTCACTAGTGCAACAAAATATCTTTGAGATCATATTCCATCTGCCTGCAGAGGCCTGATATAATCTCCAGATAAGAATGTACCAGACATTAAGCTGGTCTTGTCTCTTCTCTCATTTAGTGGGATTTGGGCATGCAGAGCAGAAGGCGAGGTGAGATTTTTCAAGTGCTGTAATACATGCTTATTCAGAACAATGCAATCCTATTCAAAACCAGGACTGCATGGCTGTCCCAACCTAAAACACACCTGGATAATACAATAACTTATTGTTTGATACAATGACAGACCACTCAGCTAATAACATATGTAAATTTGGAGGAGATTTTTCATTTTTCCACTAAGGAAAAAATAGGAGAAAGTGGTAGTTTATTTTTATTTATATATTATATATATTATATATATATTATATATATATATWKTGTGTGTGTGTGTGTAATATATATATATATTTATATATACACATATATTTAATAAAACAAAAGTGATTAGAGTTTTTAGTGCTGGGCAAAGCAACCTCTAAAATGACAGTCTTATTTACCTTGTTTCTCTTCTAATAAACTGGAAAAAAAATCTGGCTATTTTTCATTAGCAATTTTGGAGAAAGAAACGGAAAAAAATCAAGACAACCCTCTTGAATTATGTCTCACGACGGAGAAAAATGACAAAGCAGCAAGTTCCCACCCAGATTGCAGAAGTGTACAGGGAGCTGACGTTCTTTTCACTCCTGATCTTAGATGCTTGCAGCTCATTTCTGACAGGCTTAGAATTTGCCCAAAGATGCTCAAAGAATAATTGCGATCTAGGTTGATGTAAAGAAACATCAAGCAATTCACTACACCATGATGTCAGGCCTTAGACGGAAGAAAGACTGTGAAAACTGTCTGTTTCCAGAAAACAATAATCCAGGTACAACGACAGCTTATTTGAGGTGTTATCTTCCTGTGACATTCAGTGGGATGGCTTCAAAGTAAATGTGACAGTGCAGCGCGTTATCATGAGCAATAGTACAGGGAACACAATACTCGTGCCTGTGGAGCACTAGTATCTATTGTCTCTATTTCCTCCTAACCATCAAACATGAAAGTTTATGTGCTTTTGGCTTCCTGTAGGATCAAGAGGGAATTTTCTTTATTCACTTGATCAGAGGCAAAGCAGACTGTGTTTGGTGAAGTAATTTCTAATGTTGTCTGTGTTCGTGACAGCCATTAATGCAAATGCCATGATCAAGTGGAAATCAGTTATAACTGATGTTGGTCAGCATGTCAGTTTGATCAACTAGAAAAAAAAAAATCAGTAAGGGCCAAAAGCCAAAAGAGACGAGCCCCTGCATTTCCTGTTGAGTGGGGACTCTAGGTTGCTGTGGATTGTTTTGAAAACTGTACTATAAAAACGAGAGAAGAGGGACTGTGCTCTAAAACCTGTCACTGAAGTGAGCAGAAATTTTGATTTTTGGTGAGAGCAGATCTAAGCAGAGTTGTCTGTTTCAGYCCTGTTTTGAGAACTGCTAAGCATCCGCAGCTTCTGGTGAAGTCAGTGACATAGTTTCTGGAAAACTGAATGGCCTCAGGATTGGGTCCTTTTTCATAATTTCATGTTAGAGTTGCTTTGCAAATGAAGTCACTCCAGAAAGCTCAATTTTGATGCCATCGTATTTTATTTGACACTCAAATAAAACAGCTGTTTGCAATTAGCACACATAAAAAGAACAATAACAAAAATGCAGTCTTCCCTTCCAACTCTGCACATATACAATGCAAAGAGTTCACTAAGCTCTGGTGATTTTCTTCCCCCTGCGCTCTAACTAAAACATCGAAAACAATTGATCTCGCTGAAGACCAAAAGAAAAAAATGTTTACAGTTCCCCGAATGTTTCTGATTGGCAGCAGTGACTCGTTAAAGAAAGATAAATGTCGCTCTGGGTGCGTGTGCACACAGGGCTCTTGCTGATGCAGAGCTGATCTAAGCATGAAGTTAAAGAGACGCGAGGGCTGGGCGCTTGCTGTTGCTGCGCTGGGACCCGATGAGGTAGAGAGCTGGTTTTGTACCAGGACTCAGATCCAGGGCAGCTGGCCCACCCTCCCATTGGGAACAGTGAACAAGGAGCTTGTAAAATACACAGACCAAATGGAAATGACCCTTATTGACTGAAACCAGCTGCATGTCAGACCTCTTGCTGTCTCTCTTGATTTGCTATCTCAAATAAATGGATGTGGTAGAAGGGACTATGGAAAGAAAACAAAATAATTTATTCCCCTTGAAGTCGCGCCACACTAATAAGCCACAGTTTTTACAGCTGAAAAAAAAAAAGTTTATTCACACATTAAGTTTTTCCCTCCTTTTTTTTTTGGCTTTGAAAGTATGCCGTTTAGAGCAAGACATGCTGTATTTCAGTTTCAGAGTTTTTTGACAAATACAGCATCGGTAGATTTTGTTAGGGATTCATCATTTATAAAAGTGCTGGCTAATGAGAGTTTAGTTTTTTGCATTTTGATTCAGAAAACACAATTACGACAACTTTTGTTGGTGCTTTGGCTTAGAGCTGTGTAGTGGCTCAGCCCCATGAAAAAGATCTTAGCGAGTTTTGAATAAGAATGACATGCAGAATGACTTATCTTATTCATGTGGCATTTCCCCTATTTTTTCCAATACACTCCTGGGTAACACCAGTTATTTTGAGCAACGTGAAGAGCTGCTTGCAATAACCAGAGTAGCACTTGAATTCAGAAATGTTAAGGATGGCAGCTGCTCAAGTCCTCCATTTTAAACCCAGGATAGGTTTTTGCCATCAATGTTAAACTGAGCTCAGTTTTGACTTTAGAGGTAAGTATACAACAGGAGAGGTGGGAGGTATTTACCTTGCTGCTATAGTTGCCTTGATCTCTCTTTGAGCTGACTTGTGACCCATTCAATACTGTGATAATAATTTTACAGCCTTTCTGTAAAGAAACTTCTTAAAGTCACAACTCTAATTTTCTTTAATGAAAACTGAGGCACTGGTATGTTTTACAAAGGCATCTTTTTTCTCCCTTCTTTTTTTAAGAGTCTTGTTCAAGGACTGCATCAACAAGGTTGCTGTATTCCAGTATAGCTTATAGCTCTGGGATGACTCTGTAATTGTGCTGAAAAGGAACCTTCCTTTATATATATTTCAGCTATCAAATTAATACACAAGGGCCCTATCCTGCAGTTTAAAAACTAGCAGCCCTTCCCATCATCCTCTTTTGTTGTTGTTCTGGGGAAAGCAGAAGGATCCCATTGATACTAAGGAGAGTTTTGCCCAAGTTGGGACTGTGTGACCCAATACAGTGACAGTCAAAAACACGAGAACAGAGAGAGGAATTAGCATGCAGTAAAAACACAGCAGGCACTTGAACTTTCCAGCAAAGAAAAAGGTTTCAGGTTGAGACCACCCTCATTACTGTTATATCTCTCTGGTGGAAAAAAACAGTTTGGTTGCTAATATAACTGTAAAGTATTTCTGAGCTTTGAAATTTGAAAAGCTCATGTCAATGCAATGTGTTATCACTGGGCCCTTTAAATAATGTCGGTAATAGAAAGAAGAGGGGAACTATGTATCAGACTATGTTCCACCATTATTTTAATCAAACATTCTTTTCTAAAATTAAAAGAATACAAGTTTGTATGAAACTAAAGCTGGCCCAATAGAGAAAAATGAGAGCCAGTTATTTTTCCTCAGAAGCACAGTAGGAAATGTTTAACTGTTGAATTTCAGTTCAGTTGTTTACATCTTTACATATTTACAGTGAAAAACTAGATCAGAGCCCAARAATATGTTCTTCCTCAAACTGAAATAAGATGCTTTATATCAAGGGAACAACAAGAAAAAAGCTAGATAAGTCTCAAAACACAGGACAAGACACAGTTTCTGCAAAAGTGAAGATCTTATACTGAATGCTCAGGACTTCATGTATTAATGTTAGATTCTCTTCTTTGTTCTGTTCCAGAGATTGAAGGCAGCGCTCACTCATCATCCTGCTGCCATGTCAAATGGGAATATGAACACCATGGGCCACATGATGGAAATGATGAGCTCGCGACAGGACCAGACGCCACACCATCACATGCACTCACATCCTCATCAGCACCAGACCCTGCCACCTCATCATTCATACCCCCATCAGCACCAGCATCCGGCGCACCATCCCCATCCTCAGCCTCATCACCAGCAGAACCATCCTCACCATCACTCCCACTCGCACCTTCATGCACACCCGGCACATCACCAGACTTCGCCGCACCCACCCTTGCACTCAGGCGGACAAGCACAGGTAGAGCATCGTGCCATGCTGCATCACTGAGTTTTGCTTTTATGTGGCATTAAAGCCTCACGCCAGTATTGTTTCGTCTTGCATGTATGTCTTATTAGAAGCAAGCCCCTGTAGCTRCTCTTAAATGTATGCTACTGGTGGCTGAGAAGTGCAAACTTTATGCAGAAAACAGAAAAGCAACAAGTTGTTTTGTTGCTTAATTTGCTAGACATTTGTAATATCTTACTTAATAAGAAGCTCCAAGGTTTTTCTCTGCTCTGATCTCTGCAAATTGCCATGTATCCTTTAATGGAAGAGGCATATTAAGGAGATTGGCATATTATATACACTGCTTAATAGGCTTGAACCTAAACTTCTCAGGCCAAGACTTAAAGTGCTGTATGTGCTTTAACTTCAGAAACACATAGCACACTCTTTAGTGAAGTAAAATGACATTGCATGCACATACTCAAAGGAAGAATTGGATTTGTGTGTCTGTGTGTGTCTAAATAGATACCTCACAGAACTCAATGATCTGTCTGTTTCCTGTCAAGACTAGGGATGGTTTTAAGGTAAGAAACACTAGCTTACAGGAAAAGAAAAAGGGTTGAGACACTGCAAATGGGATGGTAGCCCCCAACTGTGGAGTGTAAGAGAAGGCCAAGATTAGGTGAGAGTGAAGGTAATGGTTGGTGGATATTGTGTCAGGAGAAGAAGATGAAGCCAGTCCATGGAGAGACTTCTCAACCAGGAAGAGAACTTGGAACTGGATTCAGACAATGAGAATTCAATGAAGGCAATACGAGATGAAGATCTCAAGTTTTGGACCAGAAACATTGACTTCAGCAATTTGGATGATCCAATATTTAAAGCGTAAGGATTTAGGAAAATGTTTCTTGAACAACTTAACTAATGAGCAAGGATTTTAGCAGAGTCATTTTTAAGAGGAATTCTATTTATGTTTTAAGGTGATAGGCTTCTGCACCAGGGAGAGTGCAGGGGAAAAAGAAAGATCTGGAGCCAGTGACTGCAACATGTCAGATCTGGGGATCAAAATTAAGGAGGACAAGTGCGTAGAGCACAGAATGAGGACAAAGAGAAGTGCCAGCTATAAGAAGTTCAATCTGTGAAGTATTGTGTTGCTTGCAAATACCTTTCAGACAAGCTCTTAGAAAATATTAAAGAAAATGAGAGGATTTGGCTGACATCCCAGTGTCCCACAACATTAACTATTTACTAACATCTAGCTTTATTATTGCAGGGGCTGCAAGCACATGGGATTTCCCTAAAGCATTTGCTAATGTAAAATGAATTGTCAGCTTTAGAGAAACAGTCTAAATAAGAGAGCAGCAGACTCCCCTGTGAGAAGATGCCCAGAGCTTTCATAAGTTTAGTTCAGTTTTTACTTTGAGAATTCAATTATTTTCCCATCTGTTAATGAGTTATTTTCCTTGGAGTTGTTTAAAACTCCAGTAAAAAGACATTATCTCATAACAGAGAAAGCAAAAGCAACCTGATGGCTGTCTTGGAGATCTGTGAGAGAGTAAGGCTGAAGTTGGTGCTTAGCAGACTGAGGACTCCATGCATGTGATGGAGGAAGTCACTTAACCTCCCTGAGGCTTTTAAAATGAGGGTAATAGTTTTGACACTCCTCACCAAGGGGTTGGGAGGGTAAACACGTCAATCCATGTGAGGCAGTCAGATACCACAATATTGGGCACCACTGCAAAACTTCCATGTTATCACTTTTAACAGGTGAGGAGAGCACATGGCTACAAGAGAAAATAATTTTAAGGCTAAGATGCCAGCCAGTGAGTTACTGTGCTACAGCTGCCTTTTTCCCTTGGCTGATGCGCTGCTAAAGCCCTTTTTAGTCATACCAGTTAGGACAGCCTGAAGGTCCTGTGCTTCGTATTTCCTATCAGCTAAGCACCCCTAAAGACTTGCAGGCAGCCAGCAAGAAATACAGGTGCCAAGGCAGGCAGACTGGACTGGTAGCCCCAAAGCTGGGTCAGATTCTCTCTGAATCCCAGCGTCACACAGTCCAGCAGTCACACAGGAGCCGGGCCTGCAGGGTAACATGAGCTTTGCAGTGCACAGGGTGTCACTGGAAGCAATGAGCCTCATCAGGGATCAAGAAGGTCTTCATCTTGACAGTGGGTATAAGTGTCACCCAGAGGCTGGGACTGGCRGGTAACAGGAGATGAGTCTGAGCAGGGTTCCCCAGGTCAGCTGCTTTCCTGGACGGCAGAGCTGTTGCTGCCTGTCTGCTCCCATGATGCAAAGACGATAGGGATTTCTGAAAAGATGCCCTAATGGGGAGAAAAGAAGGGTTTGCTGAGTAATAAACACGTTTATTACTTTCTAAGCCCATCCATAGTCCCCATGGTATTGGCCTCTTTGGGGGTCAGATTGCTTCAGAAGACATTAATTTTATGGTGCATTTTACTAATTATTAACCTCCTTATTCTTCTGAGCCAGATTCCTCAGTTCCAAGCCACCTGCCAAGTGACAGCATGATCCACATTGCTGTGAGCTGTGTGCTCCCATGCCATAACTTTTGTTATTCTACACCACACCCTTCTGTAATGTCAGAATTCATTTCATGCTTTTCAGCTACCATTTTGATATACAGGAGCCTGATGAATTATGTTTTGCTAGAATGAATGAATGGGAATTAATTTTGTAGTTAGCATTGCAAAGAACACAGAAAAGTATTGGATCAAGGATCAAAGCAGAAATCACCTTTTAATGCATATCTTTCTGAGACAGAAGTTTTACCAGGTTGTAGCTGTGTTGCCTCAACTACTACAAAAATGATATTAGTATTGCTGTGTTTGTCGCATTATCATTTCTTCATATCAGACTTGCCAGAGTGATAGCTTAAGCAGAGTAGGGGTTTGACTGTTGTTTCCTTCGATTAGATCTCCAATGTTTGTGTTGATTATGGATATGTGATAAGCATCTTATGAAAGCAAATTAACCATGTTTTTAATATATGCTCATTTTTTTCTTAACAGAGCATGTACTTACATAGGCAGAGCCAGGAAATCTTGCTAGAGAATGATGCTTAGACAGTTATCAAGATATAGCCTAACAGATTTCAGGGTTCAGTGCTATTTAGTAAGATTCAGTTAATTATCCCACATGACATTATTAGTGATGTAATAGTAGCCTTTATAATTAATATCTGCCAGAGATGGAGGGAAGGTTTTCTTGTTGTTCTGAAAATATGCTCTGACCGCCCAAACACTGACTAGTACATTCTGAAAACAAAATCACTCACTATTGATTCAGGAGAAAATGACCATATGAGGGGAAGGAAAGAGGGGGAAAAAAGAATGCTATAGTTACCTGCTTCTGTCTGTGCAGCAGGCCTGATGGGAAGAGTTAAGGAACAGAGTAACTTTTTATGCTGGAAGGAAAAGGAGAAAAATAAGGAAAGATTCTGGTGTCCAGAAATGTAAATAACAAAACTCTGAAGTCTCAGAAGGTGTCGCATGCGAGAAAGTGAAGGGCCTTTGATGATAATGTTGACAGTAAAGGGGATCTCTGATGCCTCTGCGCTCCGATGTGCTGCTAAAGCAGCCGCACGTTGGGCCACAGTGGCTGGGGAGCAGCTGGCGGCCCCCAGCAGACCTCTCCCGAAGCCCACAAGGGGTCGGGGCCATGCAGGCGGCCGCGGCTGCGCTCCCGCATAGCCTGAGCGCTGGCAGCAGCTGCCTCCGCGCCCTGGGCTCCCTGGGCTGCAGCACCGCACAACCCAGGTCTGGTATAGGCGCTTCTACCAGTGAGCGTAAGGACTTCATACAAACTTCAATGTTAAACATCATTCAGGTAGTGTGGGGCAGCTTATTTATTTTCAGTTTTTTTTTTTTTTTTAACATTTTTTCTGTTCCCACAAGAGACGCTCTCTGACTATACCATATAAAGCTGGGAATACACTTGGCTTTGTACAAAAGGCATTATCAGATGCACACTAGAATTGCACACAAAATTGCCGCTGTAGTAGGCTGAAGTCAGCTGGGGGAGGGAGCAAACTACTCCTCACAGTCTGTGGCGCGATTCGAGACAGGAAACCACCTTGCAAGACGATAGTATCGGTTTAATTGAGACAGGCAGATGTGTTAGGCAAACACACGTTAATTGCCAGGATTGAAACTCAGGGCTCGGTCTGACACTGCACCGAGTACGTCCACTCCCTGAGGTCAAAAGGAAGCAGCTTGGAGGCTTGGGCCTTTGCCAGAACAGCAGGGTTAATTTTGAGTCAACAGTTGAAGCTTCCAGATCGTCCCAGCCTGTGCTGGAGCTGTGGCGGTGTGAGCAGCACCCGCCCGGCCCGCAGCTTCAGGTCCCAAAAGGCAGAAACCCCAGGAGCCAGAGTCACCTGGCCAAGGCACCCGGAGAGGCAGAAAAGCGGTGCAAAAGCAGGTTGTTCCCAGGCTGTGCTGACTGCCTTAGAAACACTGGATGTTAAGGCTAATACGCATTTGTGACAGGGATTTAGCCATGTGTTTCACTCCCAGGAGCAGGGTGGATACTCTCCGTCACTTGGGAAAGCACAAATCCATCTTTCCGTAGTATCACAGCAACCAGGCTGGGTATGGTGCCCCTTTGCCATTGAAGCCAGGCTGCTGAATAGAAAGGAGGATAGCGCTCATGGTGGTCAAAAAGAGGGCGAATGAAAACACCTGGGAAAGGGGATTGTCATGGTGTCTCCATGCAGTGCCGAGATACCAGCCTCCCTTCAAAAATGCAAGGTTGGGGTTAAGTATCCTTAAAAATCCTCTTTTATTGAATCTAGCTTGTGGGCACCAGGATCTGTTGGCTTTTAATGGAAGAGTCTTCCTGCCTTTCGTAATCTCAGCCCGTTGTTTCCAGGGTCTACACCAACAGTAAGGGCACGGAAGCTCACAGCTCCAAAGGTTGTAAAGCCTGAGAATGAAGATGGGTGGAAATATCCTAAAATTTTGGAAGCATTTAAAAAGAAAAAAAAGAAAAGACTGAAAGAAGGCCCCAACAGTCTTCTGCCATGATTAAACCAGTTGCTGTGAGAAACTTGACATTTCAGGTTTGAAATAAGTGGTGGCGGAGAAAGTACCTCAGCAAAGTATTTTTAATAGCTGCAAGGGGAAAAATATTTTCCCTGCTAATATTCAGAGAATCATTTCAAAAAACGTCCCCTTTGACCATGGCAGCTCTTTGCCAGCAACTAATTGAAGTGGCACCTGGTGGAGCCTTTCAACTCGTGCCCTCTTCAGACTTTGCCAGAAAGTCTGCAGCCCCACACCCCGAGCTTGTGAGCTTTCTCTTCCCCTTTTGGCCTCGCTGTGTGTAACTTTTCCCYGCCTCGGGCAGCCTCCCTCACCATCCATGTTGCATTTTCCCCCCCTGCAAGGTTTCACCAGCAGCCCAGCAGATGCAGCCCACTCAGACAATACAGCCGCCGCAGCCGACCGGGGGCCGCCGGAGAAGGGTGGTGGATGAAGACCCTGATGAGAGGAGGCGGAAATTTCTGGAAAGGAACCGAGCCGCCGCCACGCGCTGCCGACAGAAGAGGAAGGTCTGGGTGATGTCACTGGAAAAGAAAGCAGAAGAACTCACCCAGACAAACATGCAGCTTCAGGTGCGAGCTCCCGGCTGCGTCCCCGCAGGCACAGAGGCGCTCTTTGTGCTCGCAGCGCTTTGCGGTGCCACCGGTCCCCCGTCGCCTTCAATGCTACCGCTGCGCGCTAGGTTCATAACGAGGCTACAGGCATAATCAAAGTTGATTAATCAAGATGTATGTGGCTCAATTAAAAAAATAATTTAATTTCAGCAGGATAAGCCAGGAAAAAGCTGTCCTGGGATTTTGAAGCCTTTGCTGGACTGAGTTGTATTTATTTTATTTCTTGTCACTTTTTTTTTTTGGAAGTGCCATTAACTTAGCCATAAAAGGCTTCTGCAGAACAGGGCCTGTAGCTCAACCCTAATTCAAAGCCAGTGAGATAGGAGTATAAATAGGAGTATAAACAGAATGGCCTCTCAGTAAGAAAAAGAATGCGAGCAGAGGGATGTAAATGGTCCACATATGATAATAAAAGCCCAGGCAGCAGGAACGGTGCCATTTTTATGGTGGGCGCAGCACTTATGACCAGTCGAGAGGTGCGCTCGTGCGCTGCCATTTGCGTGACTGCACGCCCCCAAAACACAGAGCTGTGCCTTACCTGGCGCGGCACCGACGGGCCTGCCGGAGCCGAGTTGGCGGCGGCATATCCTAGGTGCTGGCAACCGCTCTGCTGCGCCACTGAGCTCTGCAGGCTGCGCTCTGCCCCCAAGGTTTTGGCCTCTGGTGCTGGTGCAGAAAGCCAGAGTATTTCCTAAGGGGATTAAAATACTGACTGAAGTACCTCTGGTGAGGGCAGCGAACAGTTAGTTCACATGGCAGTTTATGTCATGAAATCCGGAAGCCACACTGCCTTTAGAAGAACAGTTATAAAATAATGTCATAGACAAATGTCAACATAAACCCAACATATAAACACTGAGTATGTCAGTGCCTTTTACAGGTGCATTTTTGCTGAGTTGTGTAGAGTAGTTTCTGTGTTCTTAGATTAAACTTTGCAGAACGATGTGTTTTCAGTTTTGTGGCAAACTAAATCCTCTATTTCTTTTCTAGAATGAGGTTTCCATGCTGAAAAATGAGGTAGCACAGCTGAAACAGTTATTGTTAACACATAAAGACTGTCCGATAACAGCTATGCAGAAAGAATCACAAGGATATCTAAGTAAGTAGCTGGTATGTTTGCATTGTCTCCACACTATTCACGAGAACAACAGAGTTTCTAATTCTTCCTTCCAGAACCCCTTGTTGTTCATATTATCACTTGAACCTGCCTTCTCAAACGTCATCCGAGCCGTCCAATCTCCTGCCCTTATTTAACCAGCCCCGCTCAAAAAAAGCCATGGTTTGCCTCAAACAAAACACAGCTAGCCTTCCCCACCCCTCCATTCTGCAAGGAGATGCATGTGGATGGACGCTTGTTCCCATGTGGAGGATCCCCGTTGAACTCAGACTCCAAACCTGCAAGAGTACTCCCGGGCACAGTGCTGCCAGTACATTAAAATAACTCTTGAAAGGAAAGGAAAGTTAAAAAGGAAATCATTACAGTTCCCTCCAACGAAAATGGTACTGTGCTCTGACTCAGAAGTGGCGCAGGTTTTCAAGGTTTGTTCTTTTTTAACTCTTATTTTTCATTAAAAAAAATAAATCAGATCTAATGGAGACATTGAATCAATTCTGTCTAGTTGATGCATTTTTCAAATATGGTAATTTAGGGACAAATTCTTTGCTTGGCTCTAGAACAGCTCAGAAGAGCCTCAGGGCTGGGTTAATCTTTGCTAGATTGAGGCATTCTCTTAAAATAGAGCCCATTCCTATCTCCTCTGCATCACTATGCATCTGTCTCTTTAAGAGTACTCAAAGAAAAAAATATATAATTGCATTACATGCCTATCAACTGTTGTTTGAATTAAATTTTCTGTGCTGCAGTGCACTGCACTGCAATTTAGATTTCTGCTGGAGCAAATAAAGCATTTAAGCATCCCCACATTGGTTTCATACGCTTTAAGATATTAGACTCTTTTCAAGGTTCCAGYTCCTGAAGTCAGGTTAATATCAGAGAAACTGACTTAAGAAAAAAAGAAAAATCCCCCAAATCAGAAGACAAAAACTATTTGATAAGTATGTATTTTGAAATCCTAGGACTTCTTCGTACCTCAAGTTGTTAGCATTGCTTTTTTAGCATTGCACATCCCTTTACCAGTACTATACCCCAGCTGGGGTTTTCTACATTGAGGGATAATTTAATGTGTGTTGTCTTTTTCCCCTCAACCCCTTCCTAGGTCCTGAGAGTAGTCCTCCTGCAAGCCCTGTCCCAGCTTGCTCCCAGCAGCAAGTCATCCAGCACAACACCATTACAACTTCGTCCTCTGTCAGCGACGTCGTGGGGAGCTCCACTCTCACCCAGCTCGCCAGCCACAGAACGGACATCAACCCAATCCTTTAAGACTGACTGATCAGAAACTGCTATGGGAGCGTGGTAGTGTATCAAAGCGTCCTCTGTGCTAAGGACATTTTCAACAGTAACTCAAGCCTGGAAGATTCCTCAGTCCTTGAAAGACTCTGGCTTTCATTTTTATAGTTATTAAAATGTCTTTCATACTTAGTTACATAAAAGGGAGTTATGCAATTAATATGCTATCATCTTGAGAAATGCTTTGGTGCTTTCTCCAGTTTTTTTGGTACCAGTTACTTGTTTATAAACCTAACTGTTTCTGTACATAGTCATGTTTCCTTCTCACCAATCTAGCCTGAAGCCTCAGAAATACAGAGTTGTGTTAAACTGCAGCTTGTTAGCTGACATGAGGCATGAAAAGTATTAAACAGTCATACGTAGGTAACTAGGATTAATTAGGCTATAAATATAGAGAGAGGGCATCTGCTGACAGCATAATAAAAGAGTTAGCGTTGTGCTATCAGCAGAACCCCATCTTGTATTCAGAGCCTCTTTCAAAGTGGTTATATAATATGCGGCTATCAGAACAAAACCCCAAATAATGTGCTCTTTTGTCTAGCTTTCCTCCTTTGGCTCTCTATCGTCCCTGTCCTTTTTGTCCTTCAGTCATTCTTAAATGTTCCTTTTCCCTTTCCAAACCCTCTACCCTTTTCTTCTCCAAGCTTCTTTCTGCTTTTTTTTCATTCCAAGACTTTCTCACTTCTCTCCCTTTTTACCCCCTTTCTAAGAACAGTGATGAAGAAGCAAAGACTTCAAGCCCACCTAAAAACTGTTGGCATGGCTGCTGCTTTCACTAGCTCTTCACCCACAGCTGGGCTGTGCTGAGCATTTGTGTTTTAAAAAATAGAAATGCTCCTGATTTAGTGTTTTTAATAAACAGTGAAAGGCAAAAGCAGTGTAGTCACAGGTGAAGCACGATTGAGAGCCAGCTGTGTTGATGCTAGCAGCCATGTAAGCTTGTGACGTAAATGTCTGTGGCACAATACAGRCATAGCAAGTAACACCTGAGAATTACAGCAATTTTTTTTGCACTGCCAGTCATTGACATAGAAAATCCATGTAGTGTATAATAATTCGGAAAAGTTCTGTTCCCTAACCTGGTTACATTGTTTTATCATCAAATGCTAACAGCCTCAGATTTCACAGGCTATAAATGAAAAATAAATCAGCATAACTGTTCTGACCAGTTGGAAAAATGCCATTTCTAATTACCAGGGAAAGATCTGTTCTTTGCAGGCATTCCTTTAAACATACATGGACTGGATCTTTAGCTGGCAGACATCAGTGTAGCTTCACTGACGTTAATGGCACTTATGCCAGTTTACCGCAGGTAAGGAGCTGTCTCGTTATGACACTAAAAAAATAAAAAAACAGCACGCAGCAGCTAAAAAGTACTGCAAGAATGGCAAATTCCACTACACTCTCTGGGTGAAACTCAGTCCTGCGGAGAGGGTCTACAAAAGGGCCTTACACCACAATTAAGGTTTTTGTTTGGACTATGTGCCAGCCTGTCAGCACTACTGATTTGCATCCCAGAGTAGCACCAGTGATTGATGGGAAAATCAGACGAAGATGATGCCAGTTAATTATGTTACCTTTCAGCATACTGGGACCTGATTTTGCTCTCAAGTGTGTCAGTGGCAAAACCTCCTGCTGGTTCCCATGGGAGCAGGATCAGGCTCTGAGCTGGTGATAAATGTTCAAACATTCTGAACTGCATTTTTAATAACAAAAGCTAATTAATGTTATTCCTGGCAAATACTGTAGTCCTGAACGTACTTTGTTCTGAAGCTAAGTTCTTGTTCTCAAAAGATGTTTCTTTGGTATGAGAGGAGTAGTAGTTTTAAAAGGGTGACTCTTCTCAGTGTGGGGAGGGAGAGTTAAACAAATGAAGCGTGAGGCATGTAATGAGCAGAGCCCATTTGGAAGGAAAAGCAAAATTCTGAGGATCATTCATTTCTGAATTAGTTCTTATCTTGGTAACTAACTTTTTATCAGTATTCTTTAACAGCTGTCTTTCCATTTATGCAAATACATTCAAAAGAAAAAGATTTTTAATGTACAGTGTAAATCTTGACTTGATTATATAGTCTAAGAACCAAAAAAAATTACGAAAAAATACAAATGTAAAGGATTTTCTATTATATTTTAGACAAACATATACTTTTAAAATGTTTTAAATACTGAATCTATAATTTTTTTTAACCTCCAGTTGTAATAGCTAAATGGTTTTGCTTCATCATGGCTCCCAAGGGAACTTTTTTCAAATATGCAGTTGAGCAAAATGTTCCAGCTGAGTGTCCACTATGTAAAAACAAAAAAACATTTCCCATGTGTCTGAATTTCATCATTCACCATGAAAAATAAAATGCCATCATAGGGTTAATTTAAAAACTTTCCCTCTATATGGGTAGCACTTAAATGCATTTAAAAATAAAAATCAAAGTTGTTGGTAATATTAGATTACCCAGTTGGGCTACACTGCACTAGAATTAAGGTTTAGCTTCATTTTTATTCAGTCTCCTCAATTAAAATATTTAGCTGTTAAACTGAAAGCCTCTACATTAAAAAGAAAAAAAAGCAAAAAAAATACAAAAACCTTGCCTAAGTTTTGTTAAATTCAGCAACTTGACAGTTTGACTGATGTGTATTATATATAGCTCAATTATTTCTTTTTTTAATGCTAACTAGGCAAGCCAACCACACATGTTGGCCTAAATGTGTAATTACAATGAAATGTCTCCTCTCTATACTATTGGCCTTTAGGTATAATCATTGCTAGTGATGTGGAAATAAGTAAAGGATGAAAAGCTATTTGCTATTGCTTCTTGTAACTCTGTCGCAGGTTCACAGGCCAAGACAACATGCAGCATATTAGCTATATCGGTAAAAGGACCAACCATATCAGGCACCTTATATTATTCATCAGATTCACTTCCACATTAAAATATGCTTGTTTTCTGGAGGACTGGTCTTGCAGCCCTCACTTAAGTTGCTAGTGCCTCCATGCACTGGAGGCTGGCCGAGTAAGRGCTGCAGGAAAAGCCCCGGCGTCTCTGTGCCGTTCGGTTACGGTTTCGGTGGAAGTGGTCTCCTTCTAAGCATGTCATTCGAAATGCACATACCATGCKCTTGCATTCGAGGAGAAATCCTGCTTTTCCATGAGCTGCTACTGGAGACTGATACACTTTTCTCCTGCCTTTCGAATTCAGCCCGTTGCAGCGCTTGCCGGGCTCTGTACCCGTCTCACGGCTGGCGTGGACTACTTGGACAGCTTTCCTCCTTCGCCTTCCCCAGGGTTAACAGGGCGGCGAGTCTCGGCGCACTTCTTATTCAGAAGGAAGCCTCCAAACGTTAAAGATATTTCTGTGGACAGCATCTCTCGTTGCGCGACATCGGAAGTACGCTGGAAATCTCAGCCACGGACAATTGCAATACTTTTATCGCAAAGGAACTATGCTGTGATTCAGTTCTTTCTTCTCCACCCCCCCTTCCCTGACTCAATTTATGCAAGCCATATTCCTAACACTGCCTGTGGGAGACAAGTAGTTTGTGTGCTATCATGGTGTGTTTTATAAGGACGACGATGGTGATTTATGGAGAATTTCATGCTGTTTTGAGTTAATTCCTGCTACGAAACTAAATATATGCTGCCCATGTTCTGAATAGTGGAAAGTCAATGGTTCAGTGCCTCAGTATGTGTGGATTTAGTGTGTTAACTGACTCTGTCCTGTTAACTAACAAGCCAGCTATAACTGTTGTTAAATGCCCAACTTTTGAGGATTCATATTTTTTTAAGCAACAATATTTAGTGTTTAAAACTAGCCTTTTAGTTTAGGCAAAATGTGCTTTTTAGCAGCTAATACCTTTTTTAAAAAAAAAGCGTATAGAGTGAATTTATGAAAATTCATGAGGACCAAAGCAATTTTAAAACAGGAATCTATTAATTTAGTATTCACATAGAATTTTATAAAGTATTTATTAATAAATGTTATTTTAACACATTCCATTTGAACAGTATTCTTGTACAGAATCTGTTTGTTTGTTTTTTAAGTTACAATATTAGTTTTGCAATAAACTACTCTAGGTGTGTGTGCATCTTAATCTTTCAGGGTCTCAAGCAGAAGCCATCCATCTAAGATGGAAAAGTTTGCTGAGGTCAGTTGTACAGAAATTCCTAGAATTAAATGTTTTCCTTAAAGCAGCATCTGCTTTTTTTTTTTTTTTTTGGTAGCAACAAAGCAAATTATGAACCTTCAGTTGTTTCCTTTCTATTGGAAAATGTGCTCATTTTAGAAAGCACGGGTCAACATRTAACTGGAAAGTCTGTCTTTTTTTTTCTCCTTTTTTTTAAGGCTGATTATATACATCACCATGGAAGATCTAACCCCATCCTTGTTTCTTTTCTAATATCGCATAGAGAGTTGCACTATACTGCCTTATCATTGCCTCTTCTGTCCTTTTACTAAGCAGTGTTCCTTAGATTTAGACTATTGAAACTCCATTATACATCAGAAAAAATTACTGGAGGGGGAAGAAGAAAAAAAGATTGATCTGTAGACATGAAAACTAAACTGTGCCTATAAACAAAACCAGTTACAACTAATTAGTATCTTATTTCTACGTTTCAATTATTTATATTATTTTAAAATTGCACTTTAGCTCTCACTCTCTTTCTTGCTCTCCCTTGTTGAATCATTTATAATACTCTTGTAAAACGTTTGCACCAGATACATTTATATGCTTTCACTGGTGGCATATCTACAACTTGTCTCTCACACCTGCCCAAAAGGAGAAGCTGAGAACAGCCAGTCTGCAGTGTGACTTAGACTTTACACCCTCTTCATGATAGCATATAAATGTTTTATTATGCAAAGTGTGCAAGGCAGCATCTAAGCTACATTTATAAGCTCTCATCCTGAGAACCAAAGTGTCCTGTATATCGTAGGTCAGGAGACTGGCTCTGTTGTGCATTATAATGCACTTTCGACTGTTGTCCAACCGGCAGTAGCTGTGAAGCTGCAGTGGTAACAGTGGCCATACAATGTATTAGACTTCTAAATCAATAAAATATGTTGCCTTATAACTTGACTAGGGACAGCACCTTAAAAAAAAAAAGAATAAGAAAAGAGACTAAAAACTTCTAAGGACAAACAAAAGCAATAAAATCTCAAGTGAACTGCACACCAAAAAAAAACTGTTCAGTTTTTCACCATGTGAAATAGTCATCTTATTGCAAAGACAAAGGAGACAGTTTACATCTGTTACATCTTTTTTCAGAGCTTACTGTTATCTCAGTTTTATCAGTGGCTTTACATTTAGAGCTAAATTGCCTACCAGTATTGTTTTTTCCACAGCTTTCAAAACTATAGCAAATGTTAAAACTGTATGAGGCCAAAAATGTCAGTGTCCACGCACACACAAAAAAGATTGATTCTCTAAGTGGAAATCTGATCCTTTCCCAGGCTCTCCTTGGACTGGAATCAATAATTACAACTCACTATATTTAGACCAATGTGTAATAGCTGGTATTCAGGATCTCCAGTTCTATATTTATGCAAATTAAACATTATTTATGTTAAGTTTCACTTGGTGGAACTGTTTCCGAACCCCACTGTAATAGCATGCCATCTTATGTTGTAAGACTATTAGACCTAAACCTCTTTTCAGCTAATATCTTTCAAACAGGCTTCTGAATGAAGACTGAAAACTCATTCTGGCTTTACAGAAAGCGCAGCAGTGTCAGGAAACAAGGGGGAGGGAGGGCTGATAGGGCATTTGAAGGGAACTGTTTTTCTTGCTGGAATCTAGGAAATTCCAGAGACCTTTTTTTCCCCACCCCCCCAGGAGCTGAGATTGCTATGAGATCCCTGTCAGAGACGACCTTTACCATGTTTCCAAAAGACAAAATATTTTGCACGAAAGGTGTATTCACTCTTCAGAAGAAGCATAATTGCCACTGAGAGTTTTGCCAAGGACTTTAGAATTGGAACCTGAGTGTTTCCAAGCCCATGTTCGTGAGCTCTGTACTTTTCTCTGTAGCAGCTCAACTTAAACACTGGGTTGCAATCATCAGTCAAAGTTGCTTCTTTGGAATATTGTCATTGTCCTGGTTTTAAGGAACTTTTAGCACTGCTTGGAGTAAGCCTAAACTATCGAAGTTTATATATATATATATATATATATATATATATATATATAAAATAAAAAAGGTGCTGTCACAGTAAGTTTTGGGCTTGAGGTTGTTTGTATTGTATGCAAAGGTTTTGTGTTTGTTTGTCTGTTTGTTTTATTCTGTAAAGCAACCACCTTCCTTACCGGAGGGAGATAATTTTTTTTTTTTTTTGGTACATAAGTGTAAATACTTGCTGCAGCATTTAATATGTTTAATTTTATGTTAAGCTTTTTGTTGCATTGTGAACCCATTATTGTTACAAATGGACAATGAGTTCATTGAGACTGTTCAACTAGGTCAGATTTTTACATCTCTTTCTAGCTAGAAGAGACAGGATTTTTGTGCATTTGTACAAATGTTAATAATATCACCGCAATTCCAATATAATAAAGCACTCAAATACAAATAATTCCAGTAGTTTGACTGTGTCTATACCTAGATATTTTATGGTACAAATAATTCCTTCAAGTAGACCAAGCTGCTCTTTAGAGATGTCTCTTCTCAGCTCTCCAAGGCAGATGTATCTGAGGGCTCATAGCTACTTTGTGCTTAGCTGGCTATGGAAGGAGCTGAAATCCCCTCATCTTCCCCCAGAATCAATGGAGGAATACACTGCTGGGTACAGGCTTGTTTGGCTGTAAGACTGAGGGGCTGCATGGACCTTGCCACCACCTTTGCACAGGGTGAGAACGTGCCCTCCAGAAGCTGAAGAAACTTAGTGCTTTGCAAGAACAAGTTACCTGAATGTTTTCCAAGCATGGAGGCTGCAAGGCCTCAAAAAAGGACTTATGCGGTGGAGTCAAACATGAGGCCTCTGCCCAGGGATAAGACAAGCTGTTACTTTAGTTTTCCTTGCAGCTGGAGTGTGCTTATATCAAAATACACTCTATGTTTGTTATCCCGCCAACCTTGCCTCTTGCCAAAAGCTGCCTGGAAATGGATTTCCTGCTGGGCTAATTAGCTCTAATTGTGATGCCCCTGTTATCTTGCCAACCTCATTTCTCACTATAAATTGGTCCAATGCAGACCTTGGCACAATAATGTGTAAACTGTAATCTAATGTTAGTTGGGATGAGCCCATCTCTCCAGTAGGAAAGCCAGCCTTAGATTAATGCAGCTTTATGACCTTGCTGGCAGTCACAGAGCGATTGCCTGACCTGACCAGATTCAAGACCTGAAAAGTGCAACTTTTGCTATGGGGACAAGCATGCCTGCAAGAGCTCAGCCCCTGTGTCGYACTCCAGGAGGCAGCCCCAGGTGACACRACAGTGCTTYTCCCTTGGAGGCCCTGGCATGGGCACAGTTTCTGCTCCCCCCCCCCCCGCTTTGCAGAAGGCTAAATCTGGCCAAGAGCATTTGCCCTCCTAAAATGGGTAGGAAAAAGGCAGAGCCATGCAACTACTCTCACTCTCCCTTTGTAAAAGCTGGGAGATGGGGTAGCAGATATATATGGCTCCCTTCTTAAGGGGATGCTGCAGCCATTTCCCCAGGCTGGAGCCATTCTGAGGCAGGATACTTTTGTATTGCCTTTAAAGTAAGGCTGTCATGCTGCAGCTTARCCTGTGTTTATAYGGCAGGGCTCTCGYTCTATGACCAAATAYTGAAAAAGGATCATCATGTCTGTAAAAATAGATGCCTCTCATGAAAGCATATCACAAGACTGTTTTATTGTCCGAACAGTTATATTTACACCTAACAGTATGAGCTAAGCAACATGTATTCATGCTGAGGTAACACTGCCCTTAACAGCTGATTCATGGTTTCCCAAACCTGATTGCGATATTTGTTCCTCTTCCAAGCAATCCACTGTTACTATTGCTCTCTCAGGGCAGCAGACATCATAACAAAGTTATTATTAGAGAAAAAATTAGTCAGCGTGAGCGCATGCTCCTTCCCCTGTCCTTTGGGGGGAAGCAGCCAGGACTAAGCTGAACCGAGAGCACATTGGATCTGCCAGAAGGTTGCTCTCATTTACACTAGTCAGACCAGTGCTGCAGAGAGACTCTTTCTCCCTGCCAAACCAGCCCCCTTGTACTTTGGCTGGGCCCTCCCTGCCTCTCAGCATGCCCCCAGCTTTCTCCCAAACCGAGGCTGAATTCTCAGCTTCTTGCTCTAAGGGGACGCAAGACTAATGGTAACATACTGCAGGGACTTTGGGTGGAGATGATTTAGCTTGCACAGAGGGCGCCCTGCATATCCAAATGCATTGGCACAAAGCAGACAGCATAAACCAGATCAACAACAACAGCAACTTGGAGAAAGCAGACAACACCTCAAAAAAATGTGTGTGTTGGGAGGCGGGGGGGGGGGGGGGAGGGGAGGAGAACTGAGCCCCAAGGAATCCAGAGGTAAATAGAGGCAAGAGCTGAGAACCTGCAAGGAGACTTGTGCTAGATAGTTCTTTCAGCAGGGGCATGAAGAAGCAGGCAGAAATTAATGCATTTTGTTGGGTTTGGGCTGATTTTCTTTTTCTTAATACTGGGCTACAACATCTAAAGCTATGATGATCCAGCATGACTAACATCAGCTCAGGCCCAGGGTACACAGTGCTACTTGGCTTGAGAGGAGGAGTATGAGCTAGATGCTCATACTCATGAGCTAGCTCTAGCTAGTATGAGGCCTCAGCTGGACACAGAAATAGATTACGTTAAACTGGTGCAGCACCACCTGAGCTGCTTGGGTAAGTATAGAGGTKCCTTGTGGACACACTCCCTGTCATACATTTCTAGCCTYGTTTCATTAAAGGTGTGCAGCAGGYATGGGGTAGAGGGAACGCTGAACAGCCTTCAGGATGCAAAGGGCTCTGATAGCATGTCGACTCTCAGACAGCATAAAAGGGCCAGAGCCAGCCTGTTYTTCCTTCCTGGGGAATCCTCCTGCACACAGGAGCTGGGACAGGCTACAAAATGGTCGGGTCAGTTATGCTCCCCCCAGCACCAACCCTGGCCACGCTCAGCTCTAGCAAAGYGCTGCAGTCGAGACCCAGCTTTTGACTCTTCCTGTCTATCCTRGAGGTAAGGCTGCCCRGCTGAAGGAAATGCAAAGGTARTGGGTCAATTCAGAGGGAAAACAAGCTTTCCTCACACCARTAGCTACTGGCTRCTGAGGYCCCACTATGGGAGACTCCAGCCTTGGGACTATCCCCAGAATTCCCATATTGCACCCATTTTCTTTATGGAAAGGTTTTAGTCACACTCATTTGAGAGCCYGGCCCACAGGCAATAATCACAAGAGAAAAACAAAACTTCCTAAGAATTAGTTTAAAGAGAGTCAAATCAYTAAGAAAGGATGAGTGGGAAAGGAGGAATTAAAGTTCACCACCACCACCCTTCAGATTAGAGCAAGCAAGTGAGGGTTTGGGGCCATATGCTGAATTCTTTGGYCTGCTTTGTTATTGCAAGTGGCTTAACTTCTTGTTGTCTCTGACCTGTCCTGTTGCAATAGGAACGTTTGTTTTAGCCRTGTATAAGCARAGCACTGGTGCTTGTCATTTGCTTAAAATGCTCTTTCTGCAGCACTCCTGAGCACCATTTTTCCTCCAGCCTGCTATATTCTCCAGTGCAACACAATGCCATGTTTCAAAATGACCCCTCAAAGCTGATAAAATATTTAAGACGTGTGTTCTGATTGTGTTAGGTAAGCAAATGCCAYGAGAAGCCTGACCATTAGTGAACCTGATCAGCCCATTCCCCAAGGACTTGCTGGCAGAACAATCCAGATCAGTCTGAACTATAAGCAAGTTGGGCAGTTGTCTGTCCCCCAAAAGAGGGGAGCTTGGAGGGATATTTTGCAGGGGATGGAGGGATTAACAACCCGTATGCCCCACTGTGAAAACAAATACAGATCCAGATCCAGATGCAGAGATACAGAAATAGAAATAGAAATAGAAGTAGAAATTGAAAATGAAATAGAAATTAGAAATTAGAAATAGAAATAGATGTGTGCATGCATGCGCGCGCGCGTGTGTGTGTGTATGTATGCAGCAGTTCAAGCAGGTGTTTTCATAGTGCATTGCATTCAGCTGACAGCAAGTCAAGCTAAAAGAAGCAAGAATACTTGACAACTGACCAGTTCATGTAGGAAATTGAGGCAAAAAAATAAAGAAACACATTAAAGCTGAGGCCCTCTGGATTATAAAGGTTCACATAAGGAAGCACAGAGCTAGGATTTGCATGGAAGGACTCTGCCCCCCCCCCCAACACACACACACTTTCTCTTTGGTTTTACTAATCATTCTCATTCTGTGTTATAAAGCAGCAGAACCAATTCCAGCCTAGTAAAAGCTTTTTGTTAGCCGCAAGAAGCTGTGCTGAAAGGACAACGTATAGCTGTGTATGAGAAAAAGGAACTGTCCACAGCAGGACATCTCCAAGGATTCAGGTTACACAGTATTGTGTTTTGTATCACAACATGGACTGTTGTTTTGGTTTGGCTTTTTTGTTGTTGCTGTTGTTTTGCTTTAGCTATTCCATGTGCCTTGATCTAAAAATTAAATCATTAGAATTAAAGTTCAAGACAGTTTTCAGAATGCTGAACATGGAGGGTAAGGAAGTGATTGCTTTGACTTTGTTTTGCCCAAATGTTGGCTTGCCTTAAGAAGCAAAGGTATTATGTATTATCATTCACCTTGCGTATATGCAAACTGCAATGACAGACATTGCCTTTGCATCTAATTACCACAGTCTTATTAAGTCCATCCCTTAAAATAGTCGAGTGACTATTAGCCCCCTACAAAGGTGTTCCTGTTACCTCTGTTTGCTAATACTCTGCAGAGGGGAGGGCCTGTAGGGGCACCTGCAGCCACACCACTTCCACACCAATACACCCAGAAACTACAGAAACCCTGCTCCCATCCCCCCGGCCACACCAACAGCAGGGTTTGCTGGGGGCCCCCCTGGGCTGGGCTGGGCTGAGCTGGGCTGCTCTGCTCCAGCACTGCAAGCAACTGCCTGCACCGCTGAACTGAGGTCCCAGTGTAAAAAGGGAATTTGCAGAAACAGAGTCATGTGGGTGAGCTCACTGCCTCTCTGGCTCCTTAGCAAGTATATTCACCTCGCAAATGAGGGATCTCAGCGCAGCAGCTCTGCAAGGTGAGACCAAGGGCTCACTGAGCCAACTCAACCTGCTGTGACAAAGACCAGGGAAGCTATTCAGGGTGCAGRTCTCAACACATCTTGAGCCAAAACAGCAGTTTCTACCAGTGAGAGCTCTGGGTTGCCCCTCTTGTTTCAGCCCCATCCTTCCCATTCACCTGATGGTGCATTATGAGGCCTGTTGTTCATCTGACTGTACCTCAAGCCAATCTGACTGACTAAAAGTGGAGAAAAATGCACAGGAAATGCATTTATCAAGTTGCCAGATTAGCAAATTGATGTGGCTTATCATGCAGCTAACTGTAAGCACCAGGGCCCTGGGGAGGGCAGGAAGGGAGTCACGTGCCAGTGAGCAGGGAGTGAACAGAGAAGGGGAAGGCGACAGAGCAGGGATGGCCAGGAGTTGCTCATGAAGCCGTTCCCCCAGGCCGTCTCCGATAAGGAGAGCTCTGCAGACCAACTGCTCCATTACAGCCAGGGGAACTGGAGGGAAACTGCAGTGAGATGGTATCTACAGCATGTGCCATCAGCTAGGGCTGTGCCGCCCCACCATCCCTGTGGGACTTACCTGCTTCCCTTTAGCTGTGGTACTGACCCACAGGCAGGGTTTCACCCAAAGTTGCATTACCCCTGCAAAGCTCAGGGAGCCAAAAGTAGCTTTAAAATATGACCTCCTTTCTTTCTGCCATTAAAAAGTCAGCAAACCTCACTTTGTAGAAACATTGAAAACAAAGCTGCTGATTAAAACAATGCATATTTTTCTTATTTTCACAGTTGCTTTCCAGAGCAGAGCCCACATTTGTAAGCACTTCGGAAGAGTTTCAGGCTTATCTTCATGAGGGCAATTTCCTCTGTCATATTACGTCGAATGTCACTCAGTACAAAGTCCTTTTTGCAGCAGCAGCATGCTAACGTCAGTGCCACTGTACCGCACAGCCCTGACATAACATTTTGGTGCCTCGCAGAAAAATGGTACTGCTTCCCTTGCAAACCCAGGCTGAGCGCAGGGAGCGCAGGGGTCTGGGAACAGCTGAGGGATGATCCTGCTGGAGGAAGCAGGACACCCAAAGGAACCCTGGCTCTGACAGCTCATTTTTGCAACTGGATGAGAAAGGCCTGTTTAATCCAAGCAGAAATCTAGTCTCCTCAACTCACTGAAATTGCTGAAGATTTCAGGAACAAGGCAGTAACTCTTCCAGGAAAGCTCTATTCCTAATGTCATAGGAGAGCAGTAGGATACCATCAGTGTCACAAAGCGGAGCTCCTACAGCTGCTATTCAGCTATTCTAGGACAGCAGTTATAAGAGAAAGCCAAGGACAGCTTTTAAATGCAAACAGCATAGAGATGAATGAAAAATATTAATTTTAAATGGATCGACACTGGCCTTGGAACTTTCCACTAAATAGACAAACTTCCAAGCCTGTCAGAAGGGAGTAATGAAGACTTAAATTTGATGTGATCACCCATCTGTGGCTGTACTGGCATATTTGCTGTGTAGCATCAATACCTTAGAGAGAACCCTAGATGCATAAAATTATGAGTGTGCTGTCCATGTACGGGGTCTTTCATCAAAGAATTTCAAGTGCTTCTCAGGCTTTAATTTAGTGCCATAATTACCCAGGGAGTTAGGTAAATATAATTGTCTTCATTTTCCCAACAGCATGCAGAGAGGAATAGACTGACAGAATGAGGAACAGAAACCAGAAAATGTGAGCACGTCCCCCACTTTCCTACTCCCGTTTCCTGCTTTTACTCACAGTCCGTACATCAGAGCTTAGCCAGAAGACTGCAGGCAGGCAAAGTTTTACCTGTTGAAGGCATATCAGTTCAGTTCTTTCTAGAAACTGTAATCCTTGCCCTTAAGTAGAACTCAGTTGTTTTGCTCTCTATTTGTCCTCTTCAAAGCTCTGACCAAGCTTGTCCTCATTACCAGGCCTTTAAAACACCAATGTTCTTCACATTATGATTTCCTCTTGCATTAGATGAGAATATTTTTATATGCTGTAACAAGATTCTCCAGCACTGACATATCTTTCTTATTTGCCCAGCCTAAGAGCTTGCAAGATACATCATGTGAAGGGGAAACCATATCAGTGCTCAAATAAAATGCCACAATCGTATACAGAGGCAAGAGGAAAGCCCTGCAGTCTCATTATCCAAACCCGCACATGGTTATAATCAAACCGGTGGGAGGGAGGCGTTCCCCCGGCCAAGGATGCCATTTATTTTTTCTTAAGTTCCAATTCTGTAACTCTTATTCATCTAAGCATAAATGGGCTTTTCAGGCAGGGAAAGTGGGCTTCAAGACAAGGCTCTAAGGGTTTTAATGTATTCAGTTGTCACTTGCCTTTTACATTCAAATTTTGATGGGTCAGACTTCCTAATCAGTATCATCCAACACCTAATAAGTCACCCTGCAAGCTCCAGTGCTAATACAGACATCTTCTTATCAAGCTTGAAATGCTTTTTTGCATTATTTTAAAGATATTCTTTGGTGCTCTCTCCCTCTTCATTTATACTGACTCCTTCACAAGGATTATTTATGTGGAATTTCTTTCCCATTACACAGTCGAAAACATCACCTGTTTTAGCAGCAGATTTCTGGGGTGAGTGCAGAAATATTTTGAGGAGTTTAGTCATCGGCATTTGCTAATGGAAAATCTAGTAACTGAAGGTGGGTTTTTTTTAAAACCACATTAAATTTTATATTTCTTACTGCTGGATTCCCATTAAATGCATTAATTACAGGAATGTTTAATGAAGCAAATAAAAAAAAACATTATGTATAGAGCACTGTGAAAAACAAGGTATTCAGCAGAGTGTGCTCTTATATATTTTTAATAAAAGTCCTTACCTTAAGGTAAAAACCCAATAAAATATACTATAATGTGCTATGGGACCCACCGTTGATTTACAATGCATTACTCGTTTAGCAGTAAGCAACTTTTGCACAATACACAGCAAGCTTTTATATATTTATATGTAAGACCTYTTTTCTTCTAACAAAGATTTATTGAATTTCCCCAGAGCATATTCATTTTCTAAAAAGTTCTTTGTTTTGCTCTACTATATTAGTTGTAATAAAGGCAATGATCTCCTTCCTGATTGACACTTGCAATATTAAAAGTTCAAAAAATATGGGAGTCAATATCACAATAATTTAAATTTATTATTTCTATAATACTAAATGCAAACAGGGTTTTGTTAATATCTGCTATTTTGCAAAACCATAGCACGCTGGGCGAGGTCTAGAAATACATGGTCAAATTATCATAAAGTCCTCTAATTCCTCTAAGGAACTATAAATGAGTAACTTTTAAAATAAGTTCATACACCTTCTTCTTTTCCCCCCAATTTAAATGTTGAATATGTAAAACCCACACCAGTAAGTTAACCCTAACCACAGAGAAAGTTAAATTATGCATAACATCATCAACATGGGTTGAAATCCTTTAAGAAATAAAAGAGGATTCCCTAAAATACACTTGCCAATCCTTCACATGTCATCAAAGACTGTTTTTCAAGAACGATGTAATGTCTCATGATATAATGGAACAGTATTCTTAATGTTCCATATTAGTCACACTGATTATTATAGTTGGCACAGTGTCCTCTCCGCTTTCATTCCTCAGAAGTATTGAAAATTTTCTGTTTGCTCTCTGATTTCCATTCACTTTACCATAAAATCCCCAAGATCCAAGCTTGGTTGTAAAAGGGCCCAGTTCTCTCTGAACTTCACCTATAATAACAGGAGGGAAGCATGCATGGCCCTCGCCCTGCAAATACGTGCACATATGTGCAGAGGGACTGTCCCATCAAAGTCGTGGCCACTCAAGTCAATGCCTTAAGTTCCACATACACTTAAATACGTGCAGAAACGTGCAATACACTACAGTAAGTGCAAGAAATCACGGGGGGGGGGGGGGAATGTCTCTCTGCTTGCTTTGGTCAACTGAGAAAAGCTTGCTTTGCAGACAGCCAGTTTCCCCTGTGTTTGCAAGTCTTTTGGGCAGCAGAGCAGAGAGGAGATGCCTCTTTTGATTGCAAAGCCCAAAGTATGCCGAGGCAGTTGGAGGCATGCAGGCRTGGGTGACAGTATGGGCATAGTAGTGTGGCAGAAAAGTATGCAGTCGACCACACCATAGTGGCTGGATTCCTATGTTTTAGTTTCTCTTGGTGCTTTCCAGGAAGCAAAAAAGCCAATGCTCCTACCACGATTGGCTGAATGCACTTTGTGTGCACAATGAAGATCAGGGATCATACATGAAATGAGGTTTACATTAAATGTTTACCAAATCTTTTCAACAGCCCGGATCATCTTACAGCAGTTTAAAACAAGCCCACTTCTCACTTAGGCAGGCCAGCAGCAGCCCTGTCTCCAGAGCTGCCTCCCTGGGGGAGGCTCACCTCGGCCTGCCACATGTCGCACAGCGTCAACCAGACGCCACAAAGGGCTTTGCCACCGGCTCCCCTTCAATCAGGGTGACAACGCACAGTGTGACACAGCCCCGCTCGCCTCCCACCGGGCAGGGGCCACCGGGCCTGGCTGGGGCGTGCAAAGGTGGCAGGGGACAAGCCCCAAGAGCCTTCTGAGTTTTGCAAGGTCTCAGGCAGACGTGTTTGCTTGGCCAAGACGAGCGCGCAGCACTGCCAGCCACGACGTGCGCATTGTGGCACCCCGTTCGCTACGGGGATCGGCGGCATCGCAGTAACAGATGGGAAACCTCCCTGGGGGCCGAGGCCCTGCCCTGGCGGGAGCGAGGCCCCGAGCCCGCACGGCTGCCCCGATACGGGGCTGCGAGGCCAAACCGGCGTTCACCGGGGGGTTCCGCGTTGCCGGGCCGGCCGTGCCCCCCTGTGGCGCGCCCGGGAAGCTCAGGCGGCCGCGGCAGACGGCCGCGTTCGTTCTCACCGAAGCGCCGGCCCCTAACGGTCCCTAACGGCCGCGGGGGCCGCGGCGGCGGGAAGCGGCGGCGCCCCCGCGCGGGCGGGCGGGCGGGCGGCGGCGGGGGCAGTGCCCCCCTCAGTGGGCGGCCCGGGCGGAGGGAGGTGGCGGGAAGGTGGATGGGGGGTTTTCCGAGCACAGTCTCAGCTCGGTGGGTGGAAAGAAACCGGCATAGCGCTGTTAAGAAGTGCGCGGGGCCGGCCAGACAGAGAGTGAGGAAAAGTGAGGCGAGGTGCGACGTTRCACACCTCGACGGGGCGAGGGAAGGGCATCCTCCAGTTTGGCGGCAGCCCCACAGCGCACCAGGTTCATGGCCATGTGGAAATTACACCGTGATTTACATAACTCCAACCAAAGAATCAGAACAGCAGAGGAATTAAAGCGAGACGTGTCTTTGCTGTACAGCAAGGGCAGTGCTTGAGCTTCCTGAAGTGTTTCCTGTTAAACGCTAATCACAAAATAAGCTAAATGAGCATCAGGGAGCYCTCAGCTGGCATAGGGGTACACCCATGGGACACTGTAACGAGCCAGAGCAGCAAGCACCAGCTGCGTCCGGTTCAGCTCTGCAGAGGGCACGGCACAGCCTGCGGAGCGGCCCTGCGCATTGGGCATAAACTGCAGGGTTCAGGTAGTTGGGGCWGCAGGGTGCCCTGCGTGGGAGGAGGCCATGAACCACCTCATGCCCATCACAGCTCCGAAGCCAATGGAAACAGCCTACCATCCACCAAAATTTCTGCCAGTCAGAAAAGATAAAACATATTTAAGAAAGCAAGTGGCAGGCACAGGGGTGGGCGATGCTCTTGGAGATGTGGAGCTGGAGATGTGCTGCAGGGGACAGGGCTGACAAGGCGGCTGGAGATGCGCTCTTGGACAGAGGCGCTCCATGCAAGGTGGGCTTCAACCCCAAGGGACCGCGGCCACGGGTGACCCACATTGGGGCCAAGGGTCACCCAAATAAGGAGCAGCAGAAGGAGAAGGAGCAGCAGAAGGAAACAGGTTTCTGGCAGACAGAAACTATTACGCACATGAGCCCAACCTCCTGCGCTGCCCGTGGCCTCACTGAAGCGATTGGGACAGACTGAGTGTAACTCACTTTGAAAATAAGGGAAGCTGAGACTAGGAAGGGGTAGGAGAGGTGTTTGACATAAACATTGGGAAAGGGGAGGAAGGGTGTTTACTTAAGTCTTTAATTGTTTTTATTTTGTTTTTCACAATATTCTAATCAACAACCAGAAGTTTGTGTTAATTGGCAATAAATAATTAAGTAAAAATTCCCCAAGTTGAGACTGTTTTGCCCATGACGCCCTGAGCACGTTATGCTGGGTGACATTAACGAGGAGGCCATAACCCCCTATTACCCATTCACGCCATAAATCTACCCCAGTACAATACACACTACTCTCACCATCCTGAAAATGATATTATTCATGGCAATAGTTACTCATGCATTTCCAACTATCTAATTCATCTTTGGACCTATATCGTGTGGGAATCTGGCAAATTACCTTTTGGGTTATTGATGCTTGAGGGAAGAGCAGGAAGTGAGACAAAAAACAAATCTTTTTAGCACAAGCAAGTGTCCAGAAAAGCCAGATGGGTTTTGAATATTTGTAAATTTTCAGGTAAAACCACTAAAGCAAGGGGTTTAGAATGCAAAAGAAGTCTCAAAAATCTGAAAAAAAATTCTAAAAGTTTAATGCATTTTACAGTTCAAACATTGTAAGTAAATAGAATTAGAGACAAGTATTGTTATTATTCTCTGGTTAATTGGTTTTCTCCATTTTGCTGTGTGTGCTGGCAACTCTCTTTTATTGGAAAGATCCTTCTTAACAAGACAACACAGATACCCTTCTTAATATCTTTGTGTAGAATGAATACTTGAGGCAGATGCCCCAAACAGATAAACTGACCCTTTGAATCATGTTACTGAAAGTGGGTTCTGCTGAAAACTGCTTCTAAAAATAATCATTAGTTTAAAAGCAAAGTTGAAGCCCTCCTTCTTTGCACTGCTATTCCAATACTATACAGAAGCTACCTGTGCATGTGCTGATTTTTATGACTGTGCTTAACTTTCACTGCTGTGGGACTATCTGTGGTAGTGAAGATAAGCACAAGCATAAGTGTTTGCAGAAAATGAGCTTATCTCAAGTCTGTATTAGCAGGATTCAGGGTACTCAAGTAGACACAAATTGTTTTCGCTCAGGAACCACAGGATGAATAGGCTCCAAGTTTCGTATCTCCTTTTCCACTTTAACTTTAAAGTCAAAAACTTCAAAAGTCTCCAGTAAGAACCTTCAGGGATTAATGTAATTCATTCTTTCCTGTCCAAGTTTTACACTGTGAGGTTATTATGCTGCTCACCACAACTGCAGACTGTTGGCCCGAGACAACTGCTTGAGTTTATTTTAACAGGGTGTTTACCTTATTTAAGTAATAACAAAGAAGGATGATTGCATTAATTACTACATCAAACTAGCTGCCATGACCCTCCCCCACCAACCCTCCAATCGATTAGTTGCATCTGTAAGTCAAGTGACTGAGGGATTTTTTATTATTCTTCCTTTTACCCTTTTTTAAAAATCCATTTTGCAATTAATGGTGTCTCTTCAAGTGAAAGCTATTGTTCCTCACTGAAAGGATGGGAAGATTTAGATCATCTCCTAACATGTGGTAAGAGGCTTGAGGCTTGATTCATGGTTGCTCAGAACCTTCTGAAGTGATATATACCTGACAAAGTGATTTTAAAATGCTATTTTCAACTGATAGCAATTTAAACTCACCTTCCCCTGGTATAATTGGTTACAGGGGTGCCAAAATATGGTAAACCTTTAGGGCTGTCTTATCTCCATGCATGATTGACATTACTGTTGTCACACTGATGTAAATCCAGAATTAAGAACGTGGCCAAAACATAGCTACATTTCTTGCTTGTACTTTTTGTTTTAGTTTCCTAAGGAATCTATGGTTATTTGCTGTATGCAGGGGAGTGAACACACACGTTTATCTCCCTCCAAATAACTTTTTAATCCATTGAACAATTTCAAAAAGGCAAATATGCAGCAGTCACAAAGTTTTGTGAAAGTAAATGGCTGGATAAATGAGAATGCTTGTCCCATCAGTGAGAAAAAGACAAAAATGTGAGCGCAGCCCTTACCATTCAAACATGAGGCACAAATCCACAGCACCACCACTCCTAGAAGAGTGTGGACTTAGTGCGTTGTTCAGTGTTTTGGGAGACACCAACTCTTTGCTTCCCCAGACCCAGACCATTGCAGATGAGCATCCAGGATATTTTTTTTGCCCCTCAGACTCTGACAGATATGTACAATCAGTATTTTTAGGGGCAGGAGTTCATTTTTACATTACAGAGGGAGGGAGCACTTCCTTGGAAGTTGAGGGCAGAGAGAGCAGTATGCAGAGCACAGCCTTCTGCATCACTGGTGGGGATATGCAACAACTCCCTGGGCATTTTTAGCAGTACCCTACATCTGCCAGTTGCAGCTATAATGTAGAAGGACACCAGTGGACCTGGCTGCTGCTTCCCAGTTCCAAATTTATCTAAACCAGATCATGAGCAGTTCAAAAACACCTTGGGGCTTCTCTAAGCTAAACCAGCTGTTTATCAAGAGCTCACAAGAGCAGGGGACAGCAATATTATTAGTGTCATCTCCTGTCTTTGGCATTCTGTCTACCACCAGCTGCAGAAGCCAGTGGGGCTGAAGATTTCCCAACAATGGAATAAATTCCATGGTGGAAAGATCCATCTCTTTCTGGTCCCATTGTTCTAACAGTACAAAATGTCTCAGAGCAGCAGAGGATCTGGCTTTGTGCATCTCTCCCAGCTCCTAAGAGGTTTCAGCAAGCAAATGTGTTGCTTCTCCCATTTCCTTGAGAGGACATCATCTCAGTCAGAGATGCTCTAACAGATTGGGGGGGGGGGGCAAATTTTGCTCATCCAGCTTGTTAACTTAGGTTGCTCAAGGTGGGGATAGGGAGAAATTCAGGAGAGGCTTCTGCCCTGCCATTTTCATGGCAAAAATACCAAGGCAGAAAAATCATTTTCTGATGCTGCACGCTCACCATGTAAGTAACAACCTCAATGTCACCACTGCATTCAATTAACAGGAACTTTGCATTTTGAGTAGGYTGTTGGTGTCTCTGGGTCAAATTCTGCTAGGGGATGCTTCCATGTGGCTTCCATTTCCCTCAGCTGGGGCCTCATGTGTTCGTCCAAGAATAGCATTTGGCCCAAAAAGGGGAATCGGCACTTCTGTTATAAGCAGAAGCATTTGGTACATCTCACATGGGATTTCATTCCTGGATGGAAAAGTCTGGGGAGATCAACAGGGTGCTTTTGTTGCCTAATGATTTAAGGTGTGTTGATTTGCATGACTTCATCTTCCACCTTCCAACACTCACGAGGCTTTACTGAATTAACCAAAAGGAAAGAGAGGCAGCAGAGGAGTGGGAGAATGGGACCATCCCACACAGATTGTTCATGTATGCTGGTATTTACAACATTAGAGAATTCCTGTATTTAGCAAGAAAAAAAATAGCCCACCCACTGTCGCTGCACCCTGGTGCTTACAGAATTACGCCATGTAAGTAATAGATGGCATGTTTGTATTTAAGAGAGTGTTTCAAAGCCAAGTGTGGTAAAGAAAATACCTAGCTTGATAACAAATTACTTAAGATGTTTGCAATCTTATAAAACAGGGATTGTTGAGAATTTTCATGTTTCATTCCACTTTTCCTTTCAAAGGGATGGGAGAAGAGGAAGTTTTCATTTTGTCTTGCAAACATGCAATTTTCATGTTTGTGTTATGTCTGTAATTATGGCAATGAGAAACACTGTAAGGGTCCGGCGGGGGCAACACCTGGACTCGCGGCAGGAACAGATACACAAACACATGGCACACTAAGGTCGATGCTGAGCGTTTATTACCTCTGCGTCTGAGCGGGGGTTCCCCAGCGATTTCCCGATCGAGGCAATAAAGGAGCGGGAGAGTCCCTGGCACCGCTGAGCGTTGGTCCAGGGTGAGGAATGCTGGGGGGGCACTATACATGGTTTTTGTGTACTATACACATGCACAGTGGGCACATTGAGCTCATTGCTAATCTCGAGTCAAAGCCCAGGTGCAGCATCACACTGGCATAGGCCCAGCTACATGGTTATGGATCAACATGCCCTGTTGATGCTTTTCCCACGGAACGGTCTGGCTAGCTTCCATCGCCTATCTCCTTGACATTCTTCCGCACTTTCCCATACAAACACTTAGCAGAATTTTCTTCCTTTGCAGTATCTTCTGAAATGAAGAATTAGATTCCATGCTTGTTGTAATGACAGGATTATTCTCATCTTCATAAAAAATTATCCTTGCAGTTAAGGGGTTTCACTGGAACTGAGGACATGTAAGGAATAATTCAATGTTTCCAAGCACAGACATTTAATGAAATAGGTGCATGGTAGCCCGTGATGCCCTGTGGTATCCAAGACTTGGAGAGCTTGCCAGCTTGAGGCTGGCAGATGTGGCAGAGGACCTATAGAATATCTGCAACCTCTGGAATGGCAGGTGAAGGCCACGCAGGGTGTCTAAAATGACACTTGTTACCATTGCTTAGGCACTGGAATTGCTACCCAGTACTGCCATAGATTCCTGCATCGGTCTGGAATGACCTGGTTCTGGATTCATTGGGAAATACATTAGAATATGTGTGCCTGTCTCTCTTATTTATATCCTACTCTGTCTCTTACTGTAAATAAAGTAAGTTCTGGTACAGATTGGGGTCTCTTCTGTAGTACCATAATACAAACAGGTAAGTATTGTAGCAATCTTATTCTTAGTAATTCATTACAAGTCCAAAGATTACTTCTTTTAATACAGGTATCTCTACATTCAATTTAATACAGGCAGGTAATCTGATACAACATGGGATAAGATTCACCTACTCTGATGTTTTTTTGCCAGTACTGCATGGTACATAACACTGATGACTAAGTGACAAACAGGTGTTCCTTTAAACACTGCGAGAACATAACGCTTTGAAATTATACATGAACAGCAGAATGACCAAAGTAAAGGCTGAAGCTTAGCTGAGATGTGTTTGGTGGCAGTGACATACAGTCTGAGAAGATGAATGTACTGAAGAACTTACAGAAGAATATTGAGGCATGGAAAGAAACAGGCAAAAGAAGCTGCTGGCAGGGCAGATGTTAGTGTGATGGTGGCCGGAGAGAATACAAGTTGATGTAAACTAGGAGAGAAAATAGCATCTGTATGAAGTAGATAGCACATAGATTGGACAGAGTACATTGATACTGTGGTGATTGTAAGGGTAGACATACCTGAGCAAGAGATGTATAGAAATGATGCCATGCTGCTTACTGGACTTCTCCCTCTATCTCACTGACAAAATGAAGCTCCATCAGGAGTTGACTGCAAGTAGGAAACCTAGAACAGAGTCAGAAAAGGAAAGGATCTTCAAAGGCATAAAGATAAAGTCTGGAGCACTGGCTTCATGTAAGTTAGGTTATTTAACCAATATGTTCCAATATGACAAGAGTCATTGACCTTCACTGTGATCTGAGGAAAGAAGAACTCCCAGAACTTATCTACAGCTGAGAATTTATTGCAGTAGTTACTCTGGAATAACTGTCCTTGAGGTAGTTACCCAACATGAACTGAGCAGAAATCAGAAAGAGAGATACTCGTACAGAATAAGGTTGTCTATGCAGCAAAATAACAATTCTGGAATAGGTATTCCAGAGAAACCCACGATTAATCAAACCTATGGCCTTGAAAAAAAAAAAAGAACTGTAAACAAAATCTATTGGGGTAATGCTTCAAAGGTTTCCTCCACTTTATTTGTTCTTGGCCTAGGAATTACTTTTTGACTAGAGCTTTACTGCTTTTGGAAGGTCACAAAGAAAAGCACTCRGTTTTACAAAATTAGAGCTCCTTTGGTAGTGCAGTGTGGTACTGTTCCCCATGGTCTCAACTGGAGGAGAACTGCCCAAAGGCCAAATTGTACCCTTCATTGGGAGTACACAGTTCCCACGGGTGTCAAAAGAAATTCCATACACAGCCTTAGCTAGTAAATTGCACTGCATACTTATAGTAAAAATTGGTGGTAAGGAGAACATATGAGATCTTTCAGGAGCTTGTGCTTTGTGAGAATGATTGATATCATTATGCATAAAGTACTGAATATTTAAATGGGCTGGGGAATCTCATCTGCTGATTACCTGCTGTTAAAATATGTCATTTCAGAACTTAGAATACCCTTTCAAAGAATTTTCAAACTTTCTCACACTCTCTGGAGTCATTAATTATACGGTTTGGAGAATCAGTCAAGGGACATACTTATTTTTTTCTCCAATAGGCAGAGAAATCTAGTTCAAAGTATTCTACCTAGTCTCCCAGCAAATTAGTAGACTGCCATATGGGCTTCCTTGGCTAACACTTTTCACCTGTGACAACTGCAGGTAATTATTTTGCCCAAGTGAAACTGATTCTGGGCATTCTCAATGAGAAACCCTTTCTTTCGAGGTTCAATAAAATTTGGTATATGTTTCACCCTTGGAACTTAGATCTTCCATTAAAAAGTTGTATGGCAGTTAAGAGCTGACTCTTTGCACTTGAATATTAGTCTCCAAAGAGACAGTGACAGTGAGAGCAAGAGTGCCAATATTATTCTTTAAAGATGAGGTAAGTTACATCCTGCCCAAACTTCAGAGAGAAATGAGTTTGTGACAGTTATTTTTATTATGACAGGACTGCTTGCAGTGGTTGAAAAAAAGCAGCTGCACCAAGAGTTTTTTTAGGAGAAAGGTTGGGAAAAAGTTGAGTAATTCTCCTATTTCAAGTGGAATTGGCTATGACCAACCCTGAAATCTAAAGACCAACAGAGCTTTGGCAAAACCTGCTATTTTATAACTACTGATTGTTGCCCAAATGTTAACAGAAATCCCATCAAAGCAACATCAAATGAAACATCATGTTTTTCAGGTAGACCTTTCTAAAAAGGTCTTTGCCTTTTCAATCATAAAAGCGACAATGAGAAAGCCACAGAAAGGTTCAAAATTCAGAACAATTTCAAAACACTGGCAACTGTGTTCATAACTCACACAGCAGAACAGCTGTTAGTGCCTCCCTTTCAGCGTCACTCTTTTCAAACTGGTACCATCGTGTGTTTTGCCATATATGATCCCAATGACACACTTCATGTTCTTTGGAGGAGTTTTGCTGTCGGGGCTCAGCTATACTTTCTAAGCCATAGGGCTGTTTCAGCATTGTGCTGTTAACTAGCTCACGTACGTTCAAAGAAATCTTAGTTAGGGCTGGTGCAGAGGAACAAGGCAATGATGAATCCACTCAACTTTAGTTATGTCTTAGAATATTATCTTTGCCTATTTACTTGCATGATCTGAGAAGAAATAAACAGTATACTAGAGGAGACAGCACAGCAAAACTAGTGTAATTGTGGTATTCTGAGAGTTGTTCGTAAAATATTTTCAGATATTCAAATGAAAGATGGGAAAATTTGGGATATCACTACTAAAAATCAAAGCAACTATTGAAGTATTCATGAGGTGAATGCAAGAGTCACATCATTAGTCTTCAGAAAACTTCTCACAATTGAATTCTACAGATCAGCAGACAATGAAATCACTCCATTGGCTATTGGGTGCAGTAATATTCACTTCACTACTACAAGTCACTTTTATTGGGCATTGTTACATCAGCTAATCATTAGCAGGTCTGCCCTTAGGAAATTTTGTTTAGCAAACCAAAAATATATCTTTTTAATGTAAAACAGTTGACATGAAGGATTATGGATATTAGATGAGGGCTGGATTTCGAAAGGGGGAGTTGGAATGCGAGAGGCCACAGAGGACATATATTCCTGAGACATCTGTTGTGCCAGCTACACAAAAGCCAAAGAGGGCCAGAAACCACTTAAGCACAGGCGCTCTGCCACAAATACCAAGGGAAGGAGAATCCATGCAGACAGAAGCCCAAGAGCCACAGACATTAGGGCAGGGATGAAAGAGGAGCATTGGGAGCAAACTGAGGATCCAAATTGCATCCACTCTGCTTTTTGGGCCCCAGCACTCCCACCAGCCACTTGCTAGAAACAACTGGTGCCTTTATAGCTATGAGCGCTGCAGAAACCTTTCAGGGCAGTGCTGGAATTTGGATGCTAGGGGACTGGTCAAGATTCATTTGCCCTGTCTCACAAGGAGGGTCTCTGATACTTTTTTCTTGAACAGCCAGCCACTCTCTCCTGGAAAAATTCCAACACTGGTGAAGAGTGAGAAGCAACTTTAAAAAAAGAGAAGAAAAGAAAAAAACCTGCAGTCCTTCATCCTAGTTAGAGAGAAAGACAACCCACTGCTGTGTCACAAACACCAGTGTGCCCTTTCTCTAGGCAGCAATGACTGCACTTTTCATTTGATTGTTCTAAATACTTTAAAAGCTGGCTTCTATCATAAGCTTTTAAAAAGCAAGTATTAAGTCCTTGAAAGTTCAAAAGCACTATAGAATAGATGGATAGTTAAAATGTAGCAAAATAGATATGCAAAATAAATTCAAGGACATAGAAATATGTCATGAAAACTTCTTCTACAGCAGAAACATACAGTACCCATATCCTGTTAAACAGAAACAAATATGAGGTGGTTACTTCAAAATCCACATTTTTCCTTGCAAGACCCAGACACATCTCTGACTGCCACTGGGATTGCTCACAGGAGTAAGTAGAAATTCACAGAGAGTTTTCAGGATCAGAGTCCCTGAGTCAGAAGCACCTCAGACAGGGACTCAACCCTTTACAGAATGCAAGAGGACTACATGCCTCAATGGCATCGCTATATAAAACATAGTGCAAACTCTGCTTACCTAGATAAAAGTGCCTGCTTGTTTTTTAAAGGAACAGATAGCAATTTTAAAAAATGGAATGACAGTCCTGAAATCTGAAGGTTTTTATAACCAYGGGAAGATAATAGAAGACACTGTTGCACTGAAGTGCCTTGAGGGATGCTGGTGACTCTATCCATTTCTGCTTTGAGCCATTCCTACCAGCACCAGGTGAGTATACACATTATAAGCAAAAAGAAGAGTGCAACACATCTCATCTGTATTCATTTCACATTGATGTAGAGGACTAAGTACGATGCAGGGTAAAAGTGAATCTCTCACTAAGTCCAGGAGGCAAAAAGAATTGTTCAGTCTTCCTGTCACTAGACCTCTCTTCTGCTCCATGGAAAGACAGCAGTTGTGATGGTGGTCTTTTGTGATGTAAACACCATTTCACTCATAACAGAAAAAAGATCACTGAGCTTTCTAAACCACTGGAAAGAGGTGACAATTTTCATTCCCTGGTTGATTGAGATTTAGTCTTGAATCCTGTTTGTGGGAAAAGCATATACCCTTCTCATCTATTCTGTGGCTGACTTCCAGCTTCCAGATTTCAAGGTTAGCATGTATAACGTAGGAGTTTGTCACTGTTCGTGCCACCTTTCACAGACTAAAAAGCCAAGAAAATTAGATGTACAGCATCAGAGAGCCATGGGATATCAGCCTTGAAGACTTTAATCTCCACCTATCCACACTCTCTCCATGTGGTACAGAGAGGCATAAATATGGAGTTCACCCATTTCAAAGTTTGGACTCAAGTGGAGTCTCAAGTGGAGAGCCATTATTTATTTACCAAAACTCATTTATTATGGTGAATGTTTGCCACCACGTCACTATTGCCTCCCTTCCTTTCACGCATGTGCCCCCACAGCTTCTTGACACCACCTTGCTCCCAGCACCTTGTGCCTGACTCCCTCCCCACAACTGCACAGGGCTCCAGCTGAGTTTGGCGCCCTGGCTATCCAGAGCTGTTACCTTGATACAAACCAAAGGCTTACGGCAGCCTCTGGAAACCTGTGGCTGAAGAGCCGTCTCTTTGCAGATGGACAAGGCAGATTCAAAGGGCAATATTTTTCCCTTCTGCATGCAGTTCAATTGGCTGCTGCTGCCAGCTGGGATGCAATTCATCTACCCACGTAGGAATCAATATATAAAGCCACAAAATAGAAACAGCTTGGCTCTTATGATGTCCACTCCAGAACTGTCATTGGCTTCAGAGAGGGTCTGAGGTCACCTCATACCCTTTGCATGAGCTAAGTACATTGCGTGATACCTCTGCTCCCTAAGGACAATTTGCTATGTACTTTTCAAAGTGTTGAAAAAGAACTTTATTTTCATTAATTTGGTAAGCAAAGGAGATGGGATTTGCAACAGAGATTTCTCATTGCAATTAAACAACATAAATTGAAAAAGAAAAAAAAAAGCTACAACAAATTCCATTAGGAGAATAAGAAGTGTAAGACCTGGTGAGTTTCCACCATTTTATTTATAATTAACCCAATGTTTAGAGAAGTAAGATAAGGTGTCTAGATGAAGTAATTCTCCATATGGTGTTATAGAGATTCCACTATAAATTCCTTCAATTTTACTGGACCACACTTTATTTAACCTCATTTATATAACTAATACAAATGATTTAATTGCTTTCCATCAAGCAAAAGTTATGTAAATATTATTGAAACACTGACTTTTTGTGCTTTTATTTACACTGCCTTGACAGCAACACACCCGTATAAGCCAATGTTGGCTCCTCAATGAGCATTGAGGCTTGGTGTCCAAAGATGTGTTTAATCATGAAGCTTCAAAGGCAACATAAGGAAGAGAAAATTCAGAAACATCACATTTAAAGAAATTACTGAATATGCCGTAACAATTTAGAGCACAACAAACATTTCACCAAATGCTCACCAGCTCTCATCTGTGGTACAGGATTAAGAGACCAGTTGCAGTTTTGATGTGSGAAATGACCAAGAAATCTCAAGACAAGACATGTATTAGCCCAGTGGTACATCTCTAAAGCAACCCAGATCCATTGTATCAATTTAGTGCCATAAGGGTATAGTGTAGCTGAAGAGAAAGTTTTGAATACATAAAATGTATAGAGGATGTAAGGATATGAGATATGCCATTGAAATTTTTGGAAGCATATATGCCCTGTTTGTCCTAATATCCAGCCAAATTCTAACTGGAGTAATTATTGCTATTTCTTTAAAGTGCAGCAATGATATTTGAACAAAAAATAAAAACAAAAGACAAAACACAACCCCTTCATGTCCATCCAAACTATCTCCAAGTTCCTGCTTAAGACCATTATCATAGAATTTGTAGAGTTTTCAACTTATCAAAGATAAGTCCCAAATAACCCTTCAATTCTAGAATATCCTAAATCCTATCCTAAATTTTTGTATGCAAAATTCAAATGTTGTGGAATTAGATTCCCAAACTGAAACACCATCATGCTTGAAGAAAGTTAAGAACAAAAACTTTATTTGGTGGTCCAAGCTTTGGTGTGGTTCCTATGATAAGAAGCAATAGCTTCCCAAATAATCACATGACATGTTCAACTGGCATTTTGGAGAGTACTCAAAAAGAATGTCAATTTACTTACTGGAAAGGGCAAAATTACAATTTTATTATGCTCTAGTAGATACTTATACTATTCCTTACCTCCGGTAGGGGTCCAGCTCCTATGAATCTTCTACTGGCCTCACTGAATTTTTAAGACAGGTTCAAGGATAAATTAATTGAAATACCATGGTTAAAATAAGAGTTTTGCTTAGTAAATAGAAACAGCTTTTTCAAAGAGGCTTTGGATTCTGGGTGAACCATTGGCCTGCTCTTCAGAAATGCTCAGCACCCACAGATCCCACTACAGAGACACTGTAGAATCATACATTCCTCACCTCAATTAGAGTACTCAAGGCACAAAAGCTTTAATTACAATGAAATCCAAAATAGTGTTTTATGCAGATTTACCTTATTTACAAAGTTAAGCTTTAACAGGTGCTTTGCTGACCTCCCTCCAAATTTAACAATCTTTTAAATTTTTCACTTAAGCAATCAAACTCAAACAGAAACTCAGTTAAATAAATACATAACAGTATTAACTCAGTTAAATAACTACATGGCTTTTGCCATTCTCATTTTACAAATGTCATTGAATCACAGAAGACTGGACATCATCATAACAAAAAAGAATGCCTTATAACAACGGAGAAAAGAATTATGAACAATCTTGCATGTATAAGAGTGCCTTCCAAGAGAGACTGAGTACTGGATGAATAGAGTCCTCGCAGTAAAGCTTCACGTATTGTACCTTTATTCTTGGACTGTCAGCATTATGCCTTGCCAATTTATAATTAACATCTGCTGTAGCTATAAAACCTGATGTCAGATGCAAATCACTAAGGTCCTTTTAAAATGTTGCGCTACAAGTGCAAAAGAACAATTTTGCAGTGAGGGAGAGAGAGAGGTTCAGGACATGCTCTACAGAGTGATTCACTTTGAAGTCAGATACAGCATTATTTAGCTATGTTCTCTCTGTAGTTGTCTGAAAAATAGTGATATGGAATTAGCTTGTGGGAACACTCTAGACTATGATGCCACATCACCATCACAGCAGTGACTTAGCTTTGAGTCTTCATCCTGACGTGGCACCTTAACTCAGAGGGGATATTTTGCCTATATAGTGCCAGAAGGAATGGCTTTATGTCCTTCATATATTGCCTGCTTGGCCATTCACAAAGGATTTTGTTATGATCACCTGCAAACCTTTTTATATGGTGGCATGTAATCCCAAGAAATAGATGTAAGAGACCTTCAGTCAAAAATATCCTTATATCCAGTAAACAGGAAGGTGAATTTAAAGGTAACAAGAACTGGAGCCTCCTCCAAAATTAAAATTCACTGTGGTATCAGCAAGCAAAGCTGTGTGTGTACATACAAAATTAACACTGTCTGTGAAAATAAATAGCCTTGGCAGCAACACTCCAGAGCTAGAGCATAATTGGCCTGCATTTCACTCCCTTCTTTTTCCTTGTAATTTCTTTGTGCTGTGTTTCTTTCTGTAAAGAAACCCCCATTCAAGGGTTTTATAGCCTTCCAGGGAGGAAATTAAAGATTCAAAGTTTCTCTATCAGCCACAAAGAGAGAGATTTGATTTTTAAAATAAATTATTGCTGTTATTTGTGAATGCAGTTTATCTACATATCTTCAGCCAACTTTAGCCATTCTTGCATGAGAGTTTGAAATACAGCAACTGGTGAGTGTGACAGGATGGAGGTTAAAACAGGAAGCCTTTTTGTTTTTCCTCCAAGGCATATTCAGAACACTGGGTTCATCTGAAGAATGAGAAGACAGTGCATATTTGTACCTCCCCCCCTCACACTTGTGTGTATCAGACTGATTACCAGATTTAGTTTCATACCATTCCTTCCCCCAGTCCTCCCAACACTCGATAAAAATAAAACTTAGGCAACAGATTATGCATGCATTTCTTTCCCTCCAGACATTACACTGAAACTGCAGGGAAAAAAAAAAAAAAAAAGAACCAAAGAGAGTCTTAAAAGCAGGGTGAGAGGTTATTCATTGCCACCTGCAAACTGGACTGCATTAAGTGCCTAGCCCTCCAATAGATCTGATCCTGAAAGAGAGGGAAGGCGAAAGTCCCCCAGCGAGTGCTGCGTGGCAGACCCATTTGCGTGCACAGGATCACGCTGGCTGCAATGAAATAGTCTGACCTACTGATGGCCAACACTGGCCATGCCACAAGGTTTTTCCAGGAATAGCTAGAGTTATTCATCCTAAATTGCCCAGAACATCTAGAAGCAGCTCACATATTTTTCTTGAAAATTACGTGTGCAAACACAAACTCACAGTTAGCTGCAGACTTAAGAGGGAAAAATGYAAGTACCTAGGTTTGTTCTAACTGTTTAAATCCATTTTCTCTTAGAAGTGTGAGACTTAGTCTGGTGATACATAACCAAAGTCTCCCTTCTGAAGATTGCAACAAATGGAAACAATGAGAAGTGCTAAAGCTAAATCCGACCTCTGGGTAAATTACATAATCCTCCCTTGTGCCAAAATATTGTCTGAGGAATTCCTCGGCTTTACACTAACCTGCTGTAATTCTTTTAGATGTCCCTTAACTCTCATACCCCTCCCATAGGCAAATGAGATGTGGCCATTTCACTAAGCCCAACTGTTGGGACTGCATAGACAGCAAAAGAATTATATAGGGAAAATGAGCTGATACGTTATGAAACCAAATCAGTACTATTTTTCAAAGGATAAAAACCAGCATAAACATTACCAACATTAAAGAATGTCACTGCCTCATTTGTTGTCCAAGCCTCATGCAGAATAAAAATAGCTGTTCTCCTGACCTTGTTGACCACGGCCAGATTTCACTCCTATTTAATTTTGCCTCATTAGCTTGGAACAGCCACCCAGTATTTCCCCAATGGCCTTTTCTCTTTTCATTCAGAAAAATCTATTTTGGGGCAGAGAAAGCTCTTTTGAGTATAAACTCAACTATATATTGATCTGTATGGCACTACCTTATACTTTCAAACTAATGTGCTTTTTTGTGCATATATATGTTTCATATAGCAACATCTCAAGTGCAATAGTGAATTATAGTAATAGGACACTTATGAGTTGAATCCAAAGACAGTTTGCCTGAAGATACATTGAAGAAGGCCTGAGCAAGACTCTGAAGGACAGAATAATGCCTTGGCCAAGAGAAGAAGGAAAATTATCAACTTTTCCTAAAGGAGAAAGAGAAGGCTAACTCTCCCAACTAACAGCAGAACAGAGTGGGTCCACAGCATACTCCATAAAGTGTCAACTTTTGTGGCTTGAAGAAGTATGTAAAAGACTTCAGAGGGAGATGCAATAGCATAAAGTTATGTATAAGGAGTATTATAAGCATCTGAATAATTCCACAGGGAATAGGGACAGAAAGTCTCCGATACCTCACAAATATATTAGAGTTCATCCACTAAACCGGCCAGCACATGGTCAAGGAAGATGGAGTTGACTCTGTTTGCCTGAATTTCCAAAAGACGTTAGACAAGGTTTCTCAGCAAAGAATGAATCGTCAGTTTTCTCAATAGGAGACCATCAAATACACTGGTAAAGCCCAACAGAACTGTGCTGAGATCCACACACAAATTCTTAAAAATATAGGAAGAGGGCAAGTAGTGAAGAAACAAAGTTAGATCAAGATACTAAATTATTGGGTATAGTAAGGATAATGGTCAACTGAGAAGAACTACAGAAACATCAGAAGATGCTAACTGTTTGAAGAAAATGGCAGATGAAATTCCTCGGAAACATACATAGGAAAACAAGCCCTCGTTTGTATATTATTTACATGATGGAGGCTTCTGAACAGTCCATGACCACTCAGGAAAGAGATCTTGAAGTTAAAATTGCTCTGTGAAAATGTCTCAGTTCCAAAAAGCAGTTAAGATGGACAGATCATATTACAAAAATCAGTATGAAAGGGGAAAGAAAATGGAGAATGTTTTAATGCTGCACCTCTGTCTTGAATATTGCATGTAGTTCTGATGCTGCCCCACCCAAGAAGATGCAGAAGACCTAGAAAGGGTCTGAAAAAGTTGACAAGGATGATCAAAGATATGGTACAGCTGTTGTATCAGGATGATTAAACAGACAGATTCTTCAGACCTGACTGAAGGGTGGCATGCCATAGTCTGATGAAATCATTAGTGCCAAGAATAAGATAAATAGGGAAAGAAAGATTATTCATTTGGGGGCAGAGAAAGCTCTTTTCAGTATAAACTCAACTATATATTGATCTGCATGGTACTACCTTATACTTTCAAACTAATATGCTTTTTTGTGCATATTATATCTTCCAGTACACAATCTAAAGGGCATCTAAAGATACAAGCAAGTGGCAGGTTCAGATAAACAAGAAGAAATACTTTTTCATACAATATATTCTTATGCCATAGGTCATTTTGGAGCTCAGATTTATGGAGAAAAATCTACAGACACCACCTTGGTCCAGGAAGTCCCTGAGCATGAAAAGCTGTAGGCTGGGAGACTACATCAGGAAAGTATCACTACATGTTTTACTCTTCTAAAACTCCCCCAGGCATCTAGTGTTGACCACTGTCAGAGATAGTAATACACTAGGCTTGTATATATGAATTAAATCAAAAAAAATCTCATGTACTTGATTTGCAGGAGAGTCATGGCTTAATGGGGTGGGGGATCATCTTAGAAGACAACTAAAAAAAGAGACATTGGAACAGTACCTAAAATAATGCATAATTCACAAAACATAGGCCAAAGAGAAGTTCCTAATCTCCTCCACTACATGAATTCAAGGGGGCATTCAATCAAAATAAGTGTTGACAAAACTCAGAGCCAGCTCAAAAAAACGCCTTTCTACATGATGCATAAAGAGACTTCAGCATTCACTGCACTGGGAAGTTGTCAAGGCCATGAACTGAGCAAGAGGCAAAAAGCAACTGAACATTTATATGGATAAACCATCATTAATGATGATAACTTTGGAAGAGACATTAAAATTCACGCTTCTGAGGTTAAGCCAATCCTTAGAGGCTAAGCTAAAAATCTAACGTGGGAGGCAAGTCATCTAACGTCCGCTTATGCAGGATTCTCACACTTTCCCTTTCCATCAGGCAGGACACAGGCCTACGAGGCCCCTCACAGCAAATGACAAATTCTGCCAAAGGAGTAATTTTGTATCGTTTTCTAATTTTGCATCAGTTGTAGTTTCAAAACTGATTTATTATGTGCTTCTTCCTCTTTTTAGTAAGAATTAGTAAGGATACTGCATGACACCTTAGTGTCTTTTCTGTTCTTTGGTGAAACGAACAGTGGGTGAGGCATAGAGTACCTGTGACAATTGGCCTTTGTCAAGAACTTGATTTATTGGCCATGTCACCACATCCTTGGTAATAATCATAATAACCAACCTGTGAGAAGGGGCTAAAAATGCCCAGCCATATCAAAAAAGAAAACAAAGAAAAGATCACAGCAATAAAGTGTGGAGCTATTACCTTGAGACTATAAAACACATACAGTTATGATACTCATAGCAAGGACTGTAATGGTAGCAGAAAGCAGCATCAAATGAATCCATCCAATTAACAAAGATCACAGTAAAATAAAAAATAAAAAAGACAACATAATTAGCCTATTGAATCTGTCACTTATAAGCACAAACCTGAATTACGATTTCTAGACGATCAAAACCCCATAAACAAAGTATCACCAGTCTGAGAGCGGTGAGAATTATTTAAAGCAAGCCAGTCAGGTGAAATTTACCCACAAGTCTTCCTTTTCACAAAATTGAATCCTGTCTAAACCCAGATCTGAAAGAAATGTTTCCAAATTAAAAATTAAAACAAAATCAATCTCTCCAAAAACCAATGTGTGAAGTCTTTTGCGTCCTTTGTGTCCCAGCAATATTGTATCATTCTGTGAGAAGGACTGAAAAAGAACTTAAAATAAAACTGACTAAGCTCTTTGCTTGTGTAAACAAAGGGAAAACAAAATGCTATAAACCTAAGTGACAAAAAAAGTTTTCATATTTTAAAATGTTTCAACAATCACTGTTACTGGTAACTTACAGGCATAATTCACATCCTTTTTTTTCCCCAGGAGCATAACACTTATGACTACTAATTTGGTCAATGGCATGACCTGCTGGCCCAAAGCAGCGGCATCACCCACAGATTTGAGGAGCTTGAGCTCGGTGGCAGAAGGCACCTGCATCACCCACCCTGGACCACACGGTCCCAAGGGCAGGGCTTGGGAGCAGCTATGGAAAGACACTTCTGCTATGGTCCTGGAGTGATAAACTTCAGTTCTGGTCCTTGTTTCCCAACCCTTCCCAAATTATCACACCCATTAACTTCATAAAGATGGCAGGAGGCTTCACTAACATCTGTGAAATGCCTTACAGTTTTGTCATACTATTAAACGTGTGTTGTACACACCAAAAGGGCTCAAATCCTCCAGCTCTGGCTTGCCCAAATCATTGAGCTAAAGCCAGTAGGAATAATAATATCTGGGTGAACAAGAAAATAAAGTCTCTTAAGGAAAAACACAGATCAAACCCCAGGGTATTTATTGTGAGAAGAGGGGGAAATGCTTATTTTATGCATTTTATGACATACTAGGAGCTATTGCACAAAGTTGCCCTCAGTTGCTTACCCCAAGGGGTTATATCCTTTCCAGTGATAGACGTCCTTGCCATTTGCATCAGCCACTTTAGTCCCAAGGTCTGTTCTCATGGAAGTTGAAAGATATTCTACTGGGGCCTCCTGCAGCAGCCTCCCTAGCCTAGCAGTCACTGTCAACATTAAGTGCAATCAATCTTATTTCCATCACTGAAGTGAGGAACTGGGTAATCTTCTGTGCACGTAGTTGCCAAAATAAGTATTTATTTATAAATGAATATACAAAGGACTTATTCAAAAGCAACACAAAGAGGACTTGAGAGGGTACTGGGCTTTATGACCCCAGTACACAGTTAAAGTGGATGGACAAAGGGGTGGGGGGAGACATTAAAGAGTTAAGGAGTTTTAAAGATCAAGTTTTAAGGATTTTTTTGGCATGGAAATTAACATTAAAGGAAGGCCAAAAAGATTTCTTTGCTTCTTCATTATTAGATGTAAGCCATTATTGCACAGAACTGAAAAATGAAAACCTATATTGTGTATATTTTAAACCAGTGTTGTGGTTAAGTATTTTCTTAATCCGACCTGCTCTGGAAAGAGAGAAATCCCTCCTTCACCCTTTTTTGTACCACTTGCTCTCACCACCTATCCTGTGCCATTGTGGCTCCATTGAACTGATCTAGGCAAAAGCAACCCCCCATGTTTTTTCTTGAATTGCCCATTAACCAGAGCAGTTCCCAGATCTGACTTGCCACACAGATATTCAGGGCCCAATGTGGTACAGGCAAGGAAGTAGCTGAACCACAAATGATCAGTGCACGGACAGAAAGTGGGAAGGACTAATCTATAGTAGACAACAGTAATGGGCAAAGTGATTTACTAGGAATTAGAAGAGAGATCTTTTCCAACTCTAAAAAATCCAGGTGGGGATTATTGTGAAGGAATATTGCTGCTAATAAGTAGAATCTCAAAGGAGAAAAAAAACACAAAATAATAAAATTACAAGATTTCACAACCTTTCTGTCTTGCTTGCCTTGATAGCCATTTGCTACACAGCTTGAAAATGTAAACATCTTTCCAGGAAGAGCAGCAAATAAAAGACACAGAAATTCTCTCTCATGTTCCCGCATTACTTGTTCCCACCCGTTTAGTGACTGAACAGCATAACTCTACCCGGATTTTTACTACAGTAGTAGGATCATAAAGCCTAGAAGAGTGACAAAAAGGTAGGTTTTAAGCAAGTCTCTTACTGACTGTTTGTTTAGCCTCATTCTAGTGGGAATATGTTGTGTGAAACAGCATATGTGAAGCATTCTGTTAAACTCTAGTGGAAGTGTCTGTTAAGCCTCAGAGCTCTCCTGTGGCTGGCTCTTGAAATATCATCTGAAGCTCCAAAATGAGCATCTGTAGCCATAGCACAAAAGCATGAATACATGAGCAAAACCAAACAAGATTATCGCCATTCTTCGGGGAGTCAATAGATTTTGGAATGCAGCAAGGAACAGTATGATTTTAATTGAATAGTTAAAATGAATAATTAAAATGAATAAAAAATATAATCTGTAGCATATAATAATTTCAGCTGAACAGCTTTAGAAAAGAAAACAGTTTTACAGGTATCCTCTGTTCAGGCTCTGTGGATGATTCTCTCCTTTTGCTCAGCTTGTTTTTTTCTGATTAGCTAAACCAGAAAATTAAAATATTATAGCACCATGGATCATGTTAAAACATTACAGGACTAGGCCTGATATTAAGTTTTGGACTAAAAGCCTCATGGAAAATACAGTGTCTTCCAGAACCCTATGTGGCAGCACATATCCCTAGTGACAGGCTGGGGGCATGACTGAGTTCTGATATTTAAAACAAAATGCATCATAAAGCTGTTGAAATTTATAGAAGGAAAAACCTTATTGGGTTATTTAACCCACCACGCTGCTGGTGTACGAAGCTCTCTGGTGTGTTCTCCAGCACCTTCCAGACTCTAAAACTCCGTACTAGAAGTGTCCAATGTTTTAGAGTGCAGCGAAGATGCCAGTGAAAGCAAACAGATTTAATGGATTCTTCTGCACAGTACTAGGAAGACTTTAGACTCTGCAAAATGAAGACACAAAAGAAAAAAAAAGCCATTGTGTTAAGTGTTTTTCACTGTCTATGGTATATCTCATTCTTATACTTCTCTCAGTTTGAAAATTAAGAGGGGATAGTTTGTTTCTGGTTTCACTTTCATAGTTCACACACGGTAGCTAATCAGACAATGAATACACTAGGTTGAAGGGTTTTTTTGTAATTTTTGCTGGATTTTTTTAGAGTTTCATGAAAACCCCCTGTCAGGCTCACAAATGTTTTATTTTCAAAATCTAAGTGTGAATTGAATCATCATACTTTTAAAACAAGTTCTTTGCTCGGTCACATTGAAAAAGAAGAGGAGAAATAGATTCAGACTTCAAGTCTTTCTGTAAAAATATTACAGAAATTTAACAACATAATATTACTGAATTTAACAAAATAATGCAGTTCATGATAATGTGGCAGCTACAACATATGATCATTTATACCTTTCTTTCATTCTCACAATATTTAAGAAACATCTTCATCTTTTTTTTGTAAATCCATGGCAAAAAACTTGAATAAGAGGGTTTTATATTTGAGCAGTCTTTGAAACCTTTTTGCAGTGTTTCATTCATTAAACAACATTGTCATTCCTCCCTTACTGTGATCACTGATAGGAGGAGGGATTTTTTTTTTTTTAAGTTGAGCAAACTTTGCAGGTATTCAGACACCTCAAGCTTGCAAGTTAGCACACACCACATGTTGTTTTGCAGAAATATTGGCAGAACCAAAACAAAACAGCTTAAAGCACCTCAAATACAAGCAATTTATTTGCATCTAGAGGAAGTAATACCATGTACTTTTGAGATTCTTTACTCTGCTTTCTTCTTTCCAGCATTGCAAAAAACATTTAGCAACCGAGAACTTAGACCACTTCTTTATGGATATTATTGGCTCCATTTCTCATGGCTTCTTCCACTACCAAGAATAACACTGCATTTTACTAAAGAAGAGCCAGTTTCTATGAAAAAAATGTCTACAAGGACTTGTTCCAACACATGTAATAATTCTCGGCACCACTGGGTGGTACTAGCTTTCTGCAGGTGAAAAGCAGTTAAGCGGAGAGAGAGGAGCTTGCGGAGGGAGGCTGGAGAGCCCCAGCAGCAGAGCAGGGGGAGAGCATTGCTACGGCGGCTCCTGGAGCCTGCTGCCGTGCTCCACCAGAGGCCAGCATTGCCATGATAACTTTGCAGGGAGTGATACTTCGCATTGCCCGCAAATCACCAAAGTTTTATGGAATCCGTAATTTATTGCAGTCACAGATCGTTTAAAGGGCTGTGCATATCCTGCAGATATTCTCTTGCTAGCCACTTAAACGCTCGTTCCTCTCCAGAGAGCAGAGCATGGCATTGCACAGATACTGCTGCAGTCTGTGCAGCTGAGAAAATTCTTGTCTGAGTAAAAGAATTTTTCTAGACACAAATACCACCTGGAATCCCATAAGCTAAGATGTTCCTATAAGTTAGTTCCAATAAAAGATTTCAGCAAAGTATGTGGATGCTTTTATTCACATTTTTGCAACCTCAGTGTATCTTCAAATATATAATTGTCGCTGGCATTTAATCACAGAGAAACTCTTATTAAGATATACATCTCTTACCAAGCTAAATAGCAGCTCTCTCAGTTTCTTTAGCCGCTGCTGAGCATGGCCAGAGAGCTCACTGGCTCTTGTAAGCAGATGATGTCAATGTTATGTTGATGAGCAGAAATACTGATTAAGTGTGCTAGGCCCTAGCAGAGTCAATAGGGCTCCACAGGTATCTTTGAGCCTGCAGAATTCTTATTACTTGTGATAGATGAGCTGGAAAAACACAGCTTCAGTCTCAAACCCAGCTGGAGCTTGGGACCAGAAGTTAGCAAAGGTATTCTTTTACTTCTGGACAGAAGAAATGTCTTAGAGGGATTGGAGAAAGCTAAACATAAAAGCAATTTACATCCTTTCAAGCCCTCTAAAACAGGTAACAATTCCTACTACAGTTTAGAAAGATGTGCTGAGTGCTGCTAGTTCTCATCAAAGTGAGTGACATTAACATCTCAAAAGATCAAGGGCACCTGTCTTCAAATCACATACAATTCTTTCACACTGCTGGAGTGGTGAGCAATTTCTAAAAGCTTGACTTCACTGTGGCTCAAGTGAGGGGCTTTTTTTTCTGCTAGGAGCAACACACTGTGAAAAATGTGAGCTACATAAGGAGTGATTTGTTTAGCAACAGGGAGATGCTGGATTAGCAGCCAATGAACTGTTGTAATGATCTGTCACAGCAGCTCTGTGGCCTCACTATCTTGATCCATTAACTACAAGAAAGTTGCAGCATCCTCTCCAGCAGAGATCAGTTAGCTGATGCTTAAAGCATCATTTAATCATGCTGAAGACCTTAGAGTTGAAATTCAAAGTTGTATTTTAACATAGCAAAGTCAGACTTTGGAAGTCTACATGCTTTTGTTCTATTGCAGAATGCATTTGTTTGATTACAAACCAAGCACAGAAGCCCTGTGACCATCCACTGATTTGGCTTCCCACTCCTCTCTGAACATCGAGACTCTGCACTACACTTTATGGAAGCTGTCTACATGAAAGTCATCTCATACAACCGCCTGCAATTCAAGATTGGTCCAGAGACTTGTTTTCCATTTTTCACACTGAAAGGCCATGGGTCAGCAGCAGGACTTTCCCTCTTGAGCTCCTACTCAAACTGGACCTGGTGGGGATCCAGCACAGGCACTTACCCCGCATTTACGTCATTTGGCTTCTGTGAGATTTCCACCACACACACACGGGCTCTCTCTGCAAGAAGGGCTGTAATTAATGCTACTCAGTGCACTGTGGGTATCTTTATTTAATTAGCATTGTTAAAATACATGGCTAAGAAGCAACCCCTCCTCTCCTTTCACGAGTACAAAGGGTCCCACAGACAGCAGAACCAGTATCTTCCTGGGAAGCCAACTTTGATGACATGAGACAGGAATTGTTCATTCCCCAACACACCACAGACAGTCTCTGCAGACACTGTGTGTGACTGGAGACAGAAGCAAGAGCCTGAACAGCATCAAACTGCAGCTCCTCTTAGGGCAAGGTCTAGCATGTTGTTGAATGCTTTCAGCCCTGTTCCTGCATTACTACTGTCTTGAATGAGGTTTGCTTTTTGCCTTCTTTCTTTCTTCTCTAAATTTTTTTCCAAATCACAATATTAGTTTGGACAATGTACAGAGGAGTCATTGTCAAGTGTCCAATTAGCATGGCGACAGGAGACCTATCATTCAAAACAAGGAGCAGGAAATAACTTTGGAGCATGTTTTAAGGTTCTATAGTACATGAGCTCACTAACATATTCTGCTTTCCAAGAACGCAGATTTCTGTATGCGTCAATGCTAACAGATTGCTCAGTACCTGAATAAAATAACTTTCCTGCAAACATTAAACTATTGAAGTTGGATGTTTTATTATTTTTGTTCCCTTTACTTCAAACTCATCTTCTCTAAGAGGTATAGATCTTTCCCTTGTTTAAAAGTACTGGTTCTCCAGTACATTAAGTGGTTTTATTCTATAACAAGATTGTTATTTTGTTACATGTACAAGGAAATGAGAGGGGGGACTTCTCCATCTGGCAGATGATCCTCTGAAGTGGAACAGAAGATGTGCAAGCTTATGCTATTAAACTTTTTAAGTTCAAATAGAATCCAGCTGTTAGGATCCACAACATTCCTGCAGTTTAACTGCTCACAGTATGTAAACTTTCAATCCCTTTATTTTTGTTTTCTTTAATTGTTGAGGTCTGAGATCATAAACACCTCAATGTTTCAAATGTGAAGTGCAGCTCTTGGTAATTTGCTCTAATCAACTGCAGCAAGAAATGTCTGCTCCATAACCTTGAATGCTTTTTCTCTCCCCTGACAACAGAATATACTTTTTGCAAAAAATAAACATCTGGTTTGAATTGAACATCAAATTGTAGTTACTTTAAGTGCCAACTATTAAATTACCTCAAATGTTTTATGTTTGAACATGATTTTTCAGGACAGCTAAATTTTTTAGCTCTGGCATAAATGTACATGTAAAATTACTTTAGAAGGTTAGTTTGCTTAAAGATGCTTTCTTTTTCTTTTTTTTAACCTGTGTAGCTTGGTCACTCTTTCTTGATTTCCATTTACAAAAATTGTTATCCACAAAGGTTTTTATACAACCAAATACATCCCATCAGATGCTAAGAGAAACAAAAGCACTATCTAGTGCTCAGGGCCTCGATGGTGAACTATGCAGCATATGGAAGGATTGTCAAGACTGTCCAGAAGCCATTAAATCAAGCCAGAAAATCACATGTAACAAGATTACATTCTGCATTTCGATCAGGAAGATAAACATTAAAATTCATATCTAAGACTTCCCTCATTAAAAACAAAACAAAAAAAACTTTCTTTATCTAGCAATATTTTCTGGGGCTGAGTCTTACAGCCTGATTTCCATGACAGCATTTCAAACATACAGCTTTACAGAAATACTTTCCTTAAAATATCCAGCTCTTGATGTGCTGAATTTTTATAAGAAAGCTTTTTTTTTTTTTTTTACTTTTCAAGTACATTTCCAGCCCTCTCACAGAAAATTTTTTAAAATGGAAACCATGATGATTTGAACTATTGAAGGCAAATTCAAATGAACACCAAATCTACTGTTTCACTTATGCTCACAGTTTTTTATGATTGGGACTTACAGTGCTGCTGAGGCTTCTTTATGCTGCTCTGGGGATGCAAAAAAAAAAAAAAACCCACAGATTTTTAATTCACTGTGAGAGGGCTCTAAAAGGGCACAGGGGAAGTGTAAATGAAAACCTTTTTTCTATTCCCTTCAGCATTTCTGCATAACCCTCCTCCAAAACAAAACAGAGCAACTGCAAGTGCAGACCAATACTAATCATTGTTTACTTCTTCTTCCTAGATGCTGATCAAAGTGAAACTACAAGGAGAATTGAAGCAAAAGAAATTAAAAGCACAGATGACTACAGCTGGGCAAATTACTGGCAATTACTCTGACTTCTAAATTGGACATGATCCAGTGTCAGTGGCTGTCTAGGCATGTATTTTCAGAGAAAGTGACTGTAATTGTTGTGATGATAAAACAAGATTACTCCAAGGAGGAAGTAGCAATTTCAAAGGTGGGCCCATCTGATCAGAAGGTTCCATGTAATTTAAATGACTACTTGTAATACCAGCTATGGTTTTAGCTATAATATTGCATACTAAAACACAGATTAATACTGCAACTATTCACTTAGAAGAGAAAATGAAAACTTGATCATAACAAAAATTTACTGAATTGTTTCAGGTACTGCGTGGGAAAAACAGACTGATCATGGACAGTTTATAAATAGAAAGAACAACATAATTTAGCAAACATCTTGTTTGCTGAAAGTGATCTGAACAGGCTTAAGAGTTACCAAGGTGAAATCCAGCTAAGATGATGAAGAGGACGCTTTCATTCTGGGGGAAAAAAACAACAAACCAACCAACCATTGCTAGACTTTTAAAGTGCTTAGACAATGGAGACATTCAGTTTTCATCTAATGAACTTCAGCAGCACATATACTGTTACTGATAAGGGGAAAAAACATGTCTTCAACCAGCCAAACTGCCTGTAGCAATATCTTTTTTCCTAGACCGTCCCTTCAATGAGCCACCAGCTTACAGTGCAAGGTAAAAGAGCTTCAGTTACTATTTATAATACAAGTGGCTAGGGCTGAGAGATCAGTAAACTCCTCGCTAATTCTATAACTTCTTTGCTGGACAAGTATATTTCAGTTTGTTACTTCTGGTAAAATATAGTGATAGAAAACATGGTGAAAAAGAACTTTGAAAAACTACACTGTTCGCTGTTATTTGAGTCCTAGAGGAAAACTGGATCAGGAAGTAACACTAAAATTATGGCCACACTAACAACAGTATTGCAAGGAAAATACGGAGTGGGGAGGTAAATCCTGGAGGCACGGCCTCGTCTTGGCTATGCAACAGCTCTGGCTAAGCAAAGAGCTGAAGCTGCCTTCTGGGACAAGATGGGGTAAGCTTAGTAACTAATATGTGAATACTCAAACTGACATGCAATCAATAGAGTTTGCAATTACGTACCTTAACAAAGTAGAAAATGTATTCCCAAATACCCATTCAACTATCAAAGCTAGTTGTAATTGAAACAGTATTAATTATTCCACTTCTACTTTTTTCTTGAAAATTCAGGTGCTTGACTAATGTAAACAATAAAAAAACAGAAAGGCCAATAACCTTAAACTCTTAGTTTCCAGCTCAGATGTCTTCCTATCGACTGAACCCTGTTCTGAAGTAAGCCACAGTTTTCAGGGAAGCCTCTCTACTGCACCTTCCTAAAGTAGCTTCCTCACAACTTAACCCATTAGGATAGGCAGGCCCTAAGGCTCTAAGGCATGTTCACGTGTAAAGATATTTTCCTGTTGAAATAATTAGTGGGAATATATTCTATTTGAAGTTATGACATAATTATGAAATAGCACTGAATATCTGAGCACAGGAAAGACAGCATTTTTCATACGGATTATTTCATGACTTTGCTACACAAGGGTCTATACTCAGTCTTTAAACACAGCGTCAGCTACTGAACTGGATATGCCTGGATCAACAATGAGGTTGAAATCTAATATAACAACTTTTTATCTCTGTCTATGGAAGTGGCTGGGGACTGAAAATTACTAATTTCAGAATAAACATACTTCCAAATTTTATGAAGGAGACATATAAACTCATTCACCAAGTCAAACAAGGATGTTTGGACAAGGGAGAGAATGAGATAAGCGTGATTTCGTACTGGGAAAGGGGATGAAGTTAAAAAGGGAGAACAGGGTCAGAGAAGACTAGCTGACCTAGAAATGCTCCACATTTTTCAGGAGGAACCATGTACAGTGAGAAGAGGCCTGGAGTCCAAAGGATGTTGCAGACTGCTAGGGAAACTAAGGCAGAGAAAACATGTGCCAAGACTGTGCATGTCATCTAGCTCTGTACATCAAATTAAAGAGTAGCATGTTTATAATCCTATGGTAATATGCCAACTCTGTGTAATTATGTGCTACGACATCAAGATTCTGAAGAGATAAATAGTGTATCCCCAAGGATGAACTTCCGAGGAAACATGCTTGAACCAAGACTTTTCAACAGGCTTAAATGAGAAGATTTGTAAGCCTCCCATTTTTTGAAGGGAGAAGCTGTGCTCAGGAAATGGGTCAGAGTTACCATGAGAAAATCAGCATGTCTGCATAGATGCTGGGAATCTTCAAAATACAATGAATCCTTTTTTTTTCTTTCTTTTTTCTTTTTTTTTTTTTTTCAATGCAGCACAAAAGCTGAATCAATATCCAGCCAGAGAGAACACTGTAAGGGCTCTAACGTATGTGCAGGAGCAATGTCAGTAGCAGGGAGTTAGATGGAGAAAAAGTAGAAGGAAAATACAGACAGAAGAATGAGTTAAAATAGAGAAGTGATGGTCTTCCTTCTCTCTATTTCTATATAAGAGTTCCAAATCTTTCAAAAATCCAGCTGCTAACTTGGACATACAGTAGTGCTTTCTCCCCATATCATAATTGCTTGTTTCAGGCATCTTCTCCAACCTTACAGAGTCTGTAGGGGTTTTGGCTCTTTCTTATCTCTGACTCTTAGTGGAAAAGAAGGGGATTCAAGGTGGAAATACATACACAAAGGCAAAACGGAACAGAGTCCGTATAATGCCCCAAATGACTAGCTAGACTGTTTAAAAGGATGATTGCATACATGTGCCTTGAGCCCTTCTCAGAGCTGAGCTTGCCGGGTTCACTGGGGGTACATCACCGCCAGCTGAAGTCTCAATCTAGGAAACTCCTTCTCCAGAGGTCAAGTCTTTCCCAAGAGCTTTTCTGCAGATAGTAGGTCACTCTCAGTGGGGAATTGCTCCACACATCCGTACACTCTGTATGAGACCTGCAGGGATAGCAGAGGAAGGACATCCCATTCACTCCAGAACAGCAGCTACATGACTCAATTACCTTAGTGTTTTGTGGCTGAGAAAAGAAGTGCACATCTACCCACATCTCACTTTTTCTCTCATAAGCGGAAGAGCAACTCCATGTGAAGCCCACCTACATCTGCTAAGGATTATCTTTGAATGTCTAGCCACCACCATTAGCCCAATGGGAGCATAAACCTCATTCAGTAGTGCAAGTTTCCCACAACTTGCAGCAACTTTTAAAGAAACGACTTTTTTTTCCAAGAAATGGGATTTTTGCTTTTGCTTGTGACTTACTAGCATCAACACACAGCCCTAACCCTAATGTTACTTGCCAAATCAAGTGGGAGGTACTGAAACATGCACAGGGAGAAATGGGCAAGTAACAAAGCTGTTTGACAATGGTTGAAGTTTGGCCGTGGTGCCTCTCCTTTCAGCTTCCCCAGAGTGAGGAAGAATTTGTGATCTTATCTGGACTACTTTCAGACTTGTTTACTGCCATACAGTGAAACTCTGCTGCTGGAGGTGGCGGACTACAGTGTGGCTGTGGCTGTTTTTTCAAGCAAAATTCTGTCTCCAGAGGTCTCTGACAACTAAACCCACAGATGGGTAAGGGAGCAGTGGTTGAGAAAGTCTTGAAATGGTCCTATTCCTTTCTTCTGGGGCAAAAAAAAAAAGAGAGAGCTCTATCTCCTGACTGCCAGACAGGGATATAGGAGTGGAAAAATCCAGCAGGCCAAAACAATCCCGCTAACGCTTCTGGCCTTGAATTTTCATAACCCAGTCAAAGGTCCCACATGCTGCAACCTTTTCTCCTCACCAAGCCCTGTTTGGCTGTCTTCCTTGCCCTCATTGCAGTTTTGTCTCCAGGCTTTCCTCTTTTTCCCATCTCTGCCTACTGGCTGCACAATCAGTCTTGAAGCTTCAGTTTGTCCTCTGGGCTTCTTGCCCATACGGCTGTGGCGGAAACCTCAGGGTCCTCATGCCTTCCCACTCTTATTCCAGCTGCTCCTCTTTGGGAGGCAGATGAACACTGTCCTCTGCATCTCATCTGGTTAGAGAGTAGGAGAAGCCTTCAGGGATGGAGCTCTTGCATGCAGGGAAGGACTTCAAGATCTGAGTAGGAGGGACAGCTGAGCATGGAAAGCAGCAGCAGCTAGGAGCAAGGCATGCTGGAGTCAGGTTGCAACAGCCAGTTAAAGAATCACCTGTGATTCTGAACAACCAGTTTGACCAAACCAAACCGAGCTACCCCTAGTGCACTGAAGCTCTAAAATTGATCCTACTGAACCTCTTTAGTGAGGGCCTTGGGTGTATAGACCTGCCACATAATGATCATAATCAACATAATAATTAAATATTTGCATTTATCCTCCCTTCCCTCCTGACTGCTTTATCTGTTCACCTTTCAGAGTGGGATGACCTTTGATCGCAGATCTATAATTTGCTTAGCCGAGTTGACTACTGCTATTATTTGTGTATTATATTGTCATTCACAGGTGCAAATAAGCAAACCAGTGATCTCGCCAACGCTATGGCAACTGCAATGTATAATGCCAGGAGTGCTATTCTTATCCAATACATGAGTTCAGTGGAAAGATGAAAGGAATAAGCACCCACAAGCAAACAGGACTATTATTTTAACAGCATTATGGCTTATGCTAGCTTAAACTTACTATGGAGCTACAGCTTGTTTTCCTCACCCAGCTTTGCTCAGCACACCAACAAACAAGGGAGCCACGGATTTACACAAGCACAGAGAACTTGAAATGCACGTGGTGTTTTAAAGAAATAGGTGGAGAAATATTCAAAGACAGTATATGTTAACATGCAATAAGAACACTGATACAAAACTGCAGTCCACTGGGGATATTTTCTTCTGAAGAAACAGCATGCAAAGCTTTTGAGAGAAAAACATTTCCCCCATATTGTTTCCTAATCATTTGTTTATCTTCATCCTCTCCTGTTCTTCTTGCTTGACATACCACTTGTCACGAGAATCTAAACAGGCTTCAAGAGACGCCAAATTACAGAGACCTCAGGTTTTTCACAGTTTGTTGTTCTTTTCACTGTTGGATTCTTCTAAAGCAAATGAGATTGAATTAATATGTTTTTACTGTATCTGTTCCTCTACTCTACTGTTTCCCATGGCCTAACAGAGGAAGTCTGACTGCCAAGTGTTTTCTCATTTTGTTTAATCTGATACAAAAGGTCACCTCAAGTATTCTTTTGGTATTTGCTCTAGTGCTGTGCATAATAGGTGGCAGCCCCAAGAAGAATGCATATTGCTAAACTTCAGAAATGTTTGTGTTTTTAGATACAAACAGATGTTTCCTTTTGGTAGCTTCATTTTCCATGTGATATTCCAAGAAGTATAGTGGGCGTAGCTGAATCACAGATGAACATTTTCCAGAAGCTAATTAGTTTCACACACTGGGTCACAAATAATGAGAGTATAACCTCTCTGTCACATGAAAGAAATCAATAATTGATTTGTTTAATCAGACTGCTGTTTAAATAGACTACCACTTCCTCTCAATATGCAGAATTAATTCTGCAGTGGAAGCGGGGAAATCGAAAGTCCGGGTCACATTCAGGTTTGATATAAATCCACTGAAATTAACAAAAATGGATTGGCTTGGGATGCATTGTGCTATTCCAATTTGGCATTATGCATTTACACTGATTAACTAAATTATTCTAGCAGTAACAATTTAATTTGGAGAATTAGTAACCAATTGTGGTTTTATGTATGCTGTAATCCTGTAGTCTACATTTTTTAGTAATATGTAGTAAACATACTCCAACCTACACCACAGCTGTTCTCCAAAACATTCCCTTTTGCAAAGTAATATTTAAGTGTAAATAATTTTAAATGGATGGTTAATAAACTCTTCCTGGAGCAATTGAGAGGGTTTCTCTCCCCTCAGGAAAATACGTGCTATTTCAACCTTTTCAGATGCAAAGTATTTCCTCTTTGGAAGTTTTTATTTATGGGTCAGACATAAAGGCTTCTATGGAAAAGATGACTGAGCCCTACTCAGAAAAACTACACAAAGTTTTCTAAAAGAGTAAATTGAGAATTTCAGGACCCCAAAAGAGCAGAGGAATTATTAAAGTTTATTTTAAACATTTCAGCGTTCCAGTTAAGCAGATAAGCATCAATTTTAACCACTGACTTCAAAACACATAAAGGACATCAGTTTCTAAGGTTCTCCTGTAATGGTCTGGTTGCAGTAATTCTGAAGTTTAAAAACTTAATATGGCAAAGAAGGAGGAGACATGGATGGGACCTATTATTACACAGCAGGAAACAAACAAAAAGAAGCAAAAAAGAAGAGTTCTGAAAAAATGCAGGCAAATCCCAGCAGCGCACTGAGGGGAGGCATGTTTCAAGGGAGAAACTAAGTGCTGYGAAAGGCAGACAGTACTTCCCTTGGGGACTAGAAAGAGAAGGCGGTGTAAAATGAGATTAGTGTCTTTGAGAAGAAGTATGCTGGATTTGGAATTCCTCTCTGCAATGTATGAATTGCTGTTGGTTTGATAATTGAGATTCTTGAATAAAAATTCTGTTTCCAACTGTTTCTATCTGATTCTGACCATTTTAGGTCAAAAGGGCACTGTCTGAAAAACAGGAAGCTACACAATCTCTTTGATGTGAGGATGTATACAGGTGATAAAAGCTCCAACACTGTCCCTTATGTCAGAGTTTTACCTCCTTCTGTAAAGAAGCTTAAGAAACTAGTTCCATTCAAAACAGAAAGATCACAAATGCAGAACAGGAGAACTCGACAGCTATTCCTCTCTCAATGCAGAGGCAGCAGTCTTTCAGAAGAATTAGATAAGATTACAAATCCCTAGGGTTGTCTGCCTAGATTATTGTCAGGTGAATGGTAAAGCTTTAGGAAAGAGCCATAATTTTCTAAATTCATTAATCCTTTTTCTCTTGTACTTTGTTCATACTACATACAAACAGTATGCAGTGTGTTTACTGGCCACATGCTCTGGACAGAAATGAAATCTGAGTGGCTACAATAGCCAGTACCGGGTCCAAATGCAACAGAAGAGGTACAAAGCTTGAAACATCATTACAGAACCCAAAGGGAATCAAAATACAGCTACTCCAGTAACCAGAATAAGGAGATAAACAGGGATGATAAGCACATACGAATTTGGATAGGTATCCACCTAACGGCCAAAACATTGGAACTTGAGTGCCTCCACAAATTTATTCTTGCGTATTTTCTAAGGCCTCATATTTTCTAAGCACCTGCAACTTCTCAGACATAGTGGATGCTCAGCATTCTTAAACATATATTTCAGTCACTGTCGCTGCATTAATCCAAACACCTGTAGCCAGACAAAGATAATAAAACAAGGGAGAAGACAAAGAACACCTTGAAAAGAAGCACAGTAAAAATAACTTGCAAGTCCTACTGTTACAAAATCACTGCTGGTGATGTTTTATCGGTTCCCAAATTTTGTGGAGTTCCCAACCTGAGCAGCCAAATGATTCCTCCAGTACATACACGTGGCCGGGAGCTGCTGCTCCTGTTGCTACTGGTAGCATATAACTTATGTAGCTGTAGTATATTTGCAAAACTCTAGTCCAGCAGTTATATACCACAGCAAAAAATCACAGTTTTGGTTGTTACAGTTTGGCTCTGTTTGGGAGGCTGGGTAAACTGTCAGCTCTCTTGTTTCATAAGCAATTGCTTATCACAAAGTCTAGGAGCTCGTAGATTAAGATGATTTTCTATCATTGCACAAGTGAAAAAGCTAAGATTGAAAAGCTGTAAACGAGAATGTCAGCAATATTCCAGGCACAGTGGTGCTAATGGGAATGGTAGGCAATTTTAACAGGTTGTGTAAAGACATATGATCAGACTGAAATTCAAGAAAGCCTCAGGTGCACTCGCAAGTACAAATTTAAACAACAAATGCACCCAGAATCTAAGTAGGTCAGTATCATTAAAAGCTAACAGTTTGTAATTTATTAATATTTTCAGCCAGGGACATATTCTAAATACCTCTAAATAAAACATATGAGAAACTAATTTAACTGAGTAAAGTGTACCCAGTTGCATATTACAGACACCTCAAAGACCTATTAACACCTTCAGCAAACTGCCAGTTACTTCAGTCTGTGCTGACTTCATTTTTACAGAGGAAAGTTAAGGGTTTTTTGTCTTCAAAAATGACAGTTTTTTGATGCTGCCTTTAGTGTAAAACTCTCTATTTTTAACTCAAAAGTTCTAAAATATGCTTAGGTCAATAAATCTAGTGTTATAGGATAAATAAAATTCTTAGCCATTCCAGTGAAAAAGATGCTGACTCTGAATCTCTTTTCCATTTGAGCCACAGAAATGGAAGGAAGGCAAGTCTTTGGTTCCCACTGGACCTCTGCAGTCTCAGGTTCTTAGGGATACATCCTGCTAGGAAAACCTGAAGCCACTATACTTTTTTTTGTGCCAACAGAACAGTATCAGTAAGATTACAGCAAATCATTCCAATTGCAAATTGTTCAGGAATAAAATAACTTCTGTTTAAACAAGATTTATTTAAAATTCATTTATTCCATCCTTTTCTTTCTAAAAGAAGTACAGACTCTATTTTAAACAGCAATTATCTCTCTTTAAAATCAGATAAAACAAACAAAAATGTTTCTAACTTTATCTCTCTCTGTCCCATTCCACATGCTGCAAAGCTCCCCCCGTCAGAATTTCTGATAGAATTATGTTCATTAACCAGGAAAAAAAAAAAAACACAAAACAACCAAAACCAAAACTTTCATTACGCAAAATAAAAATACAGAAATAAGAAAATCCAAATAAATGAATGGATACCAGGATGAACAGAATATCCCTAATCTGTTCTATTGAAGAAGGAAACCCTGTGAAAACTGGTAAAGCCTTAGAAGCAGTTAGTGCTGCAGCAGTGGCAGCAGTCAGGTGTAAGGCACAAGCGTACTGCAGACTGTACAATCAGGATCCCTGAATCTGCCACAGGTTTATAGATACTACTGACAACTTCCAGATATGTTGATACATTTACTACATTATTCATCTTCATACTGAATTCAGTGAGTCCAGTCATCTCTGAGTTTTTCGTGTCCCTCTGGCATTATAAAGTTACCACAGGTTGCAGATTTTTATATTGTCAAAATCTAATGCATCACAGCTGCTGTGAGAGAGAAAATTTGAAGGTTTTGACAAATATTTAAACAGTAAGTAGTTTTTTTTAGGCAACAGGAGGAAGTAGAGAAGTTTGGTTTGGGGGAAAATAAGTTAATTGGATGTTTATGACAGTGTCATTAGCAATGAAACAGCTGATGTCTGGTTTGGCATCTTTAGGTTTCAGAGTCAACAACTCACTACAACGAACATGAAGGATTCTGGCTCTTAGGTAATTATCAGCTGAGAAGGACATCTTTATACCAGTTAACAACCAGATTCATCACTCCAAGCTGATCAGACTTGAGAGCTGAAAATATTTTTCTTTTTTAAGATGAACACTAGATTTTAAAGCACAATTCTGCAATACAGTCAAGTCTATTGCCACAGACCTGTTGGTCGGTACCTGCATTAAGAGTCTTAAACTCATTTCACTCTCACTGAGTAAAAGCAGAAGCAGGATCAAGCTGTTTCTGCCAAAAATGGCATACTAAAACATCTGCTATATGTCCTGAGCGACACTCCAAATTGTCTCATAAGTCTAACATATGAGTCTTGTCTTGTAGTATATGCATTAGAGACTGAGATCATGATACAGCAATGGCAAATACCCCATGTCATCTCTCAGTTATAAAGAAAACAAATATTTTTTTTCTGAAAGCATGCTTTTCTTGAGTATATTCCTCTAAAGTAAAATTAATTATTTCTGATCTCTGATATGATAGGCATCACCACTGAGTATCTTCCCTTATTTCAAAATATTTTATAGTAGTCAGATAAGGACTGCTACTATGCTAAGTAACTACAGAAGTGTGACAGTGTATCTTTTATCTTAAGAGTGATAGCAGTATAATCATTTCACTGAACTCTTCTGGATCCAAACAGGATGCACACATACCCTCATGTAATATAATTTGTTAATAGAATGCCARTGTTTTCTCTTACTTCCATGGGATTAAAAAAGATTCATATAATTATTTACAACCTTTCTATCTTCTTCATGTTCTAATGAAAAAGAATACCATTCTTGACTTAAAATATGCATTCAGGTTTATTTTAAAGACAACAACATCCCTGAAATATTGTCCCATAGGAGACAAATTTGTCTCTCAGAGAGAAAATGCGTCCCATTATCTTTCTGTATATAATTTTTATCTATTACATGTATCCAGACTTTCATTTAAATATTCAAATGATTTCTAAACATTTGCTAGAACTAAACAAACATATACTAAACTATTGACAAAGAAATGAACTGCATACTTGATGAGTTAATTAAATAAATCAGAAAAAATTTTGCCAATGGGATTTTTGCCAGGTACTTCACAAAAAAGCTTATCCACTGTATTTACTTAATACATAATTCAAATCTAATAATCAAGTCTCTAATGACAAAATAACATGAACTGTACTAGACTAGACTGATGTACAAGGAGCTATACTAGAGTAATACATCTGACATAGCTAGAAGGCACAGCTATGGCCCTATGTGCATGTTTTGCTGGTCATTAATTCTTCTAAGGTTATAAAAAATAAAAACCTCTCTTCACAACCTGTAAACACTTGCAACATTACAAGGTGGTATACATATACGGACCGACAGATTACTCTAATGTTCGTTYGGATTCTATCTTGGTATAAGATCCACATGGATGGATCTCCAAAGAGCAGTGAAGGTGAAAAAATATTAACATCATTTGAGAACATGTCTGTCTGAAGACTAAAAAAAGGTAACTTAAGGATTGCACCTATTTATCTGAAGCCAAGGGATACCATTTATTGTATTAGCTAAAGGACTACTGTGCCTGGCAGCAACTTCAAAAGAGCTTTGCAATGAAAAAATGGACAATATATTAGTAAGTATTAGTGCTTTTAACAGTACCCAGATTTCTTTGTAATACTCAATGAGTTTAAAATGTATCTGCTTGGGGACCTCCCCAACTCTGGACTAATAGCTTATTTCTGTGATATAAAATTATTACACATAGATTATCAAATTACAGATAAATTCACCTTAAAATCACAGAATCACAGAATCACAGAATCACTGAGGTTGGAAGGGACCTCTGGAGATCATCTAGTCCAACCCCCCTGCTCAAGCAGGGTCACCTAGAGCACCTTGCACAGGATTGCATCCAGGCGCGTTTTGAATATCTCCAGAGAAGGAGACTCCACCACCTCTCTGGGCAACCTGGTCCAGTGCTCTGTCACCCTCACAGTGAAAAAGTTTTTCCTCATGTTCAGATGGAAGTGTCTGTGTTTCAGTTTGTGCCCGTTGCCTCGCGTCCTGTCGCTCGGCACCACTGAAAAGAGTCTGGTCCCATCCTCTCGACACCCTCCCTTCAGATACTTGTACACGTATACCCAACAACAAATGAGATACACATCATACTATAAATGATCACAAATTCTCTTTAAAGTGTCAGATTCTCCTTTGATAATGAATATCTCAGTCACATATTTAGGCAGTTTTCTTCAAGCTATTTATTCATACTGTATTACTCATTTTAATTTTTACGGCCTTGTTTATAAAAACAAATGAGATAGATATAGATTTATTTTAATAAAACATATCATGGAGCATTTATATAAATAAATTCATGTAGAATGATATTAAGATAAATATTTGTGTTCAAATACAATTGACTGTTTTTCTATGGGAATTTATTTTCTATGGGAATTAAAGCATGCTCTTGAGAAAAGTCAACTTTTTATGAAGAAAAACACAACAGCAATATTTGGACAAACTGCCAAAACTATGCTATATTTAGAAGAGAACAAAAAGAACAAAACCAGCACCCAACAAACACATAGTTTCCTTACATTTATTTCCCATTTCTACTTAACAGACATCAGACTGTAGATCAACATTTATATAGCAACTCCTATCAAAAGAGTTGTCCAGGTGAAAAATCATGTATATCAGTGTATATATATAATTTTGTTCTATTGATTTGAAAAACCATTTTTTAAGCAAAGCTTGATTTGTGGACCTCACGCAATATATGTATGTCCTCGGTGGCCATCTGAATCWGTGTACGCAGACAGATTTTTGGAAATGAAGTACTGTTTCTCTTGTTCACTGCAGGAGTTTACTGCAAATACACATACTACCATGAATACAAATGATTTTTTGTGAACTCATACACTGCAATCTAAATGTATGTTTACTAATTAAATCAATATACTGATGAAACTGCAGTGGATTTCTTTTTATCTCCCAAATCCTCATTTTCCAATTCTCACCCAGGAAAGAACAAGAAGAAACATAAAGCACAAGAGATGTATATAGCATTTATGAGATCCTTGTCGTAAAACCATGGTTTAAATGATGGCAATACCTTAAAATGTGGCATTTGCAGCACATTGTGAAAGTGAAGACGGTATTGCATAAAGAAATTCGTATTTGTACAAATCCAGCTCTGTTAACACAGACTCTGATAGTCAAGAAGAGTTCTTTTCAATAACAAGGGCTCTTCATGCACATGTAGTCCTTCACTGACACCATTATAACCCTGTTCTCTTCAGATTATTCCTCTCTAGCCATGTGTTTTAACTTCAGTGGCTGTTTTCAGGATCTCGTAGAGGAGTTTTAAGCATTTTCTGTTTCCCGCTGGTTAACAATTCCCACCCATTTGGTGTCAAGACTGCTCAAGACTGTTTAAGCAGCTTCCCATCTTTGGCCACTCTTTCCTGCTGCTCTTTGACAGCTCTGCATTGCACCCCTGCATTTTGCCACTACCAATACTTGTGCAAGTTGAACAGGATCAAAGAAAGTCAGTTGGCTGAAAAAATAAGGAAGAGGGAAGGTACTAGAAAAAGTTATTTTCCAGCAGGACCAATTTCCCAGTTCACCTTACAGCTTCACAAACAACTGTGCCAGGGGACTGCAGAGGATGGTCAGGGATTGTGGGTGGGAGAAGGAGGTGTGCAGAGGCTGCTGAAGCAAGCAGTGCTGCCAAAAACCCCACCGCCCTTACCTTCTGCAGACCGCCCAGCAGCAGTTCAATATACCTGACAGAACTATACGTAGGTGATTTTCAATCTTTGAGCTAAATAACATGCCTAGTAATTAATTACCAGCACTCAGTACACTTTTCCCCAAACTGCATGGATTCCAGGAGGAGATAGGGCAGTAAAATTCTATTTCTGCCAGAAAAAGAAATATTCTGATTACAAATTGATGACAGATTCATTCAATTAGAAAGGGCTGGTTTTTTGGTCATTCTTTTGAAAGGGCCTTCATTTAAAAAGAAGAAAAAATACATAAATGCTTTACTACTGGTAAAACTAGAACCATGTAATATTTACATCATTCAGTCACTGAATATCACTGACATTTCTCTTTCCTCATTCACTTGCTAGTGCAGGTCCCCCAAACAAAAAAAGCTGTAAAATCATCAGTACACAAAGCCTAAGCATTCCTGTAGTACATATGACCACATGACTTTCAAGAAGTCACCAACTTCATTGTGTTAACCATCTTTTTTTGTTATGTAGATCTGCATATTTACTTCTCCTAAGTTGGAACAAAGAGTCATTTCATTCTTATCTCTAGCAATTCTTGAGAGGTTTGTATAAACTCAAAAAGCAGCAGTGAACTGTTAATTAGAAAAACATGTATATGTCCAATATGACAACACGTTTTTATCATTAGCCTGATAATATGGAAAAACCCTCAGAACTGTAACTTCCTATTAGTATAAAAGGTTGATATTATCCCAAACAATTCATCATTTATTATTTTGCTTAGAAAGGATCGTTAGTTCAAGGATCTAACAGCACTTTATTAGTCTGTCTTGGGCCAATGCTATTCCTGTCTCAGCATTTCTGACCATTTTAATTATTTTAAAAATTATTTAAAATTATTTTATTTAGTTTGCATTATTGGTATATTGAAAGGTTCTCTTTGTCTGCATAAAGTACCCAAACTATCTTGCATTAGCCCAACATAATACAACCAAAAGAGAAAACATAATATATAGGAAAAACACACTGAAAAGACAAGACAGAATGAACTAAGAGGAACTCTGAAGCAGTCCTAAGAAACTGCACTCTAGTAATATCAAAAAGTTACAGCTGGTCTATTTATGTCATATTGTATCACTCTTAAATCAATGTTAGAACACCAACTTTTTTCAGCAAATGGATTTATTGACATATTTGATTATAACCATGTACAGCATCTATGCATCTCCCATTGGAAGAATATCCAGTGATAGAGCTAACGTTAGTGTGATACACAGCTTTACTCTGTAATCCCCATTACATTTCTAATGATAAACAGTGGTGTATTCCATAGATAGTCATAAACAGCCAAAAGCACCTAGGTGTCCAAAAAGGAATAGAAATTTAAGACTCGTAAGGATCTGATTCTGGATTCCTTCGGTTAAATTCCATTAAACATTGTATCTATAAATGTTATGGCTCTTAACATATATACTGACAGTTGAGTTTGGCCCCTGATATTCATGAAGACTGCTGCCTATCAAAATGAAATACTGAAGGACTTTTTGCTAATGACTTGAATAGAATCAAGATTTAACTCCCAAATCTTTTCTCCCTCTGAAAGGCAAAGGTTAAGGCAACTATTCCCACACTCTCTCCTCTCCTACTATTTGAATATTAAGATAGAACAAAAATCCCTAAGAACTCAAAGTCTTGTTCTCTCCATTCACTCACTGAACTCCAAATGAAGGTACCAGTTACTATGGTGTCTTTTGCAAACACTTGCTCATTTGAAAAGAAAACCCCCCAGATTGCCTACTTGCAATTATGGCAACAAATAACTTGTAGTCACGAACACTTCGGGTCAGCAATGAACTCGTGATATTGAGATGAATGTCTCCACAGTCCACTAATCACTTCCTCAAGCCACTCAGTTGCACAGGAGTTCATTTGAAGTTGCACATCAAATTCAAAGGAGCCGGCATAGTATCCATGGTCTCAACAAGTTACCAAAAGCCATCTAAAACTTTTGCATTTCAGATGTAACCACAGTTTGGACTTTTTTAATTAGTTCACTTCTAGACCACACAGAGAGAATTATTAATGTAAACTAAACCACCATACTTAATAGTAACAGAACACATTCTGTAAATATTTAGGAAAGCAAAAATCCCAGCAGTAGAGAGCAACTGATCATAAAATGATTAGCATTGCTCAAAAGACAAAAAAAAAAATCAAATTAAAACCCCCTCCTCAGGTATCATATACTACTTTCTAAGGGTTTAACTTTAGCGTTACTCACTCAGCTACACAAAAAACGGAACCTAGGTTAACATACAAAAATGATTTATTTCACAGTGAGGTACATAAAGCTTCTAATTTCAGCAGACTAAGGCTAAGAGAGAATTGCCTCTTAGGGTAAGATTGTTTCACATTTCTGAAATATCCTTACCTACTATTTTTTCTGAAGAAAGGCACTTATATCATTTATCCATCAACAGTTTACCACTGCATCCACTCGTGCAGAAACAAAGATGGATTATTTGAGAGTCAGTGAGCTACTGACCATCATGGACCCAGAGAACTAAAGCACACATTTAGTGTACAAGTACCAAGCAGTATTTATTCAAAAACAATTAAAAAATAGCTCATTTGTAAACATATTACAAAACTCTGTTAGTTTTTCCTAGTGGTGTCAGCAATATTTTCCTGTAAAGCTAACCAGCTGCATTATTGTTTCCCATTTACAAAAAAGTATGAAAACACACTCACGCACATTAAATTGCCTTGCATTCACTTTGAGTTAAAAAGGCACATCATTCAAACTGTCCAGCATAAAATGAGCATTTCCAGCCCTCCAGCTGACTTGCAGGTTGCACAGTTCAAATGTATCAATATTAAAGAAGATCCTTCATCCAAATGTTTGATCAGGAAGGCCTGACRCCTTTTGGAAAAGGTCAATTCAAACCATCCCCGCACGGGGCCAGCCAGCTAATCGTAACTGTTGTTCTCAACCGCAGTCTGAGAAAACATGCTGTAAAATATGATATTAAATTTATGGCTCTGAGGTTAGCACACAGGAGGCACCAGGTGCTGTCTGCAGCAGCTCCCACCGCTTTGCTCTCTCCACGGCGAGAAACTGTTACCTTGAGAGTCAGGGTTTCACCTTGGGTTAGTGATCTTTTTTGAGGAAACGGAGACTTCCGAGCAGAGGTGATGGGCCAAGCCAGTCTCGCAGGCGGCCGCTGCCCCTACCCGCCCGCAGCAAGGGCCCGGCGGCGGCTCAGCGCGGCGCGGCTCCCCCTCATGGAGGCCGCGACACCGCGGGCCGCCCTCAGGCACCAACGATCGCCTCGCCTCAGCTCACCGGAGCCCGCCGCCGCCCCTCGGACTACAGCTCCCGGCAGCCCCCGCCGCACGGCGGCGCTCTGCCACCGCCCGCCTCCCGCGCGCGGCCTGCCGGGAGCTGTAGTCTCGCGCACTTAGTCGGTGAATCGCTGCAGCAGGTGGTCGTCGCCATGCCGGGCGCCGCCGCCGCCGCCGCTGTCCATGAAGCGCTCGCAGGGGAACTCGATGAAGTCGGCCTCGCTGAGGGCGCAGACGGCGCTGCGGGGCGGCCGGTGGGACTGGAAGCCCGAGAAGTCGGCGGAGACGCCGGTGCCCATGGAGCGGAGCGGCCGGCGGGTGGAGTAGAGCTGCCGGACGTGGACGGGAGCTGCTTTCCGCCGCCGCCGCCCCAGCACCTTCTTGCGCACCAGGCGCGAGGCCCAGGCCGCCACGGCCACGAAGAGCAGCAGCGCATTGACCGCCAGCAGCACCAGGGTGAGGAGCTGCTGGTCCGGCCCACGGGGCCCGCCTGCTGCCGCCGCCGCCGTGCCGCCCTCGGGCAGGGTGACCAGCCCCGCGCAGTGGTCCCGCGGTGCCACAGGGCACACGCGGCCGCCGAGGACGCCCTCGACGCACACAAGGTAGGGGGTGTCCGGGCGGAGCTCCCGCAGCGTAGCGGCTGGCTCGCCATGCTCCGGCAGGTAGACGAAGCGCTGGAACTTGAYGGCAGTGCCGAAGCGGTCAAAGAGGAGGCGGAAGCGCGCTGGGCCCAGCAGCCGGGGGCTGCGGTGCGGCCGCACCGCCCAGCGCACCGTCACCGAGCTGGAGCTCACCACCTCCACCGACAGGTTGCACAGGAACAGCTTGTTGAAGTCGCACGGGTCGGACACCAGCGGCGGGCCCCCGGCAGACGGTGGCGAGCGAGCCTTGCCGGCCCGCCGCGGCCACGCTGCGCTGGGCGGTGCTGGCTGGGAGCCCCCCGGGCGAGCGGGCATCAGCAGCGTGGGGCTGGCCCTGGTGGTGCCCCCCACTGGCGGTGCTGCTCCCTTGGGTGCCCCCAGCAAGCGCACCGTGGAGGTGGACAGCGGAGCCCCTGGCGGCCCACGGGGCAGGCCCGGGCCACCACTGCTGTTGCTGCTGAGCCCCTCGGCAGCTGGCAACAGCCAGTGCTGTTCCTCCGCTGGCGGTAGAGGGGATGCAGAGGAAAGAGAGGCGCCATTGTGGCAGGCGGTGCCATCAGGCGGTGGCAGCAGTTGGGTGTCTTGCAGGTAGTCGAGGTACTTGCCAGTCAGAGCGGGCGGCAGGCGGCACTGCACGAAGACGGTGAGCAGGCGGCCCTGGGAGTGCCAGGCCCCCAGCCAGTGCTTGAGGCCACGCAGGCGGCAGTCGCAGCTCCAGGCGTTCCCCTCCAGCTCCAGGCGGTAGAGGGCCGGGCTGGAGGCAAAGAGCTCGCCGGGCAGCGTGGCCAGCGCGTTGTCTCGTAGGCTGAGCTCCCGCAAGCGGGCAAGGTGGCCGAAAGCGGCAGGGTGCAGGGTGGTCAGCACATTGCGGCTCAAATCCAACGCCTCCAGGCTGCTCAGCGGCTCCAGCAGGGCAGCGGGCAGGTGGCTCAGCAGGTTGTCCTCCAGGCGCAGCTCCTTCAGCAAGCCCAGCCCCATGAAGGCATCCGGAGCCAGCTGAGACAGCCGGTTTCCACTGAGTGAGAGCTTTGCTAGGCCAGGCAGGTGCTGGAAGAGCCCTCCCGTCAGCTGCTGCAGGCTGTTGCTGGCCAGCAGCAGGGTGTGGAGGGAGTGTAGTGGCCCAAAGATATCTGGGTGGTGAAGGGAGCTCTGCTGGTTCCCAGAGAGGTTGAGAAAGCGCAGTTTAGCCAGGCCAGTGAAGGCGCCACGGCTCAGCCAGCGGATGCGGTTGGACTCCAGGTGCAGGTAAAGTAAGTTTGGCAGCCCCGAGAAAGTGGAGTCACCCAGTGAGCCCAGCTCATTGCCATCCAGGCGCAGCTTGACCAGGCTGCCAAGGCCGGAGAAGGAGGTGGCGCTGAGGCGTCCGATCTCGTTGGCATTCACGTAGAGGATGCGCAGCTTGGCCAGGGCGCTGAGGGTGCCAGGTGCCAGAGCYGGCAGCAGGTTGTTGCCCAGGTAGAGCTCCTCCAGCCGGCCCAGGCGCTCGAAAGCCTTGGGGTGCAGCGAGCGGATCCGGTTGTACTGCAGGTCCAAGCGCTGGAGCCCAGCCAGGCGGTGGAAGTCGAAGGCGGAGATGTTGGCGATGAAGTTGCCCCCGAGGCTGTAGGTGAGGATATCCTGGGGCTCGGCAGCCTTGGGCACGGAGCGCAGGCCCCGGTTGGTGCAGAGGAGGTGYTGGTGCTGCTGGCAGTCGCATGGCTCGGGGCAGATGGGCTCCGCCGCGGGCAGCAGCAGGAAGAAGAGGGGGATGGAGCAGCAGAGCACCCGCGGCAGCCCCATCAGGCAGAGCCGGCGCGGCGCCCCCATGCCGGGACGAGCCGTGGGCTGCTTCCCCCGCCGGCTTTGTGCCGCTGCTGCATCCCACCGCTGCTCCGCGGCTGCTAGCGGGCCCCTACTGCGCTGCTCCGCGGGACGAGCTCCGCGCCGGGCAGGCGGGAGCCGCGGCGGCCGCCGGTGGCCGTGCGCGACACCATG